>NC_041390.1:413389319-413440524 GCF_002162155.2 Triticum dicoccoides | reverse complement strand
CATGACTAGAGCGCTCGATGTATCGGTGTGTGTGGGGGGGAGGGGGTGGTGGGAGGGGTAGGCAGAGGCCTAACTATAGAGGTAGAATGACTCGTATATGTGTTGAGAAGGAGAGACCCAGCTATGTCTTGAGGGAGATCGGTCGACATCCATACATAACTGAAGGACAGGAAATATGATGGGAGAGAGATAGAGGAGAGAGAGAGGGAGGGAGAGGGAGGGAGAGGGAGGGAGAGGGGTAGAGTGTTGGATGGGTGATGGAGTTGCTTCTCGAAGATGGTGGGAGAGGCCTACTAGACAAACTGAGGGTGGAACTGCAATGTTATCAATAAGAGTGGGGATGTGTTTCTGTGTGTGCCTGTGCGTGATAGATCTGTCGGGACGCATCCATGGATGATGAAGGGGAACCATGTGTTTGGTAAGCAAACCTAACTAGATCGGTAGATCAATTATTGTTTGTCGGAGGAAGGGAGAGACACAACTAATGAGGTAGATCGATTGACGTGTGGGTAAAAACGAGTTATAAGGACCTAGCTAGCTATATGTATAGCGAGAGATCGGTCGGTGTACGTCCATTTGTTAGACGCTAATAAGGCCCAGCGAGATGGATAGATAGAGAGAATGGAGCTAGGACGTGGTGCGAGAGGCCCAACTACAAGCTAGATAGGGGGAGGAGTGTGCGGTTGTGAGAGAGCGACGAAAAGAGGGGCAAGAGTTTACACGTGTGTCTGACCGTATGAGAGACACGAGGCAAGGACACATAAAGGAGGAGATTGAAGGTGTGTTTGTATGTTGTAGGCAGGCATCGAGAGGTTTATCGATCGGTGTGTGTCAGAAAGGAGTTATGGAGACTCTGGGACAACGACCTAAAGAAAAAAATGAATGTGCCCGGTGGATAGAATGCCGAGGGATGGGGAGGGCGAGGAGGGCGTGTGCATGCACGAGAGAAAGTTAGTAGTAGCTACAAAGGTTAGAGGGTTGTGTGGGTGTAAGAGACTAACAAAGATCATAATTTGATATGAAAGCGGATTCATATATTTGAATAGGAGATCATAGTGTTTTAAACATTGCATGCATGAATATAGCGGTGATACACGTGTTGTGCACATGTTATACCATAATGTGATAATGCATGGTGTTTGCAACTCACAGCTAAATTCCGAACAATCTAAACCATACTATACATCAAACAATCTCACATTTTATTTGAATTTGTGATAATGTGTGGTGTTTGTAGCTCACAACTAAATGTCGAACAATCTAAACAATACTATATATCGAACATTCTCACATTTTATTTGATTTTGTGTAATGTGTGGTGTTTGCAACTCACATCTAAATACTTGCGTATGGGGCGGGGCACCATACATAATGTGATAAACACATTATACATATGAGACATGGTTTAGATTATGAAGATCTAGCTAGAGCTAGAAATGTAATGTGATTTGAAATCAAAATAAAGTGGATTCAAAAAATCTAGTTCGAGTTCATATAGTACAGATAGTTCATATGTAACTCGAGACTAATCATGTGGTGTGCTGTGAAGATAATACACAATCGATGGTTTAATTTGACAATAATGATGATTGTAGATCTTATTAAAACAGAGAAACGAATTCATATGCTTTGACTTCACAACAATCATTACTGTAGTCTTATTCAAATAGAGAAACGAATTCAAATTTAGTTCATATTGAAGCAGTAGTATATACGTTTGGAATGCACTAAAACGTTCCTTTGAGTAGTAGGTTGCATGCATTATACACATAGCGAAATATTTTAATTGAACATAACATGAATTCAAAGTTTTGAATGACATTTGTAGGGCACATTGATTTGGTACAGTACATGTTAGGCTTGTCTGGAAATTTCAACCCGCGCCTTGTTAGCCCGAAATATTTAAGATACATCTTTGTCTCATTGTGCTCCAACAACTCCCTCCATCTCAACCCACGCCTTGCTATTCTGAAATTACAACGCGCACGAAAACTCCCACCTCCTGTGAAATCCCGACACGCGAAATGCCCGTGGTACCCCTGAACCGAAAGACCGCCTCAAATTGGTGGGGGTACTTTCGTAACTTACCCCACATTTCGGACAAGCGCGTCTCTAAGCCATGGTTCCCCACTGCCATCCCATCCGCCCACCCATTCGTACACCGAGGCCGCGAAAACTTGCGACGAAACCCCACACCCTGCTCCGTCCGCCACCCAGCCGGAGCCTCTTCCCCGATGAAGTCGTCCATAACAACACCTCAATGTCCCTCATCGACCATACCGGATGAGGATCCGTCATCGGTCTCATCGTCCCGCCGGTTCAGCCACACCGTCCTCCACCTCCAAGGAGCTGCCCCGACGTTCCCCTCGTCTTTCACGCCACCTCCATTCCCACACCGCCGTCTTCACCTGCACCACCGGAAGAGCATCATCATCACCATTTCGTCGGATGAAGTTGCAGCCTAATCGGCGCCACCAAAGAGGTTGTACACTAATTGCCGCATTTTCTTCTTGATTCGATCTCACGGTGCTGCCGGCGCTCGGTCCCGTACCGACATGGCGCGGCTCCATCCATGGAGGCGTCGCCGGCCACTTCCTCCACGCCGTCGCTCCCTCGGTGGTGACGTCCACATCAGTAGGACCTGCTGCTGCTTTAGCTCTTGCTCGCGCTGCTGCTATGCTGTTGCTCTTGGTCCCCTGCCTGGTCTTCTCTTTCTATTGCTCTTGCTTGCGCAGCTACTCTCGCTCTTGCTCTTGCTTGTGATGGTGCTCCGATTTAGCTACACTTCACTCCGATGCCACCGGGGTGAAGGAAGAACCAGCCGTAGTGGGGAGGGGTGCTCGCCGGAGAGGTACCCCACTATGTATCTTAGGGTTCAGGATGGGGGCAGTGGTCGCCGGCGGTGGTCGGGCGTTGGCGGGGCGGTGGCGTGGGGATCGCCAGAGAAAAAGCTCGGCACGGGGAGGGCCTAGAGGGATGGCCGGGGCGGCGGCGGACAGGCAGTGGGGAGTGTTTTCGAGGCGGGTGGGCCGGCGCACCGCGGGCGGCGGGGGGCTGCTGTTTGGCCGGCTCGAGGGGGTGGAGGTTGAAGATGAACCGCAGGCCCTTGATTTCGTATCCAATGGCTGCAAAATCGATTGACCAGAGATGAAAAAGTTAGTCGACTGACATGTAGCCTCACCTTGCTAGTGCGTCCAGTTTCGACAGCAAAATTCAGTTTCGACAGTTAAGTTCAGTTTCGACAGTTAAATTCAGTTTCGACAATTATGTTCAGAGATGAGCGACTGATGTATTTTACATCTAGCACTTTGTGGTTATGTATTTTACGTCATGTATTGGAGATGCTATTAGAATTCCACTCAGGTTAACGTTGTTCATTGTCTCTCTTGTCCTGCTTCAGCCTCGGCGTCGTACAACTCACCGGAGCTGCTCCAATGATGAAACCCTCCATCACAACGGAGCAGTACCTCGGGCTCCATCTCCAGACGCCTAAGATCTTCTTCCCCTCCTCCGATATCCAAGTCAGCCGGAGCATCCTCACCGGCCAACCCAATCACGGTGAGATCGACATGGCTTCACCAAACAGGTTGTACACTTGTTGCATCTCTTTTTTACTCTGCATGTTATATATATTGCCCACTGAGCACACGAATTTGTTCCTTTAGTGTCTCCTTGAAAGAAAAAACGTAGGAATTTTAATTTTCACCTGTCCTCCATTTCAAATTCCTATTCATGAAGCACAAGACTAAGAGATAGTAGCATAATAGCATTATAACCGTACATTTTCTTGTGGTTTGACTTAATCTCACCATGCTTCTTTGCATCCTATGATCTTCCAATTGTTGTGAATCAAACACCCAGATTGGCAGAAATCATGTGTTTTTGAATTCTCTGTTTTGCACCTGCATTCCTATCCTATTCCTGTCTATTTCCTATCCCTGCATTGTTGTAATCCTCCAATTCAAACGAGCCCTTACAGAATTACTTCTCTTACAGATAGTTGTCAAAGAAAACCTTGTGTGGTTTGTCCTGCTCCTGCTGCGCCGTCGTCCACCCCAGCTCAGCTGCTCCAACGACAGAAGGGTCGAGCA
The DNA here is from genome assembly GCF_002162155.2 of Triticum dicoccoides. Lineage (NCBI taxonomy): Eukaryota > Viridiplantae > Streptophyta > Magnoliopsida > Poales > Poaceae > Triticum > Triticum dicoccoides. Next base: position 413,436,433 of record NC_041390.1, on the reverse strand, counting down.
CAGCAGGGATCCGGCCTCCAGACTGTCTTTCGCCAGCTCAGATCTTCTTCCCCGCCGCTGGCAGCCATGAAAACTGCACTACCATCATCAACCGAGCAGGTGACCTCGAGGACTACACGGTTCCGCAAGAGAGGTCGCACTCTTTCGTGTCTGCTTACGTTATGCATCACTTAATATTACATACTACTTTATCGTCCTATTCACCGATTAGACTCTGAGTCAGCTCCAAACTAATGGTCAAACTTGAGTTTTTAAATGGTTGTGGGGTACATATCGGGGCCGCTATCAATAGTATCTATCTACTCTCTGGTTAATCTCCGGTGTCTACTATGAGTTTCATGTTGGGTGGGAAACAAAGAGTAAAGAAGCCATTATCTGTATTTTTTAACTAAAGCCATTATCTGCCTGCTATTATTGGTTTTGGGTCTATCCACAGGTTGCTACCATCACTCTGGATTTCTGCATGCACGCCTTACATAATCTCGCTATGTTTTATTCCTATGCATGACAGTTATTGTAAACAATGGAACTGAGCATGTAGAGCAAATGAGATGAGCCTTGTGTGGCAATAAAATTTCGTGCAGACATCGATCCATGGTAGGCGCAAAGGCAGCCCCCCTCCATGCATTTCGGATTGTAATCGAGAGGAAGATATCTGTTCTGAGGGGGATTCAGAAGGAGAAGACAACTCCTATTTACCCCCTGAGGTCTTCGCTCTAACTTGGCATGCTGATGTTGGTTATATCATGCATATGGTGTCTTGCATTGCTTACATTATACATCAAATATGTCATCTGCTTAGTTTACACATCATTTGTGTGAATGCCATCTATTTAGTTTATTCATCGTTTATGTGAATTATGCAATGCCATCTTGTTTAGCCAGGCATCATATATGTGAATTTTGCAATTCCATCCTGCTTAGCCAGTCATCTTATATGTAAATTATATCAGGCCATCCTTTTTTAATTACATATTACATTTGTCAACAATGTTACTACATTCAACTGCTCTTTGTGTGCATCAGCCATTTGACACGGTGATGGAAAATTCTGGAGTGAAAACAAGGTCTTCAGAGCAAACTATGATATCTGACGAAGTGCATATCCCCCCCGAGGTGTATGCTCTAACTTGGCAGGGTTATGTTGCTCATACCGTGCGTATAGTGTCTCGCATTGCTATGTCATTTCATTAGTTTAGACATGCTTTGTGTGAGTGCCACCTGTTTAGTGTCTAATTACCATATATGTGTATTATGCATTGCCATCTTGTTGCAAGACATTATATATGTGAATTATACAATGATATCTTGTTGCAAAGGCATTATATATGTGAATTATGCAATGCCATGATGTTTAGCCAATCATCATGTATGTGAATTATATCATGCTATTATTTTTTTTGTATTACGTGTTCCATTTGGCGACAACGTTTGTATATTCAACTACTCTTCCTGTGCATCAGCCATTTGAAGCGGTGATGGAACTATCTGGAATGAAAACAAGGTATTCAGAGCAGACAATGCTACCTGCTGAAGCAGGCATGTTGCTGGTTACAGAGAGCTCCTCAGAGGAGGATCTAGAGACTGATGACCAGTCCTATTTTCCCCCTGAGGTCTATGCTCAAACTTGGCAGGGTTATATTACCCAAGTCATGCATGTTGTCTTGCATTGCTTAGTTTTTACATCATATATGGATTGCCATCTACTTACTTGCTTACTATATAAATCATATATTTGAATTATATCATGCCATCATGTTTACATAGTACATACACATCATCTATCTGAATTATGGCATGGCAACCCATTTAATAAAGACATCATATAGTTATATCATCTCATCCTGTTTCGTGTTTATAGTCATCATATTTTGAATTATGGCATTCTATCCGTGAATGTATGTGAATTATGGCATGCCAACCTATTTAATAAACACATTATATAGTTATGTCATGTCATCCTGTTTACATAGTCTCATATTTTGAACTATGTCTTTCCATCTTTTTTAGTTAGCCATCATAATGTGAAATTGTGTCATGCTATCCTGTTTAGTTAGCCATCATATATGTGAAATTGTGTCATGCTATCCTGTTTGGTTAGACAACATAAATATGAATTATTTCATGCCCTCTTTTATTCCCCACTATCCATTGCACCTGTCTATCATACAATGTCTATACTTTCAATTACTTTTCTTGTTTATCAGCCATTTGAATTGGAGAGAGTGATGGCAGTATCTAAGGGAGTAACAACATGATCTTTAGAAAAAGATAGTGCTACCAGTTGATGAAGATCAAACCACGGTTGTACTTGCCCAAGGACCAGATCCAGCACACATAACCCAGACTCTCGCAGATTGTACCCCTACCCAGTTGGACAGAGAACCAGCTACACCCCTTCTAACCCCAACCCTGGCAGATAGTAACCCAGTTCCAGTTGACACAGCACCGTCTCCACCACAGAGCAGCCAAACACGAGCAGTTAGTAAGGGAACTGCAGTGCCCAAAGCACGAGGACCACCACTCCGAATCCCAACTCAACGCTTAAAGGAGTAGAAGATTTGTTCTCAGGTCAGGTTCTATAGCTATGGTTCATACTCCTTTGCTCTTGCATGACTGTATTTACTCATACAACTATTTTCAAATTTGAAGGATGGAATTGAAACTCCAATGGTGCAACAGGTATGTTTTAAACCTGTTTCCTTAACCGGTTTGCTGTTGTAACCTGCTCTATGTTGATTTCAGTTTCAATTGAATAAACAGTTATGTTCTCATGTCATGCACATTACAAGTGTTGTTATTGCTCTATAGTTACCCACACTTATATTCTATCTATTCTGCTTTGTCTTGAACAAATATTATTTGAACTGTGTCTCTATCTTGATTTGGCAACAAAAACTAGAATGGTATAGACCATAAAGTGACCATGGTACATAGATATATGTTTGTTTCATGCTGTTATCCTGTCCACTTTACTACTGAACTCATTTACCAAATTGAGTTTCATATACAACATGGTAAACATGTGATGTGTCTGCTTGTTTCTCTTTTAGAATGCGGAAAAAATATTGGAGAACAGTACCGCGTTATCCAATGGTAAAGGAAGTAATGCAGACAAGGTTCAAGATAGTGAGACATCCCTATTGGTCTCCAAGAAAGCTGATAAAAACTATCTTGACGACGGTGAGGGAACCCAAAAGTCCTATCTTGATGTAGTGTTCGAGTTACTGGCCACTACTGCTGGCACAAGCTCTTCGAACTTGCTGCCTGAATCAGTTCGTCTTCTTGAGTCTCAACTTCAAGTTGAAATACATCGATCAGATGTGCTGCAACAGGAAGCTGAAGGACTGAGGAAGTCCCTGCAGAACTCAGATGCATATTTTCTGGTGCAACAGCAAGCGCTGGAGGATTTAAGCGCCAAACAAGAGAAAGTTAATAAGCTTGCTAAGCATCTTGCCAGCATTATGTTTACCCAGGATATTTTTTCTTGAGATCTTCTGAAGCGGTTTCAGTTCTGGATTTGTTTTGCTGCGGCGTTTATTTGCGCTGGTCGCCAACTTTGACAACCAGTGTATATGATATGCTTCTTTGTTCCCTATATTTCACTGGTGGCGAACTTTGATGCCCAGTGGATGTAATATGTGTAATAGCCGTGATAGCCTAGCGTTAGTTGCTTGCTTATTTATTTCCTTGTTGTCTTGTTTATTTGTTTGTTTGTAGTCATTGCAGTTCTTTTTCCGCGGTTAGCTAGTGGCTGCAATAACCTATTTTTTAAAACTAGGCCACAATAACCATGGGCTAATATCTACTGTAGTGACACTGGGCCTCCTACTGGCCGTAGAAACAGTGGGCCATACAGGCCGTAGAAACAATGGGCCTTCTATGGGTCGTAGAAACAATGGGCCTTCTGCGGGCCGTATTATCAATGGGCCTTATACGGGCCGTATAATCGATTGGCCAAACATGGGCCAAACAGACCGCATTATGGCCGTAAACGGGCTAGAGTTGGAATCGTCCGTTCATGGGCTGACCATAACGGGCCATCGTTAATAGGAGGTATTTGATGACGCTATGAAATCGGCCCAATGTTTAAACGGACCACAAACGGGCCGACTTTAACCACAGGCTGAATTTGGCCCACAAGCAGAAAATGAAAGTAACGGGCCGTAAGTAAACGAATGCTGGAAATGAGCCCAAGAATAAATGGGCTCTGAGAAGGCCGAAAGATAACATGGGCTGGAAACGGCCCAACGGAATAACGGGTCGTTAATGGGTATAAAGTGATTCACTATTCATTACGGGCCAGTTTCACCACGGGCCGTTAATGGGTGTAAAGTGATACACTGTTCATTACGGCCCAGTTTCACCACGGGCCGTTAGTAGGCCAAGAGTTACATAGGGCCTCATATGGGCCGAAATACGTCATGGGCCATACATGGGCCAGAAGTGAAAACGGGCTGCAATCATATTGGATGGCCCAGATGACGCCACTGGGCCTAATTCGGATAGGGTGTAATGGGCCTTAGGTTAGCGGGCTGTAAATGGGCTATATTCGAACAGGCCATTAACAGGCTTTCCATGGGCCGGCCCGTCAGCTTTTGACCAAGTCAAACGGGCCGGCCTTTTCATAGGAATGGGCCTCTGTTGGGCCGTACCACGTGTCGACGTATCATAGGCGCCTTCCGTCCAATGAGTGGTTGACATCTGTCCCAACGGTGAGCCGACACGTGTTTCCTCCAGCCAATGATGATTTTACACGTGGAAAATCCCCATTGGTTGGGGCTGTTAACAGGTTATCGGATCCAAAACCCAACCCGATAGCTTAACGACGTTCTGTTACGGTGGATGCCACGTGTCGGTCACCCTTGACGAAAGCACTTCTGTGACGCGCGATTTATCGTCATGGAAGTGGACACTTCCATGATGATAATTTTGGTAATGTCATGGAACACTTCTACGACAGCACAGGTATGACTATCTTGATTCAGTCATAAATTTGTAATGGATGTACATGCATGACAAAAAAGCGACCTACTGAGACAAACACGTATCATCATGGAAGTGTATTTTTTTTGTAGTGTTCTCTGCCTCCATCTTCTTCTCCAGCTCCTCCAGGCGGCGGTGCTCCACGGCATGCACCTGCACCAGCTGCTCCAGCTTCGTGTCACGACCGGTGACCGCGTCTTCTCGAGCCTTCAGCTTCTCCTCCCGTGCCTCGTGCTGACGAGCCTCGGCAGCATGTTCATCGTGCAGGGTCTCCAGTTCGGCCTCCGGCACCCGACAGCGCTCTTTGGCGTCCTCGGCATCATTCAATGCCACCTCGCGGACGGCTGCGGCCAGGTCGACGACTCGCTTACCCTCCTTAGAAGTTGTCATAGCCTGGCCCCACGCCGCCCTCACACACGCATCGGACCGCAGCCACCCCGAGATCAGCTCCAGGTGCCCTGACATCAAGCGACGATCGGCGCTCTGAAGGTCACCCCAAAGCTGGGTCAGCGCGGAAAAAGCCTCCTCCAGAGCGTCAGGCGAAGCAGAAGGATCACGGCCCAATGGCGTGACTGGAGGAGGAGGAGGCAGCATTAACACCAAGGCCTGCAGGTCGGCGACAACATAAGAGGCCGGGGGCTCCTGAGCCTTCGGAGCCTCAGCAAGCAAGCTAGGGGCAGGCGCCTCCGGAGCTGGCTTGGCCATGGAGATCGCCTTCTCTTGAGATCGGGCCTCTGAATCACGCGAGGATGACCCGGACGCTAAGGCTCGAGAGCCGTCGCCGTCCCTCTGTGCTGGAGGAGGTGCGGCAGCAGCTAGCTACGGGGCCTTAGGGGTTGCGGTCGCCCCCTTCTTCTTCTTCACCACTGACGTTGGCCTTCAGTGCAAAGGGAGACATCAAGAAACTATGAGAAGAATAGGAACGAAGGATCAGGACGAAGTGCTTACTGGTCTACGGCGACGTACCCCCTCGCCCTCTTCAGGAGCGCCAAGCCTGAAGGTTTCATGTCTTGGGGCACTGGCAAGCGAGCCCCAAGGGCAGGCAAGGCCGCGGCGGTCGGACCCGCAGCAGCACCGGCTAGCGACGGAGCAGAAGCGTCGCCTCGGGATATCAGCATCGATCTGGCCTTCTTCAGGACCACGATAGATGGTTTCTTCGGGGGGTGGGTGGTGCCCACGGACCTTGTCGTGACCCCGGCGGGGATCGACGACTCCGTCACCGGGTGCCCGCTGGCCTCGTCGTTGTCAGTGAAGGTGCGGAGGAGATCCGCCACGCGGCAAGGAGAGGTCTCGCCCGCTCCCTCCCGGGTCGCCTCCAAGTCAGGCCTCTTCTCCTCGCCAGAGGACACCATCACCGGGGCCGCCACCACTGGGGCCCCGGTAGGCGGTAGCGGCTCGATCCCGCACTCGTTGAATATGGGCATGGCGGCAGCGATCTTTGCCCCATTCGGGTGGCGGTACACTGGAAGATGGGTATCGGGCGGATACCCATGATCCTTCGCAACCAGGAAGTTGAGAACCTTGTCCAGCTCCTCGTCGGAAAAGGCATCCGGGCGCTGGCGGAGGTCACTTTCTCCTTCTTCCGGGAGCCTCCACAAGAGGCGGGGGCACTGCTGGAGCGCGGCCAGGCACTGCGACAGGAACTCCTTGACGATCATGGACCTCGTCAGCTTCTCCGCATTCGGATTGCCCGGCTTCAGGTCGGCCGCCATCCTTCACAACATCTGCTCCACCCGTGGGTCGGTGAGCTTCTCGCTAGTCCACCCCTCGTGAGGCACTGGCCTCCCCATTGGCAGCACCAGTCGAGGGTAGGGGCTCTTGGCATCCATGATGACCCATTTGTTCTGGAAGCCCTCTGCCTTCTTCCTGGCTCTCGAGATGGCGTTCCTTCCATTTGCCGCAACGAAGTTGGCTCACCCCGAGCATGGCGCACCATCCTTGTTCCGGAGGTAGAAGAAATGGCAAAGCAGCACCACGGATGGCATCACCCCCACAAATGTTTCGCAGTAGAAGGTGAAGATCGACAGGAGAAGAACAGAATTGGGATGAAGGTGGAGGGCGTGGAGGTTGTAATGGCGGAGGACGGCGTAGAAAAAATCAGAGAAAGGGGGGACCAGCCCCGTGAAGATGTTGTCCATCAAGAATGAGTAGAAGGTACTACCTAGAACCTCTGGCTTGTCGGAGCCGGCCCGAAGCATGGTCTCTCCCCCTCATTGTTGTCGCCCGACGCCATCAGGAGCACGGTGGCGAAGTTCTTCTCCGAGACTATGGGCGCGCTCAAGGCGGGCTCATACCAGGAAGGCGAGTGCACAACTTTCGCCTTGACGGATGCCCTCGGCTGCAAGCTCGGAGAGGAGCCCTGGCGGATCTGGAGTCTCTCGGGACAACAAGAAGGGGATCTGGAGCAAGATGAAGGAAGGCAATGAAGACTTTGTAGCGTGTGCTAGCCTTTTTGTGAGGCGAGAACGGTTGCCAAGGTCGCGTGGGAAAGCAGAGGCGCTCGCGTCCCACCAATCGCCATGCGTCAATCAAGGCCACAGGTGGTTGGGGCCTGCGGTGCACTGCACTTGCCCTTTGGCTTCGCCACGAAGTCAAGTCTGAGTGCGCCTTGGGACCGGGGGCTACTGTCGGCGTTCTGGGACCGGGGGTGCCCAGACTTGCCTTCCTGCGGCCCAGAGCGTGGCTCTACCAACGGCCTGGTGTGTCCCATCTTCAGGAGCAACAGCTCAAGACCCTCGCGAGGGGCCAAGCCTCGCGAGGCGGACAACGCCAAGACCTCCTTAAGGGCAGCCTCACTAGGCCGACTCCTGAGGAGCGGAGATATCTATGTAGGGAGCACCTCGCGAGGTTCGCGTGACGTGATCCATGACGACCAAGTCCAGGTGAGCGCCAGCTGGCGCGCAGTGTACCAGTTTCCTCTTTGGTGCTAAGGAGGCAAGCGCAGGCGCGCTGTCCCGAAGAATCATGCAAAGGTTTCCATATCGGTGCAATAAGACCAAGACCAGCCGGACGGCAGGACGGAGGTCATCGCGGAGCCCACAACAGCATCGCCACCAGAGCCTTTGGCAGGCGAAGACCAGCTTTTGTCAGGATAGCTTGTACTAGTTGTCCCCCTTCAAACATGGCCGTTGTGGGATCCCTTCCCGCCTAACATTTGGGAAGAGGATCAAGGCCACTATAAATAGGACTTAGCCACCACCATAGAGAGGGATCCGGGATCGGATTCATTCCATAACGAACTCACTAGTTCATCGGGCCCAAGAACACCTCACCTCCTGAGGCTGTTCATCCATTGTATTAGTTCATCTTCAGCTCCCCGAGGCAATCCACCCACAAATTGGAGTAGGGTATTACCCCGCAAGGTGGCCCGAACCAGTATAAACCCTTGTGTCTCTTGTTCTTTGGGTCCGTCGAGCTAGGCTATGGAATCATTGAGTGAGCGAGCGAGGAAGATAGTGTTCTCCGTGCGCACCCTAGAGTTTGAACCTCACAAGGGTTTACCGGAACCCGTAATCTGACAACTACTATTACACCACACATCGACCGAGTCATGCCTGCATCTAGAGTATTAAGTTCATAAGAATAGAGTAATGCATTAAGTAAGATGACATGATGTAGCGGAATTTACTCAAGCAATATGATGAAAACCCCATATTGTTATCCTCGATGGCAACAATACAATACGTGTCGGTTCCCCTTCTGTCACTAGGATCGAGCACCGCAAGATTGAACCCAAAGCTAAGCACTTCTCCCATTGCAAGAAAAACCAATCTAGTTGTCCAAACCAAACCAATAATTTGAAGAGACTTGCAAAGATATCAAATCATGCATATAAGAATTCAGTGGAGATTCAAATAATATTCATCGATAAGCTGATCATAAATCCACAATTCATCGGATCTCCACACACCGCAAAAAAGTATTACATCGAATAGATCTCCGAGAACATCGAGGAGAACATGATATTGAGAATCAAGGAGAGAGAAGAAGCCATCTAGCTACAAGCTATGGACCTGTAAGTCTGTGGTAAACTACTCACGCTTCATTGGAGAGGCAATGTTGATGATGTAGAAGCCCTCCGTGATCGAATCCCCCTCCGACAGGACGCCGGAAAAGGTCCCTAGATGGGATCTCAAGGTTACAGAAGGTTGAGGCAGTGGAAAAGTGGTTTCATGGCTCCCCTGGAAGGTTTTGGGGTAGATGAGAACATATAGGCGGAAGAAATAGGTCGGTAGAGTCACGAGGGGCCCACAAGGGTGGGGGGCGCGCCCTCCGTCCTTGTGGCTGCCTCATGGTTTTCCTGATGTGTACTCCAAGTCCTCTAGACGTCTTCTGGTCCAAGAAAAATCATCACGAAAGTTTCATTCCATTTGGACTCCGTTTGGTATTCCTTTTCAGCGAAACTCAAAAATAAGGAAAAAAACAAAAACTCGCACTAGGCTCTAGGTTAATAGGTTAGTCCCAAAAATCATATAAAATAGCTTATTAATGCATATAAAACATGCAAAACAGATAATATAATAGCATGGAATAATCAAATATTATAGATACGTTGGTGATGTATCAAGCATCCCCAAGCTTAATTCCTACTCATCCTCGAGTAGGTAAATGATAAAAACGGAATTTTTATGTGGAATGCTATCTAACATATTTATCCATGTAATTCTCTTATTGTGGCATGAACGTTCAGATCCGTATGATTCAAAATAAAAGTTTAATATTGACATAAAAACAATAATACTTCATGCATACTAACAAAATAATTATGTCTTCTCAAAACAACATGGCCAAAGAAAGCTTATCCCTACAAAATCATATAGTCTGGCTATGCTCCATCTTCATCACACAAAATACTCAAATCATGCACAGCCCCGATGACAAGCCAACCAATTGTTTCATACTTTTGATGTTCTCAAACTTTTTCAACTTTCACGCAATACATGAGCGTGAGCCATGGACATAGCACTATAGGTGGAATAGAAGGTGGTTGTGGAGATGCCCATCAATAGATATCAATGTGAGTGAGTAGGGATTTCCATACAACGGATGCATGCTACCTCTTGAGCACTGCATTGGTTTTCCCTTGAAGAGGAAAGGGTGATGCAGCAAACAAGCATAAGTATTTCCCTCAGTTTTTGAGAACCAAGGAATCAATCTAGTAGGAGACTACACGCAAGTCGCCTCGCACCTACACAAACAAATAAGAAACTTGCAACCAACGCGATAAAGGGGTTGTCAATCCCTTCACGACCACTTGCAAAAGTGATATCCGGTAGAGATAATAAGATAAATATTTTTGGTATTTTTATGATATAGATTGAAAGTAAAGATTGCAAAGTAAAATAGATAGGAAACTTATATGATGGAAAATAGACTAGGGGCCAAAGGTTTCACTAGTGGATTCTCTCAAGATAGCATAAGTATTACGGTGGGTAAAGAAATTACTGTCGAGCAATTGATAAAAAAGTGCATAATTATGAGAATATCTAGGCATGATCATGTATATAGGCATCACGTTCGCGAAAAGTAGACCGGAACGATTCTGCATCTACTACTATTACTCCACACATCGACCACTATCCAGCATGCATCTAGAGTATTATGTTCATAAGAACAGAGTAACGCATTAGGCCAGATGACATGATGTAGAGGGATAAACTCAAGCAATATGATATAAACCCCATCTTTTTATCCTCGATGGCAACAATACAATACGTGCCTTGATGCCCCTGATGTCACTGGGAAAGGACACCGCAAGATTGAACTCAAAGCTAAGAACTCCTCCCATTGCAAGAAAAATCAATCTAGTAGGCCAAACCAAACTGATAATTCTAAGAGACTTGCAAAGATAACAAATCGTGCGTAAAAGAATTTAGGGAAGAACCAAATATTGTTCATAGATAATCTTGATCATAAACCCACAATTAATCAGATCTTGACAAACACACCGCAAAATAATTACATCGAATAGATCTCCAAGAAGATTGAGGAGAACTTTGTATTGAGATCCAAAGAGAGAGAAGTCATCTAGATAATAACTATGGACCCGAAGGTCTGTGGTAAACTACTCACACATCATCGGAGAGGCTATGGTGTTGATGTAGAAGCCCTCCATGATCGATTCCCCCTCCGACGAAGCGCCAGAAAAGGCCCCAAGATGGGATCTCATGGGTACAGAAGGTTGTGGCGGTGGAAATAGGGTTTCGTGGTGCTCTCGCATGTTTTCGGGGTATATGAGTATATATAGGCGAAAGAAGTCGGTCAGAGGAGCCACGAAGGGGCCCACGAGGGTGGGGGCGCACCTCCGCGCCTCGTGGCCTCCTCGATGCTTCCTTGACATCCACTCCAAGTCTCCTCGATTGCGTTTGTCCCATAAATCACTCTCCCGAAGGTTTCATTCCGTTTGGATTCCGTTGGATATTCCTTTATTGCGAAACACTGAAATAGGAAAAAAACATCAATTTGCACTGGGCCTTTGGTTAGTAGGTTAGTCCCCAAAATAATATAAAAAGGTATATTAAAGCCCATTAAACATCCAAAACAAATAATATAATAGCATGGCACAATAAAAAATTATAGATACGTTGGAGACGTATCAATGCACTAGAGCTATAAGATTATGAAAGCTCGGAAAGAAAAATAATTGGGTATGCATCCAACTTGCTTGCTCATGAAGACCTACGGCATTTTGAGGAAGCACATAATTGGAATATACAAGCCAAGTTCTATAATGAAAAATTCCCACTAGTATATGAAAGTGACAATATAGGAGACTCTCTATCATGAAGGTCATGGTGCTACTTAGAAGCACAAGTGTGGCAGAAAGGATAGTAACATTGTCCCTTCTCTCTTTTCCCCTCATTTTTGGGCCTTTTCTCTTTTTTTATTTGTCCTTTCTCTCTTTTTTTATTTCTTCACATGGGACAATGCTCTAATAATGAAGATCATCACAATTTTATTTACTTACAACTTGAAAATTACAACTCGATACTAGAACAAAATATGACTCTATGTGAATGCCTCTGGCGGTGTACTGGGATGTGCAATGAATCAAGAGTGACATGTATAAAAACATGTTGAACGGTGGCTTTGCCACAAATACGATGTCAACTACATGATCATGCATAGCAATATGACAATGATGGAGCGTGTCATAATAAACGGAACGATGGAATGTTGCATGGCAATATACCTCGTAATGGCTATGGAAATGCCATAATAGGTAGGTATGGTGGATGTTTTGAGGAAGGTATATGGTGGGTTTATGGTACCGGCGAAAGTTGTGCGGTACTAGAGAGGCTAGCAATGGAGGGAAGGTGAGAGTGCGTATAATCCATGGACTCAACATTAGTCATAAATAACTCACATACTTATTGCAAAAATCTATTAGTCATCTAAACAAAGTACTACTGCATGCTCCAAGGGGGATAGATTGGTAGGAAAAGACCATCGTTCGTCCCCGACCACAACTCATAAGGAAGACAATCAAAAAATATCTCATGCTCCAACTTCGTTACATAATGCTTCACCATACGTGCATGCTACGGGACTCACAAACCTTAACACAAGTATTTCTCAAATTCACAACTACTTAATAGCATGATACTAATATTACCATCTTCATATCTCAAAACAATCAGAAGGAATCAAACTTCTCATAGTATTCAATGCACGTTATATGAAAGTTTTATTATATCCCTCTTCGATGCCTATCATATTAGGACTAAATTTATAACCAAAGAAAATTACCATGCTTTTTAGAGAAACTTGAAAAATAATATAAGTGAATCATGAGAGCTCAACAATTTCTATAAAATAAAACTACCGCCGTGCTCTAAACGATATAAGTGAAGCACTAGAGCAAAATTGCCTAGCTCAAAAGATATAAGTGAAGCCCATAGAGGATTCTAATAAATCACGATTCATGCATGTCTCTCTCAAAAGGTGTGTACAACAAGGATGATTGTGGCAAACTAAAAATAAAAAACTCAAATCATACAAGATGCTCCAAGCAAAACACATATCATGTGGTGAATAAAAATATAGCCTCAAGTAAAGTTACTGATAGATGAAGACAAAAGAGGGGATGCCTTCCCGTGGCACCCCCAAGCTTAGACTCTTCGCATACTTTAATATTACCTTGGGGTGCCTTGGGCATCCCAAATCTTAGGCTCTTGACGCTCCTTCTTCCATAGTCCATCAAATCCTTACCCAAAACATGAAAACTTCACAACACAAAACTTCAACAGAAAATCTCATAAGCTCCGTTAGTATAAGAAAATAAATCACCACTTTTGGTACTGTTGTGAACTCATTCTCTATTTATATTGGTGTAATATCGACTGTATTCCAACTTTTCCATGGTTCATACCCCCCGATACTAGCCATAGATTCATCAAATCAAGTAAACAACACGCGAAAAACAGAATCTGTCAAAAACAGAACAGTCTATAGAAATCTAGAGATTCCGAATACTTCTATAACTCCAAACGTCCTGAGAAATTAGGAAGTCCTAGGAAATTTGTTTATTAATCCTTTGCGAAAATAATTAGTATTTTATCGTGCTTCTATTAAAAATGAAAACTAATCTCCTGGGCGCTAAAGTTTCTATTTTTCAGCAGGATCAAATCAACTATCATTGTAAGCTATCCCAAATGTCCTACTCGGCACAAACACTAATTAAACATAAAACCACATCTAACCAGTGGCTAGATGAATTATTTATTGCAAATCAGGACCTAAAAAGAAAAACAAAAATAAAATTGGGTTGCCTCCCAACAAACGCTATTGTTTAACGCCCCTAGCTAGGCGTAAAACACGAATAGATCTAAGTATAATCGTAGTAAGGGTAGGCAAAATCTCGAAAACTCATCTCATACTCCATTCGTTCAGCAGCAAGTTTTCTTTGTGGCAAGAAAAAGTAATCAAAAGGGCTAAATTTAATAGGGTAATAATCGCCAAGCTTGATCTCGGGAGGAGTTGGTTCCTCCTTTGGCCCTTCATATTGTATGACCAATTCGTCATTATGAGAATGTTTTGGCAAAAAGTCATGAGCTTGTGTCCAAGAGAGAAACCAACCCGTTGTTTTGTATAGCAAAATCATCATTAAGCTCAGAAATGTTATCAATTAAAACATTGGTAGGGACCCTCTTTCTTAAATTTTCGTTATAAGCAACATGATCTATGGATTGTAGACGCATTATGTCCTCTTGATTAAAAAGAATTCTGTCTATGGGAGGACGACCACCATCTACTTTATAATGAGCGAAAATTTCACTAGCTTGTTTCATAATAAATCTAAATTCATGAGCTAGGAATATATTGGCAACGCGCTTAATAGAAGAATGCTCAGTATTAGAAAATTCTAGAAAACCCTTTGTATGGATGGATGCAGGTGAACAAATTGTCTTTCAAGTTCAACAACAAGCAAAGATATAGCATCCGCAAGACGACTAGTTTTATGGAGGATAGATCCACCCATAGTGGGGAGTGCACCATCACCATATTGAATAACCCCCTTCCCAATAATATTTCCGCTACCTATGCGGAATTTCTTAGTGTGCAAGATGTTAGTTTCTTCATGTGGACCAGAATTAGCAAAAGCATCAAAGTTTCCCCCAACCTTACTACTATCCTTTTCAGCGATAACCTCCCCAGTTTCAGAGATGGTGGCAACTGGCAAACTAGCAAACAAATAAAATGAATGGAAAAAGGGGCGAAGAAAAGGTGAATCTTCTCAAAAATCGTTTTAGAAGTGGGAGAGAGGAAAATGAGAGGCTAATGGCAAATAATGTAATGCAAGGGATGATAGTTTATGATGGGTACTTGGTATGTCTTGGCTTGGCGTAGATCTCCCCGGCAACGGCGCCTGAAATTCTTCCTGCTACCTCTTGAGCTTGCGTTGGTTTTTCCCTTGAAGAGGAAAGGGTGATGTAGCAAAGTAGAGTAAGTATTTCCCTCAGCTTTTGAGAACCAAGGTATCAATTCAGTAGGAGACAACACAACAAGCCACTGAATACCTGCATAAATAAACACCAACTTGCACCCAACGCAACAAAGGGGTTGTCAATCCCTTCACGATTATTTGCAAAGTGAGATCTGATATAGATGGATAAACATTTAAGTAATATTTTTGGTTTATAGATCGGAGAGTAAAAGCTTGCAAAGGAAGTAAATAGGAAACTAAAATTATAGATCAGAAACTTGTATGATGGAAAATAGAAAATTATATGATGGAAAATAGACCCAGGGGCCATACGTTTCACTAGAGGCTTCTCTTAAGATAGAAAATATTATGGTGGGTGAACAAACTACTGCCGAGCAATTGATAGAAAAGCACAAAGTTATGACAATATCTAAGGTAATGATCATGAATATAGGCATCACGTCCATATCAAGTAGACCGAAATGATTCTGCATCTACTACTATTACTCCACACATCGACCGATGATACATCCATTTTTCATCATGCATTTATATCGATATTTATTGCATTATGGACTGTCATTACACATTATGTCACAATACTTATGCCTTTTCTCTCTTATTTTACAAGGTTTACATGAAGAGGGAGAATGCCGGCAGCTGGAATTCTGGGCTGGAAAAGAACACTACCCTTTACCTTTTATTGATCAAATGCTAGAAAGATTATCCAAACATACACATTTTTGCTTTCTAGATGGTTATTCTGGTTTCTCTCAAATACATGTGTCAAAAGAGGATTAGGAAAAGACCACTTTTACTTTCCCTTTCGGTACCTTTGCTTACAGACGTATGTCTTTTGGTTTAGGTAATGCACGTGCTACCTTTCAAAGATGTATGACTGCTATATTCTCTATATTTTGTGAAAAGATTGTTGAGGTTTTCATGGTTGATTTTTCTGTATATGGAACTTCTTTTGATGATTGCTTAAGCAACCTTGTTCGAGTTTTGCAGAGATGTGAAGAAACTAATCTTGTCTTGAATTGGGAGAAGTCCCACTTTATGGTTATGAAGGTATTGTCTTGGGGCATAAAGTTTCTGGAAGAGGTATTGAAGTTGATAAAGCTAAAGTTGATGATATTGAAAAGATGTCGTGTCCTAAGGACATTAAAGGTATAAGAAGTTTCCTTGGTCATGCTGGTTTTTAAGGAGGTTCATTAAAGACTTATAAAAAATCTCTAGGCCTCTGACTAATCTCTTACAAAAAGATGTTCCTTTTTTCTTTGATGATGATTGTGTAGAAGCATTTAAAATACTTAAGAAAGCCTTGATTTCGGCACCTATTATTCAGCCTCCTGATTGGAATTTACCCTGTGAAATTATGTGTGATGCTAGTGATTATGATGTAGGTGTTGTTCTAGGACAAAAGTTGATAAGAAATTAAATGTTATCCAATATGCTAGTAAAACTCTAGACAGTGCCCAGAGATATTATGCTACTACTGAAAAGGACTTTTTAGCAGTTGTATTTGCTTGTGATAAGTTCAGACCTTATATTGTTGATCCTAAAGTAACTGTTCACACTAATCATGCTGCTATTAAATATCTTATGGAAAAGAAAGATGCTAAACCTAGACTTATTAGATGGGTTCTCCTACTACAAGAATGTGATTTGCATATTATTGATAGAAAGGGAGCTGAGAACCCCGTTGCAGAAAACTTGTATAGGTTAGAGAATGTTCTTGATGACCCACTACCTATAGATGATAGCTTTCCTGATGAAAAATTAGTTGTCATAAATGCTTCTTGTACTGCTCCATGGTATGCTGATTATGCTAATTACATTGTTGCTAAATTTATACCACCTAGCTTCACATACCAACAAAAGAAAAAAAAATTCTATGATTTAATACATTACTTCTAGGATGACCCACACCTTTATAAAGAAGGAGTAGATGGTATTATTACACGTTGTGTACCTGAGCATGAACAGGAACAGATCCTATGCAAGTGTCACTCCGAGGCTTATGGAGGACACCATGCTGGAGATAGAACTGCACATAAGGTATTGCAATCCGGTTTTTATTGGCCTACTATCTTCAAAGATGCCCGTAAGTTTGTCTTGTCTTGTGATGAATGTCAAAGAATTGGTAATATTAGTAGACGTCAGGAAATGTCTATGAATTATTCACTTGTTATTGAACCATTTGATGTTTGGGGCTTTGATTATATGGGACCGTTTCCTTCCTCCAATGGGTATACACATATTTTAGTTGCTGTTGATTATGTTACTAAGTGGATAGAAGATATTCCAACTAGTAGTGCTGATCATAACACCGCTATTAAGATGCTTAGAGAAGTTATTTTTCCGAGGTTTGGAGTCCCTATATATTTAATTATTGACGGTGGTTCACATTTTATTCATGGTGTGTTTCGTAAAATGCTTGCTAAGTATGACGTTAATCATAGAATTGCATCTCCATATCACCCACAGTCTAGTGGTCAAGTAGAACCGAGTAATAGAGAGCTTAATTTAATTTTGCAAAAAACTGTTAATAGGTCTAGAAAGAATAGGTCCAAGAAACTTGATGATGCATTATGGACCTATAGAACTACATACAAAAATCCTATGCATATGTCTCTGTATAAAATGGTTCATGGAAAAGCATGTCACTTATCTCTCGAACTAGAACATAAGGCATATTGGGACTTTAAAGAGCTCAACTATGACTTCAAACTTGCCGGTGAGAAGAGACTATTTGACATTAGCTCACTTGATGAGTGGAGAACCCAGGCATATGAAAATGCCAAACTGTTTAAAGAAAAAGTTAAAAGATGGCATGACAAAACGATACAATAACGTGAGTTTAATGTAGGTGATTATGTTCTGTTATAAAACTCTCGTTTAAGATTTTTTGCAGGAAAACTCCTCTCTAAATGGGAAGGTCCTTACTTATCGAGGAGGTTTATCATTCCGGTGCCATGAAAATTAACAACTTCGAAGGCATAAATCTGAGGGTGGTGAACAGTCCAAGAATCAAACATTATATCTCAGGTAATCCCATAAATGTTGAAACCAATGTTATTGACACCGTAACCCCGGAGGAGTACATAAGGGACACTTTTCAAAACATTTCAGAATACGAAAAGGAAGTGGTATGTGGCACCGTAAGTAAACCGACTCCAAAACAGTTCTAATAGCAATTTTTCTCCGTTTTGGAATATTTTAGAAAATAGGAAAATAAGAAGTAGTATGGAAAGGACACGAGGCATCCACGAGGGTGGAGGGCGCACCCCCTGCCTTGTGGGCACCTCGTGTGCCCTCCGGACTCCATTTTCTTGCATGATACTTCTTTTGGTCGGTAAAAATTCATTATATAATCTCCCGAAGGTTTTGACCACCGTACCACACAAATATCTTCTGCTTTTGTTTCGAGCTGTTTTCTGCCACAGTTGTCAAGGCCAGGCATCATGTCGTCCCCCTCCTCCAACTATCAGGGCGATGATGCTTGGCTAATGAAGATAGAGCTGAAGAGAGAAGAACCCCGGGAGATCAACAAGGATGATAGGACCAAGAAGGACATGGAGGATCAAGCGCCGGCAGCAAAAGAAGAAGACATCCATCAACCTCATTACAATCTTCTTACCCCTACTGAAATTGAAGCTTTCAAGACGATCAAAATAGTTCAGGTTTGGAACAAGTATCTAACTCGTGAAAATATTCTGTTGCACGAGCATATCACCGCACTCAAGGGAATTATTCGTAAGTTGGAGCACCTCCTACGCTTGATGTTGGACAACAAGCCTACATCATCAACAGCTCCATCATGACTACCACCAAAGGAGAATTGAGCATCGGGTATGGGCACTCGCCTTGGCAACTGCCAAGCTTGGGGGAGTGCCCCGGTATCATATCACCATCACACTTCTATATTTACCATTTTTCTTAGTTCGATCCTTTTTGGTAATATCTTGATCTAGTAGAATAAAGTTTTAGTATGATCTAGTTTTGAGTTTTTCTTTATGCTCCTTCTATGTAATCGAGTCCGTGACCTATATATAATAAAGATTAGTTTTGGGTCGAGGGCTTTGCTATCTTGCTATGATCTCGAGGGAATAAAAGAAAGAATAAAAATAAATAAAGAGATCATATTGATCTTATGGAGAGTAATGACTTCACATATAAAGAGTATGATGAATAAAAGTTGTTGAGAGTTGACAAACATAGTTTTGGTCATCGTTGAAATCAATAGGAAGTAATAAAGAAAGAGAGGTTTTCACATATAAATATACTATCTTGGACATCTTTTATGATTGTGAGCACACATTAAAATATGACCTGCTAAAAATTTGATGTTGGACAAGGTAGACAACTTAATGGGTTATGTTCTCTTACATCCGAAATAAATTATATTGTCATGGATCATCCAACATGTTGAGCTTGCCTTTCCCCCTCATTCTAGCCAAATTCTTTGCACCAAGTAGAGATACTACTTGTGCTTCCAAATATCCTTAAACCTAGTTTTGCCATGAGAGTCCATCATATCGGCCTATGGATTGAGTAAGATCCTTCAAATAAGTTGTCATTCTTGCAAGCAATAAAACTTGCTCTCTAAATATGTATGATCTATTAGCGTTGAGAAAATATGCTT
Organism: Triticum dicoccoides; assembly: GCF_002162155.2. Classification (NCBI taxonomy): domain Eukaryota; kingdom Viridiplantae; phylum Streptophyta; class Magnoliopsida; order Poales; family Poaceae; genus Triticum; species Triticum dicoccoides. Next base: position 413,416,874 of record NC_041390.1, on the reverse strand, counting down.
TATACGATCTTGTGATATGGAAGAAATAAAAGCGACGAACTGCATAATAAAGGTCCATATCACAAGTGGCAATATAAAGTGACGTTCTTTTGTGTTAAGATTTCGTGCATCCAACCATAAAAACACATGACAACCTCTGCTTCCCTCTGCGGAGGGCCTATCTTTTATTTTTGTCTTATACTTTATAAAAGAGTCATGGTGATCTTCACCTTTCCTTTTTACATTTTATCCTGTGGCAAACACTTTGTTGGAAAGATCCTGATATATATAGCTAATTGTATGTGGGTTTGCATAAACTATTATTGTTGACATTACCCTTGAGGTAAAAGGTTGGGAGGCAAAACTATAAGCCCCTATCTTTCTCTGTGTCCGATTAAAACTTCATACCCATAAGTATGGCGTGAGTGTTAGCAATTGTGAAAGACTAAATGATAGTTGAGTATGTGGACTTGCTAAAAAGCTCTTATATTGACTCTTTTCGACGTTATGATAAATTGCAATTGCTTCAATGACTGAGATTATAGTTTGCTAGCTTTCAATGAAGTTTCTGATTCATACTTTACATTGTGGATGGATTGTTACTTTAACATAAGAAATCATATGACAATATATATATATATATGTTGCTATTCTAAGAATGATCATCATGCCCTCATGTCCGTATTTTGTTTTATCGACACCTCTTTATCTAAACATGTGAACATATTTTTCGATATCGGCTTCCTCTTGAGGACAAGCGAGGTCTAAGCTTGGGGCAGTTGATACGTCCATTTTGCATCATGCTTTTATATCGATATTTATTGCATTATGGACTGCTATTACACATTATGTCACAATACTTATGCCTTTTCTCTCTTATTTTACAAGGTTTACATGAACAGGGAGAATGCCGACAGATGGAATTCTGGGCTGGAAAAGGAGCAAATATTAGAGACCTATTCCACACAACTCCAAAAGTCCTGAAACACCACGAAAGTCAGTTTCGGAATATATTAAAAATATTGGGAGAAGAAAGCACCAGAGGGGGGCCACCCACCGTCTACGAGGGTGGGGGTGCGCCCCCTGCCTCGTGGTCCCCCTAGCAGGCCTACGGTGCCCATCTTTTGCTATATGAAGTCTTTCGCCTTGGAAAAAATAAGGAGGAAGATTTCGGGATGAAGCGCCCCCATCTCGAGGCGGAACCTTGGCGGAACCAATCTAGGGCTCCGGCGGAGCTGTTCTGCCGGGGAAACATCCCCCCGGGAGGGGGAAATCGTCACCATCGTCATCACCATCGATCCTCTCATCGGGAGGGGGTCAATATCCATCAACATCTTCACCTGCACCATCTCCTCTCAAACCCTAGTTCATCTCTTGTATCAGATCTTTGTCTCAAAACCTCAGATTGGTACTTGTGGGTTGCTAGTAGTGTTGATTACTCCTTGTAGTTGATGCTAGTTGGTTTATTCGGTGGAAGATTATATGTATAGATCCTTTATACATATTAATACCCCTCTGATTATGAACATGAATATTATTTGTGAGTAGTTATGTTTGTTCCCGAGGACATGGGAGAAGTCTTGCTATAAGTAGTCATGTGAATTTGGTATTCGTTCGATATTTTGATGAGATGTATGTTGTCTCTCCTCTAGTGGTTGTTGGAAATATGCCCTAGAGGCAATAATAAAAGTATTATTATATTTCATTGTTCATGATAATTGTCTTTTATTCATGCTATAACTGTATTATCCGGAAATCATAATACACGTGTGAATACATAGACCTCAATATGTCCCTAGTGAGCCTCTAGTTGACTAGCTCGTTGTGATCAACAGATAGTCATGGTTTCCTGGCTATGGACATTGGATGTCGTTGATAACGGGATCACATCATTAGGAGAATGATGTGATGGACAAGACCCAATCCTAAGCATAGCACAAAGGTCGGTTAGTTCGTTTGCTAGAGCTTTTCCAATGTCAAGTATCTCTTCCTTCGACCATGAGATCGTGTAACTCCCGGATACCGTAGGAGTGCTTTGGGTGTATCAAACGTCACTACGTAACTGGGTGATTATAAAGGTGCAGTACAGGTATCTCCGAAAGTGTTTGTTGGGTTGACACGGATCGAGACTGGGATTTGTCACTCCGTATGACGGAGAGGTATCTCTGGGCCCACTCGGTAATGCATCATCATAATGAGCTCAAAGTGACCAAGTGGTTGATCACGGGATCATGCATTACGGTACGAGTAAAGTGACTTACCGGTAACGAGACTGAACAAGGTATTGGGATACCGACGATCGGGTCTCGGGCAAGTAACGTACCGATTGACAAAGGGAATTGTATACGGGGTTTGATCGAATCCTCGACATCGTGGTTCATCCGATGACATCATCGAGGAGCATGTGGGAGCCAACATGGGTATCCAGATCCCGCTGTTGGTTATTGATCGAAGAGTCTCGGTCATGTCTGCATGTCTCCCGAACCCGTAGGGTCTACACACTTAAGGTTCGTTGACGCTATGGTTATCAGGAAGACAAGTATGTGATTACCGAATGTTGTTCGGAGTCCGGGATGAGATCCCGGACGTCACGAGGAGTTCCGGAATGGTACGGAGGTAAAGTTTTATATATGGGAAGTTGTTAAACGGACACCGGAAAGTTTCGGGGTCATATCGGTATTGTACCGGGACCACCGGAGAGGTTCCGGGGGTCCACCGGGAGAGACCACCCCTCCCGGGGGGCCACTTGGGCTGCGTAGGGATAGCAGCCAGCCCCTAGTGGGCTTGGCACGCCCCCCCCCCTTGGGCCCATGCGCCTAGGGTTGGGGGGGGAAACCCTAAAGGGGGCGCACCCCCTTGCTTGGGGGGCAAGCCCCCCACCCTTTGGCCGCCGCCCCCCCTCTAGGGTTTCCCCTAGAGGGTCGGCCCCTTGCCCCTCTCCTCCTATATATAGAGGGTTGAGGGGAGGGCTGCTACACACAACTCAAGGCGCAGCCCCTCCCCTCCCCAACACCTCTCCTCCTCCGTACATGCTTGGCGAAGCTCTGTCGGAGTACTGCTGCACCAACTACACCACGCTGTCGTGCTGCCGTTGGAGCTGCCTTCCTCAACCTCTCCTTCCTCCTTGCTGGATCAAGACGGAGGAGACGTCGTCCGTCCCGTACGTGTGTTGAACGCGGAGGTGCTGTCCGTTCAGCACTTGGTCATCGGTGATCCGAATCACGTCGAGTACGACTCCATCATCACCATCCCCTTGAACGCTTCCGCACTCGATCTACAAGTGGTATGTAGATGCAAACTCACTCCCTTGACTCGTTGCTTAGATGAACTCATAGATGGATCTTGGTGAAACCGTAGGAAAATTTTTAATTTTCTGCAACGTTCCCCAACAGTGGCATCATGAGTTAGGTCTATGCGTAGTTCTCTTTGCACAAGTAGAACACAATTTTGTTGTGGGCGTGGATCTTGTCAACTTACTTGCCACTACTAGTCTTTTCTTGCTTCAACGGCATTGTGGGATGAAGCGGCCCGGACCAACCTTACACGTACGCTTACGTGAGACCGGTTCCACCGATTGACATGCACTAGTTGCATAAGGTGGCTGGCGGGTGTCTGTCTCTCCCACTTTAGTTGGAGCGGATTCGATGAAAAGGGTCCTTATGAAGGGTAAATAGAAGTTGACAAAATCACGTTGTGGTTATTCGTAGGTAAGAAAACGTTCTTGCTAGAACCCAATTGCAGCCACGTAAAAGATGCAACAACAATTCGAGGACGTCTAACTTGTTTTTGCAGCGATTGATCATGTGATGTGATATGGCCAGAAGTTGTGATGAATGATGAATTGTGATGTATGAGATCATGTTCTTTGTAATAGGATTCACGACTTGCATGTCGATGAGTATGACAACCGGCAAGAGCCATAGGAGTTGTCTTTATTTTTGTATGACCTGCGTGTCATTGAAGAACGCCATGTAACTTACTTTACTTTATTGCTAAACACGTTAGTCATAGAAGTAGAAGTAGTCGTTGGCGTGACAACTTCATGAAGACACGATGATGGAGATCATGATGATGGAGATCATGGTGTCATGCCGGTGACAAGATGATCATGGAGCCCCGAAGATGAAGATCAAAGGAGCTATATGATATTGGCCATATCATGTCACTACTTTATATAATTGCATGTGATGTTTATTATGTTTTATGCATCTTGTTTACTTAGGACGACGGTAGTAAATAAGATGATCCCTTACAACAATTTCAAGAAGTGTTCTCCCCTAACTATGCACCGTTGCTAATGTTCGTCGCTTCTAAGCACCACGTGATGATCGGGTGTGATGGATTCTTACGTTCACATACAACGAGTGTAAGACAGTTTTACACAGCAAAAACACTTAGGGTTAACTTGACGAGCCTAGCATGTACAGACATGGCCTCGGAACACGGATACCGAAAGGTCGAACACGAGTCGTATGGAAGATACGATCAACATGAGAATGTTCACCGATGATGACTAGTCCGTCTCACGTGATGATCGGACACGGGCTAGTCGACTCGGATCGTGTAACACTTAGATGACTAGAGGGATGTATAATCTGAGTGGGAGTTCATAATTTGATTAGAACTTAATTATCATGAACTTAGTCTAAAACCTTTGCAAATATGTCTTGTAGATCAAATGGCCAACGCTCATGTCAACATGAACTTCAACGCGTTCCTAGAGAAAACCAAGCTGAAAGATGATGGCAGCAACTATACGGACTGGGTCCGGAACTTGAGGATCATCCTCATAGCTGCCAGGAAACAATATGTCCTAGAAGGACCGCTAGGTGACGCTCCCGTCCCAGAGAACCAAGACATTATGAATGCTTGGCAGTCTCGTGCTGATGATTACTCCCTCGTTCAGTGCGGCATGCTTTACAGCTTAGAACCGGGGCTCCAAAAGCGTTTTGAGCATCACAGAGCATATGAGATGTTCGAGGAGCTGAAACTAGTCTTCCAAGCTCACGCCCGGGTCGAGAGATATGACATCTCCGACAAGTTCTATGGTTGTAAGATGGAGGAAAATAGTTCTGTCAGTGAGCACATACTCAAGATGTCTGGGTTGCACAACCGTATGACCCAGCTGAATATTAACCTCCCTGATGAGGCAGTCATTGACAGAATCCTTCAGTCGCTCCCACCAATCTACAAGAGCTTTGTGATGAACTACAATATGCAGGGGATGGTAAAGACCATTCCTGAAGTATTTTCTATGCTAAAGTCAGCAGAGGTTGAAATCAAGAAAGAACATCAAGTGTTGATGGTCAATAAGACCACTAAGTTCAAGAAGGGCAAGGGTAAGAAGAACTTCAAGAAGGACGGCAAAGTGGTTGCCGCGCCCGGTAAGCCAGTTGCCGGGAAGAAGTCAAAGAATGGACCCAAGCCTGAGACTGAGTGCTTTTATTGCAAGGGGAAGGGTCACTGGAAGCGGAAAATCCCCAAATACTTAGCGGATAAGAAGGCCGGCAACACTAAAGGTATATTCGATATACATGTAATTGATGTGTACCTTACCAGTACTCGTAGTAACTCCTGGGTATTTGATACCGGTGCCGTTGCTCATATTTGTAACTCACAGCAGGAGCTGCGGAATAAGCGGAGACTAGCGAAGGACGAGGTGACGATGCGCGTCGGGAATGGTTCCAGAGTCCATGTGATCGCCGTCGGCACGCTACCTCTACATTTACCTACGGGATTAGTTTTGAACCTTAATAATTGTTATTTGGTGCCAAGTTTGAGCATGAACATTGTATCTGGATCTCGTTTAATACGAGATGGCTACTCATTTAAGTCCGAGAATAATGGTTGTTCTATTTATATGAGAGATATGTTCTATGGTCATGCTCCGATGGTCAATGGTTTATTCTTAATGAATCTCGAACGTAGTGTTACACATATTCATAGCGTGAATACCAAAAGATGTAAAGTTGATAACGATAGTCCCACATACTTGTGGCACTGCCGCCTTGGTCACATTGGTGTCAAGCGCATGAAGAAGCTCCATGCTGATGGACTTTTAGAGTCTCTTGATTATGAATCATTTGACACATGCGAACCATGCCTCATGGGCAAGATGACCAAGACTCCGTTCTCCGGAACAATGGAGCGAGCAACCAACTTGTTGGAAATCATACATACCGATGTGTGCGGTCCAATGAGTGTTGAGGCTCGTGGAGGATATCGTTATGTTCTCACTCTCACAGATGACTTGAGTAGATATGGGTATGTCTACTTGATGAAACACAAGTCTGAGACCTTTGAAAAGTTCAAGGAATTTCAGAATGAAGTAGAGAATCAACGTGACCGAAAGAGAAAATTCCTACGATCAGATCATGGAGGAGAATACTTAAGTCACGAATTTGGTACACACTTAAGGAAATGTGGAATCGTTTCACAACTCATGCCGCCTGGAACACCTCAGCGTAACGGTGTGTCCGAACATCGTAATCGCACTCTATTGGATATGGTGCGGTCTATGATGTCTCTTACCGATTTACCGCTATCATTTTGGGGATACGCTATAGAGACAGCTACATTCACTTTAAATAGGGCACCGTCTAAATCCGTTGAGACGACACCGTATGAATTATGGTTTGGGAAGAAACCTAAGCTGTCGTTTCTAAAAGTTTGGGGATGCGAAGCTTATGTCAAGAAACTTCAACCTGAAAAGCTCGAACCCAAGTCGGAAAAATGCGTCTTCATAGGATACCCTAAGGAAACTGTAGGGTATACCTTCTACTTAAGATCTGAGGGCAAGATCTTTGTTGCCAAGAACGGATGCTTTCTGGAAAAAGAGTTCCTCTCGAAAGAAGTAAGTGGGAGGAAAGTAGAACTCGATGAAGTACTACCTCTCGAACAGGAAAGTGGTGCAGCTCAGGAAAATGTTCCTGTGATGCCCACACCAACTGAAGAGGAAACCAATGATGATGATCAAGGTACTTCAGATCAAGTTGCTACTGAACTTCGTAGGTCCACAAGGACACGTTCCGTACCAGAGTGGTACGGCAACCCTGTCCTAGAAATCATGTTGTTAGACAACGGTGAACCTTCAAACTATGAAGAAGCGATGGCGGGCCTAGATTCCAACAATTGGCTAGTAGCCATGAAATCCGAGATAGAATCCATGTATGAAAACAAAGTATGGACTTTGACTGACTTGCCCGATGATCGGCGAGCGATAGAAAACAAATGGATCTTTAAGAAGAAGACGGACGCGGATGGTAATGTCACCATCTATAAAGCACGACTTGTCGCTAAGGGTTATTGGCAAGTTCAAGGGATTGACTACGATGAGACTTTCTCTCCCGTAGCGAAGCTTAAGTCCGTCCGAATCATGTTAGCAATTGCCGCATACTATGATTATGACATATGGCAGATGGACGTCAAAACGGCATTCCTTAACGGGCATCTTAAGGAAGAGCTGTATATGATGCAACCGGAAGGTTTTGTCGATCCTAATAACGCTAACAAAGTATGCAAGCTCCAGCGATCCATTTATGGGCTGGTGCAAGCATCTCGGAGTTGGAACATTTGCTTTGATGAGATGATCAAAGCGTTTGGGTTTATGCAGACTTATGGAGAAGCCTGTGTTTACAAGAAAGTGAGTGGGAGCTCTATAGCATTTCTCATATTATATGTAGATGACATACTCTTGATGGGAAATAATACAGAATTTCTGGACAACATTAAGGCCTACTTGAACAAATGTTTTTCAATGAAGGACCTTGGAGAAGCTGCTTATATATTAGGCATCAAGATCTATAGAGATAGATCGAGACGCCTCATACGTCTTTCACAAACCACATACCTTGATAAGATTTTGAAAAGGTTCAAAATGGATCAGTCCAAGAAAGGGTTCTTGCCTATGTTACAAGGTGTGAGATTGAGCTCGGCTCAGTCACCGACCACGGCAAAAGATAAAGAAGAGATGAGTCTCATCCCCTATGCTTCAGCCATAGGATCTATTATGTATGCCATGCTGTGTACCAGACCTGATGTAAACCTTGCCGTGAGTTTGGTAGCAAGATACCAAGGTAATCCCGGCAAGGAACACTGGACAGCGGTCAAGAATATCCTGAAGTACCTGAAAAGGACAAAGGACATGTTTCTCGTTTATGGAGGAGACAAAGAGCTCGTCGTAAAGGGTTACGTCGACGCTAGCTTCGACTCAGATCCGGATGACTCTAAGTCACCAACCGGATACGTGTATATGTTGAATGGTGGAGCAGTAAGCTGGTGCAGCTGCAAGCAGAGCGTCGTGGCGGGATCTACGTGTGAAGCGGAGTACATGGCAGCCTCGGAGGCAGCGCATGAAGCGATTTGGGTGAAGGAGTTCATCACCGACCTAGGAGTCATACCCAATGCGTCGGGGCCAATCAAACTCTTCTGTGACAACACTGGAGCTATTGCCCTTGCCAAGGAGCCCAGGTTTCACAAGAAGACCAGGCACATCAAGCGTCGTTTCAACTCCATCCGTGAAAATGTTCAAGATGGAGACATAGAAATTTTCAAAGTACATACGGATCTGAATGTTGCAGATCCGTTGACTAAATCTCTCTCGCGAGCAAAACATGATCAACACCAGAACTCTATGGGTGTTCGATTCATCACAATGTAACTAGATTGGTGACTCTAGTGCAAGTGGGAGACTGTTGGAAATATGCCCTAGAGGCAATAATAAAATTATTATTATATTTCATTGTTCTTGATAATTGTCTTTTATTCATGCTATAACTGTATTATCCGGAAATCATAATACACGTGTGAATACATAGACCTCAATATGTCCCTAGTGAGCCTCTAGTTGACTAGCTCGTTGTGATCAACAGATAGTCATGGTTTCCTGGCTATGGACATTGGATGTCGTTGATAACGGGATCACATCATTAGGAGAATGATGTGATGGACAAGACCCAATCCTAAGCATAGCACAAAGGTCGGTTAGTTTGTTTGCTAGAGCTTTTCCAATGTCAAGTATCTCTTCCTTCGACCATGAGATCGTGTAACTCCCGGATACCGTAGGAGTGCTTTGGGTGTATCAAACGTCACTACGTAATTGGGTGATTATAAAGGTGCACTACAGGTATCTCCGAAAGTGTTTGTTGGGTTGACACGGATCGAGACTGGGATTTGTCACTCCGTATGACGGAGAGGTATCTCTGGGCCCACTCGGTAATGCATCATCATAATGAGCTCAAAGTGACCAAGTGGTTGATCACGGGATCATGCATTACGGTACGAGTAAAGTGACTTACCGGTAATGAGACTGAACAAGGTATTGGGATACCGACGATCGGGTCTCGGGCAAGTAACGTACCGATTGACAAAGGGAATTGTATACAGGGTTTGATCGAATCCTCGACATCGTGGTTCATCCGATGACATCATCGAGGAGCATGTAGGAGCCAACATGGGTATCCAGATCCCGCTGTTGGTTATTGACCGGAGAGTCTCGGTCATGTCTGCATGTCTCCCGAACCCGTAGGGTCTACACACTTAAGGTTCGGTGACGCTATGGTTATCAGGAAGACAAGTATGTGATTACCGAATGTTGTTCGGAGTCCGGGATGAGATCCCGGACGTAACGAGGAGTTCCGGAATGGTCCGGAGGTAAAGTTTTATATATGGGAAATTGTTAAACGGACACCGGAAAGTTTCGAGGTCATACCGGTATTGTACCGGGACCACCGGAGAGGTTCTGGGGGTCCACCGGGAGGGACCACCCCTCCCGGGGGGCCACTTGGGCTGCATAGGGATAGCAGCCAGCCCCTAGTGGGCTTGGCGCCCCCCCCTTGGGCCCATGCGCCTAGGGTTGGGGGGGAAACCCTAAAGGGGGCGCACCCCCTTGCTTGGGGGGCAAACCCCCACCCTTTGGCCGCCGCCCCCCTCTAGGGTTTCCCCTAGAGGGCCGGCCCCCTTTCCCCTCTCCTCCTATATATAGAGGGTTGAGGGGAGGGCTGCCTCACACAACTCAAGGCGCAGCCCCTACCCTCCCCAACACCTCTCCTCCTCCGTACGTGCTTGGCGAAGCTCTGTCGGAGTACTGCTGCACCAACTACACCACGCCGTTGTGCTGCCGTTGGAGCTGCCTTCCTTAACCTCTCCTTCCTCCTTGCTGGATCAATACGGAGGAGACGTCGTCCGTCCCGTACGTGTGTTGAACGCGGAGGTGCTGTCCGTTCAGCACTTGGTCATCGGTGATCCGAATCACGTCGAGTACGACTCCATCATCACCATCCCCTTGAACGCTTCCGCACTCGATCTACAAGTGGTATGTAGATGCAAACTCACTCCCTTGACTCGTTTCTTAGATGAACTCATAGATGGATCTTGGTGAAACCGTAGGAAAAATTTTAATTTTCTGCAACGTTCCCCAACAGTGGTGTCATGTGAACGTCGACTACATGACACTTCACCATTGTTTGGGCCTAGGGGAAGTCATTGGGAAGTAATAAGTAGATGATGGGTTGCTAGAGTGACAGAAGCTTAAACCCTAGTTTATGTGTTGCTTCGTAAGGGGCTGATTTGGATCCACATGTTTCATGCTATGGTTAGGTTTACCTTAATACTTCTTTTGTAGTCGCGAATTCTTGAAAGAGGTGTTAATCATAAGTGGGATGCTTGTCCAAGGAATGGCATTACCCAAGCACCGGTCCACCCACATATCAAATTATCAAAGTAACAAACGCGAATCATATGAGCATGATGAAAACTAGCTTGACGATAATTCCCATATGTGTCCTCGGGAGCATTTTCCTTTATATAAGAGTTTGTCCAGGCTTGTCCTTAGCTACAAAAAGGATTGGACCACCTTCATGCACCTCATTTAGTTTTATTACTTGCTACCCGTTATGAATTACCTTATCACAAAACTATCTATTACCGTTAATTTCAGTGCTTGTAGAGAATACCTTACTGAAAACCGCTTGTAATTTCCTTCTGCTCCTCATTGGGTTCGACACTCTTACTTATCAAAAGGACTACAATAGATCCCCTATACTTGTGGGTCATTAACCGACTCCTGCCTACATCTAGAGTATTAAGTTCATAAGAACAGAGTGACGCATTAAGTAAGATGACATGATGTAGCGGAACTAACTCAAGCAATATGATGAAAACCGCATCTTGTTATCCTCGATGGAAACAATACAATACGAGTCGGTTCCCCTTCTGTCACTGGGATCAAGAACCGCAAGATTGAACCCAAAGCTAAGCACTTATCCCATTACAAGAAAAGACAATCTAGTTGACCAAACCAAATTGATAGTTCGAAGAGACTTGCAAAGATATCAAATCATGCATATAAGAATTCAGAGGAGATTCAAATAATATTCATCGATAAGCTGATCATAAATCCACAATTCATCGGATCTCGGCAACACACCGCAAAAAAGTATTACATCGAATAGATCTCTGAGAACATCGAGGAGAACATGGTATTGAGAATCAAGGAGAGAGAAGAAGCCATCTAGCTACAAGCTATGGACCTGTAAGTCTGTGGTTAACTACTCATGCTTCATCGATGAGGCAATGTTGATGATGTAGAAGCCCTCCGTGATCGAATCCCCCTCCGACAGGATGTCAGAAAAGGCCCCTAGATGGGATCTCAAGGGTACAGAAGGTTGAGGCAGTGGAAAAGTGGTTTCATGGCTCCCCTGGAAGGTTTTGGGGTAGATGAGAACATTTGGGAAGAGGATCAAGGCCACTATAAATATGACTTAGCCACCACCATAGAGAGGGATCCAGGATCGGATTCATTCCATAACGAACTCACTAGTTCATCGGGCCCAAGAACACCTCACCTCCTGAGGCTGTTCATCCATTGTATTAGTTCATCATCATCCCCCCGAGGCAATCCACCCACAAACTGGAGTAGGGTATTACACTGCAAGGTGGCCTGAACCAGTATAAACCCTTGTGTCTCTTGTTCTTTGGGTCCGTCGAGCTAGGCTGTGGAATCATTGAGTGAGCGAGCGTGGAAGACAGTGTGCTTCGTGCGCACCCCAGAGTTTGAACCTCACAAGGGTTTACCGGAACCCATAATCTGACAACTACTATTACACCACACATCGACCGAGTCATGCCTGCATCTAGAGTATTAAGTTCATAAGAATAGAGTAACGCATTAAGTAAGATGACATGATGTAGCGGAATTAACTCAAGCAATATGATGAAAACCCCATATTGTTATCCTTGATGGCAACAATACAATACGTGTCGGTTCCCCTTCTGTCACTAGGATCGAGCACCGCAAGATTGAACCCAAAGCTAAGCACTTCTCCCATTGCAAGAAAAACCAATCTAGTTGTCCAAACCAAACCAATAATTTGAAGAGACTTGCAAAGATATCAAATCATGCATATAAGAATTCAGAGGAGATTCAAATAATATTCATAGATAAGCTGATCATAAATCCACAATTCATTGGATCATAAATCCACAATTCATTGGATCTCGGCAAATACATCTCCAAGAACATCAAGGAGAACATGGTATTGAGAATCAAAGAGAGAGAATAAGACATCTAGCTACTAGCTATGGACCCATAGGTCTGTGGTAAACTACTCACGCTTCATCGGAGAGGCAATGGTGTTGATGTAGAAGCCCTCCATGATCGAATCCCCCTCTGGCAGGACACCAAAAAAGGCCCCTAGATGGGATCTCACGGGTACAGAAGGTTGTGGCAGTGGAAAAGTGGCTTTGTGGCTCCCCTGGAAGGTTTTGGGGTATTTGAGAATATATAGGCGGAAGAAATAGGTCGGTGGAGTCACGAGGGGTCCAGAAGGGTGGGGGCGCACCCTACCACCCTAGGTGCTCCCTCCGTCCTTGTGAGCGCCTTGTGGCTTTCCTGACATGCACTCCAAGCCCTCTGGATGTCTTCTGGTCCAACAAAAATTATCATGAAAGTTTAATTCCGTTTGGACACCATTTGGTATTCCTTCTCTGTGGAACTCTAAAACAAGGAAAAACATAAACTCGTGAGGCAGACGACGCAAGACCTCCTCTGGAGTGGCCTAGCTAGGCAGGCTCACGAGGAGCGGAGATATCTGTTGGAAATATGCCCTAGAGGCAATAATAAAAGTGTTATTATTATATTTCTTTGTTCATGATAATAGTCTTTTATTCATGCTATAACTGTATTATCCGGAAATCGTAATACACGTGTGAATACATAGACCACAATATGTCCCTAGTGAGCCTCTAGTTGACTAGCTCGTTGTGATCAACATATAGTCATGGTTTCCTGGCTATGGACATTGGATGTCGTTGATAACGGGATCACATCATTAGGAGAATGATGTGATGGACAAGACCCAATCCTAAGCCTAGCACAAAGATCGTGTAGTTCGTATGCTAAAGCTTTTATAATGTCAAGTATCTTTTCCTTAGACCATGAGATTGTGCAACTCCCGGATACCGTAGGAATGCTTTGGGTGTACCAAACGTCACAACGTAACTGGGTGGCTATAAAGGTGCATTACAGGTATCTCCGAAAGTGTCTGTTGGGTTGGCACGAATCGAGACTGGGATTTGTCACTCCGTGTAAACGGAGAGGTATCTCTGGGCCCACTCGGTAGGACATCATCATAATGTGCACAATGTGACCAAGGGGTTGATCACGGGATGATGTGTTACGGAACGAGTAAAGAGACTTGCCGGTAACGAGATTGAACAAGGTATCGGTTTACCGACGATCGAATCTCGGGCAAGTAACATACCGATAGACAAAGGGAATTGAATACGGGATTGATTAAGTCCTTGACATCGTGGTTCATCCGATGAGATCATCGTGGAACATGTGGGAGCCAACATGGGTATCCAGATCCCGCTGTTGGTTATTGACCGGAGAACGTCTCGGTCATGTTTGCATGTCTCCCGAACCCGTAGGGTCTACACACTTAAGGTTCGATGACGCTAGGGTTATAAAGGAAGCTTGTATGTGGTTACCGAATGTTGTTCGGAGTCCCGGATGAGATCCCAGACGTCACGAGGAGTTCCGGAATGGTCCGGAGGTAAAGATTTATATATAGGAAGTCCTGTTTCGGCCATCGGGACAAGTTTCGGGGTCATTGGTATTGTACCGGGACCACCGGAAGGGTCCCGGGGGCCCACCGGGTGGGGCCACCTGCCCCGGGGGGCCACATGGGCTGTAGGGGGTGCGCCTTGGCCTACATGGGCCAAGGGCACCAGCCCCTAGAGGCCCATGCGCCAAGATATAGGAAAAAGGGGAGAGTCCTAAAGGGGGAAGGCACCTCCGAGGTGCCTTGGGGAGGATGGACTCCTCCCCCCCTCTTAGCCGCACCCCTTCCTTGGAGGAGGGGGCAAGGCTGCACCTCCCCCCTCTCCCCTGCCCCTATATATAGTGGAGGGGAGGGAGGGCATCCACACCTGAGCCCTTGGCGCCTCCCTCCCTCCCGTGACACCTCCTCCTCTCCCGTAGGTGCTTGGCGAAGCCCTGCAGGATTGCCACGCTCCTCCATCACCACCACGCCGTTGTGCTGCTGCTGGATGGAGTCTTCCTCAACCTCTCCCTCTCTCCTTGCTGGATCAAGGCGTGGGAGACATCGTCGAGCTGTACGTGTGTTGAACGCGGAGGTGCCGTCCGTTCGGCACTAGGATCATCGGTGATCTGAATCACGACGAGTACGACTCCATCAACCCCGTTCACTTGAACGCTTCCGCTTAGCGATCTACAAGGGTATGTAGATGCACTCCTCCTTCTACTCGTAGCTGGTTTCTCCATAGGTAGATCTTGGTGACGCGTGGGAAAATTTTGAATTTCTGCTACGTTCCCCAACAGTGGCATCATGAGCTAGGTCTATTGCGTAGATTCTTTGCACGAGTAGAACACAAAGTAGTTGTGGGCGTTGATGTTGTTCAATATGCTTACCGTTACTAGTCCAATCTTGTTTCGACGGTATTGTGGGATGAAGCGGCCCGGACCGACCTTACACGTACTCTTACGTGAGACAGGTTCCACCGATTGACATGCACTTGGTGCATAAGGTGGCTAGCGGGTGCCAGTCTCTCCCACTATAGTCGGAACGGATTCGATGAAAAGGGTCCTTATGAAGGATAAATAGCAATTGGCATATCACGTTGTGGTCTTGCGTAGGTAAGAAACGTTCTTGCTAGAAACCCATAGCAGCCACGTAAAACATGCAACAACAATTAGAGGACGTCTAACTTGTTTTTGCAGGGTATGCTATGTGATGTGATATGGCCAAGAAGAATGTGATGAATGATATGTGATGTATGAGATTGATCATGTTCTTGTAATAGGATTCACGACTTGCATGTCGATGAGTATGACAACCGGCAGGAGCCATAGGAGTTGTCTGTATTTATTGTATGACCTGCGTGTCATTGAAGAACACCATGTAAACTACTTTACTTTATTGCTAAACGCGTTAGTCATAGAAGTAGAAGTAGTCGTTGGTGTGACAACTTCATGAAGACACGATGATGGAGATCATGATGATGGAGATCATGGTGTCGTGCCGGTGACGATGATGATCATGGAGCCCCGAAGATGAAGATCAAAAGGAGCAAAATGATATTGGCCATATCATGTCACTATTTGATTGCATGTGATGTTTATTATGTTTATGCATCTTGTTTGCTTAGGACGATGGTAGTAAATAAGATGATCCCTTACAAAATTTCAAGAAGTGTTCTCCCCTAACTGTGCACCGTTGCTACAGTTCGTCGCTTCTAAGCACCACGTGATGATCGGGTGTGATGGATTCTTACGTTCACATACAACGGGTGTAAGACAATTTTACACAGCGAAAACACTTAGGGTTAACTTGATGAGCCTAGCATGTGCAGACATGGCCTCGGAACACGGAGACCGAAAGGTCGAGCATGAGTCGTATGGTAGATACGATCAACATGAAGATGTTCACCAATGATGACTAGTCCGTCTCACGTGATGATCGGACACGGCCTAGTTGACTCGGATCATGTGATCACTTAGATGACTAGAGGGATGTCTATCTAAGTGGGAGTTCATAAGATGAACTTAATTATCCTGAACATAGTCAAAAGACCTTTTGCAAATTATGTCGTAAGCTCGCGCTTTAGTTCCACTGTTTAGATATGTTCCTAGAGAAAATATAGTTGAAAGTTGATAGTAGCGATTATGCGATCAGTAGAAAGCTTATGTCCTTAATGCACCGCTTAGTGTGCTGAACCCCAACGTCGTTTGTCGATGTTGCGAACATTGGACATACACGTTTTGATAACTGCGTGATAGTTCAATTAAATGGTTTAAGTAGAGGCACCAAAGACGTTTTCGAAACATCGCGGAACATATGAGATGTTTCGAGGGCTGAAATTGGGATTTCAGGCTCGTGCCCACGTCAAGAGGTATAAGACCTCCGACGATTTTCTTAGCCTGCAAACTAAGGGAGAAAAGCTCAATCGTTGAGCTTGTGCTCAGATTGTCTGAGCACAACAATCACTTGAATCGAGTGGGAGTTGATCCTCCAGATGAGATAGTGATGTTTCCCCAAAGTCATTGCCACCAAGCTGCTAGAGCTTCGTGATTAACTATAACATATCAGGGATAGATATGATGATCCTTGAAATATTCATGATGTTTGACACCGCGAAAGTAGAAATCAAGAAGGAGCATCAATTGTTGATGGTTGGTGAAACCACTAGTTTCAAGAAGGGCAAGGGAACAAAGGGATACTTCATGAAACGGCAATTCAGCTGCTGCTCAAGTGAAGAAACCCAAGGTTGAACCCAAACCCGAGACTAAGTGCTTCTGTAATAAGGGGAACAACCACTGGAGCAACATTACCCTAGATACTTGGTAGATGAGAAGGCTGGCAAGGTCGATAGAAGTATATTGGATATACATTATGTTAATGTGTACTTTACTAGTACTCCTAGTAGCACCAGGGTATTGGATACCGGTTCGGTTGCTAAGTGTTAGTAACTCGAAATAAAAGCTACGGAATAAACGGAGACTAGCTAAAGGTGAGCTGACAATATATGTTGGAAGTGTTTCCAAGGTTGATATGATCAAGCATCGCACGCTCCCTCTACCACCGAGATTGGTGTTTGCGTTGAGCATAGACATGATTGGATTATGTCTATCGCAATACGGTTATTCATTTAAGGAGAATAATGGTTACTCTATTTTTGAATAATACCTTCAATGGTCTTGCACCTAAAGGAATGGTTTATTGAATCTCGGTCGTAGTGATACACATTTTCATGCCAAAAGATATAAGATAGTAATGATAGTACCACTTACTTGTGGCACTGCCATGTAAGTCATAATGGTATAAAACGCATGAAGAAGCTCCATGTTGATGGATCTTTGGACTCACTCGTTTTTGAAAAGTTTGAGACATGCGAACCATGTCTATTGGAAACTCCATGCAAATGGATCGTTCGGACTCACTTGATTTTGAATCACTTGAGATATGCAAATCATACCACATGGGCAAGATGACTGAAAAGCCTCATTTTTAGTAAGATGGAACAAGATAGCAACTTTTTGAAGTAACACATTTTGATGTGTGCAGTCGAATGAGTGCTGAGGCATGCAGTGAATATCATTATGTTCTTACTTCACAGATGATTCGAGTAAATGTTGAGTATATTTACTTGATGAAACACAAGTCTGAATTATTGAATGGTTCAAGTAATTTCAGAGTGAAGTAGCAGATCATTGTGACAAGAGGATAAAATGTCTATGATATGATCATAGAGATGAATATCTGAGTTACGAGTTTTGGCACACAATTAAGACATTGTGGAAATTGTTTCGCAATTAATACCGCCTGGAACACCATAATGTGATGGTGTGTCCGAACATCATAGTTGCACCCTATTGGATATGGTGCGTACCATGATGTCTCTTATCGAATTACCACTGTCATTCATGGGTTAGGCATTAGAGACAACCACATTCACTTTAAATAGGGCACCACGTAATTCCGTTGAGACGACACCGTATGAATTATGGTTTAGAGAAACCTAAGCTGTCATTTCTTAGAAGTTTGGGGCTGCGACGCTTATGTGAAAAAGTTTCAGGTTGATAAGCTCGAACCCAAAGCGGATAAAATGCATCTTCATAGGACACCCAAAACAGTTGGGTATACCTCCTGTCTCAGATTCGAAAGCAATAAGGGATTGTTTCTAGAATCGGGTCCTTTCTCGAGGAAAAGTTTCTCTCGAAAGAGTTGAGTGGGAGGATGGTGGAGACTTGATGAGGTTATTGAACCGTCTCTTCAATCAGTGTGTGGCAGGGCACAGGAAGTTGTTCCTGTGGCACCTACACCAATTGAAGTGGAAGCTTATGATATTGATCGTGAAACTTCGGATCAAGTCACTACCGAACCTCGTAGGGTGACAAGGATACGTACTACTTCAGAGTGGTACAGTAATCCTGTCTTGAAGGTCATGTTGCTAGACAACAATGAACCTACGAGCTATGGAGAAGCGATGGTGGGCCCAAATTCCGACAAATGGTTAGAAGCCATAAAATCCGAGATAGGATCCATGTATGAAAACAAAGTGTAGACTTTGGCAGAACAACTCGATGGTCGTAAGGCTGTTGAGTGCAGATGGATTTTGAAAGGAAGACAGACAATGATGGTAAGTGTCACCATTGAGAAAGCTCGACTTGTCGTTAAGATGTTTTTTGACAAGTTCAAGGAGTTGACTATGATGAGACTTTCTCACTCGTAGCGATGCTAAGAGTCTGTTGGAATTATACTAGCAATTACTGCATTATTTATGAAATCTTGCAGATAGGATGTCAAAACATTGTTTCCTCGACGATTCTTGAGGAAAGGTTGTATGTGATACAACCGGAAGGTTTTGTCTATCCTGAAATATGCTAATAAGTATGCAAAGCTCCAGCAATCCTTCTGAGGACTGGAGTGAGCATCTCGGAGTTGGAATGTATGCTTTGATGATGATCAAAGATTTTGGGTGTATACAAAGTTTATGAGAAACTTGTATTTCCAAAGAAGTGAGTGGGAGCACTATAGAATTTCTGATGAGTATATGTTGTTGACATATTATGGATCAGAAATGACGTAGAATTTCTGGAAAGCATATAGGGTTATTTGGAAAGTGTTTTTCAATGGAAAGCCTGGATCAAGCTACTTGAACATTGAGCATCAAGATCTATAAGGATAGATCAAAACGCTTAATGGTATTTTCAAATGAGCACATACCTTGACGTGATCTTGAAGGTGTTCAAGATGGATCAGTCAAAGAAGGAGTTCTTGCCAGAGTTGTAAGGTATGAAGTTAAGACTTAAAGCTCGACCATGGCAGAATAGAGATAAAGGAACGAAGGTCATCCCCTATGCTTAAGACATAGGCTCTACAGTATGCTATGCTGTGTACCGCACCTGAAGTGTGCTTTACCATGAGTCAGTCAAGGGGTACAAGAGTGATCCAAGAATGGATCACAGGACAGCGGTCAAAGTTATCCTTAGTAACTAGTGGACTAAGGAATTTTCTTGATTATGGAGGTGGTAAAAGAGTTCGTCGTAAAGGGTTACGTCGATGCAAGCTTAACACCTATCCGGATAGCTCTGAGTAGAGATACCGGATACGTATAATGGAGCAACAATTTAGAATAGCTCCAAGTAGAACAGTTATTTGGAATAGCTCCAAATAGAGCGTGGTAGCTGCATCTAGGAGATGACATAGAGATTTGTAAAGCACACACGGATCTGAAAGGTTCAGACCCGTTGACTAAAACCTCTCTCACAAGCAACATGATCAAACATAAAACTCATTGAGTGTTAATCACATAGTGATGTGAACTAGACTACTGACTCTAGTAAACTCTTGGGTATTAGTCACATGGCGATGTGACCTGTGAGTGTTAATCACATGGCGATGTGAACTAGATTATTGACTCTAGTGCAAGTGGGAGACTGTTGGAAATATGCCCTAGAGGCAATAATAAAAGTATTATTATTATATTTCCTTGTTCATGATAATAGTCTTTTATTCATGCTATAACTGTATTATCCGGAAATCGTAATACACGTGTGAATACATAGACCACAATATGTCCCTAGTGAGCCTCTAGTTGACTAGCTCGTTGTGATCAACAGATAGTCATGGTTTCCTGGCTATGGACATTGGATGTCGTTGATAACGGGATCACATCATTAGGAGAATGATGTGATGGACAAGACCCAATCCTAAGCCTGGCACAAAGATCGTGTAGTTCGTATGCTAAAGCTTTTCTAATGTCAAGTATCTTTTCCTTAGACCATGAGATTGTGCAACTCCCGGATACCGTAGGAATGCTTTGGGTGTACCAAACGTCACAACGTAACTGGGTGGCTATAAAGGTGCATTACAGGTATCTCCGAAAGTGTCTGTTGGGTTGGCACGAATCGAGACTGGGATTTGTCACTCCGTGTAAACGGAGAGGTATCTCTGGGCCCACTCGGTAGGACATCATCATAATGTGCACAATGTGACCAAGGGGTTGATCACGGGATGATGTGTTACGGAACGAGTAAAGAGACTTGCCGGTAACGAGATTGAACAAGGTATCGGTATACCGACGATCGAATCTCGGGCAAGTAACATACCGATAGACAAAGGGAATTGAATACGGGATTGATTAAGTCCTTGACATCGTGGTTCATCTGATGAGATCATCGTGGAACATGTGGGAGCCAACATGGGTATCCAGATCCCGCTGTTGGTTATTGACCGGAGAACGTCTCGGTCATGTCTGCATGTCTCCCGAACCCGTAGGGTCTACACACTTAAGGTTCGATGACGCTAGGGTTATAAAGGAAGCTTGTATGTGGTTACCGAATGTTGTTCGGAGTCCCGGATGAGATCCCGGATGTCACGAGGAGTTCCGGAATGGTCCGGAGGTAAAGATTTATATATAGGAAGTCCTGTTTCGGCCATCGGGACAAGTTTCGGGGTCATCGGTATTGTATCGGGACCACCGGAAGGGTCCCGGGGGCCCACCGGGTGGGGCCACCTGCCCCGGGGGGCCACATGGGCTGTAGGGGGTGCGCCTTGGCCTACATGGGCCAAGGGCACCAGCCCCTAGAGGCCCATGCGCCAAGATATAGGAAAAAGGGGAGAGTCCTAAAGGGGGAAGGCACCTCCGAGGTGCCTTGGGGAGGATGGACTCCTCCCCCCCTCTTAGCCGCACCCCTTCCTTGGAGGAGGGGGCAAGGCTGCGCCTCCCCCCTCTCCCCTGCCCCTATATATAGTGGAGGGGAGGGAGGGCATCCACACCTGAGCCCTTGGCGCCTCCCTCCCTCCCGTGACACCTCCTCCTCTCCCGTAGGTGCTTGGCGAAGCCCTGCAGGATTGCCACGCTCCTCCATCACCACCACGCCGTTGTGCTGCTGCTGGATGGAGTCTTCCTCAACCTCTCCCTCTCTCCTTGCTGGATCAAGGCGTGGGAGACATCGTCGAGCTGTACGTGTGTTGAACGCGGAGGTGCCGTCCGTTCGGCACTAGGATCATCGGTGATCTGAATCACGACGAGTATGACTCCATCAACCCCGTTCACTTGAACGCTTCCGCTTAGCGATCTACAAGGGTATGTAGATGCACTCCTCCTTCTACTCGTAGCTGGTTTCTCCATAGGTAGATCTTGGTGACGCGTGGGAAAATTTTGAATTTCTGCTACGTTCCCCAACAGTATCAAGGCGGGGCGAACCTCACGAGACTCGTGACGTGAGCCATGACGATCGACACCAGGCGGGTGCCACACAGGCGCAGCGTCCTTGTTTACCCTTTGGTGCAAAGGAGGCAAGCGTAGCTGTGGAGTACCGAGGCCTCGGGCAAAGGTTGCCATTTAGGTGCAACAAGACCAAGACCAGGCGAACGGCAAGGTGGAGGGCATCTCATCTCATCCTAGAGAGAAGTCGAATCCTCGCACCACAAGTTCATACGCACAAGAACACCTCAACCTCAGGAGGCTGTTCTTCCCTTGTATTGTTCATCATCAGCCCAAGAGGTAATCCACCACCACCACTCTGGAGTAGGGTATTACACCACAACGGTGGCCCGAACCAGTATAAACCCCATGTCTTTCTGTGTTGCGAGTTCGTCGAGTTCGTCCGCGAGATCTTAGCGAGCTAGAGTGTAGATCTGTATGAGGGAAAGACTTCGCGCCACTACTAGAAAAAGGGCTATAGATGGGATTGACACTAATGGTGCACCAGACAAGCGGTGCACCATTAGTATATACTAATGGCGCACCACCTTTTGATACGCCATTAGAGCTGAAACTACTAATGGCGCGCCTGGCCCAGGGTGCGCCATTAGTATCAATTTTTTTTGAACTAGTGCGCCTGTCCAAAGATACTAATGGCGCATCCAGACACAGTGCGCCATTACTAGTTGTAACTAGTAATGGCGCACCTGTCGGAAAGTGCGCCACTAATGTTGTTTTTTTATTATATTTTTTATTCCTTTTTTTGCAAAACTACTAATGGCGCACTGTTCGACCGTGCGCCATTACTAGTTTAAACTAGTAATGGCGCACTGTGGAACAGTGCGCCATTAGTATGTTTTTTTTTGCAAAACTACTAATGGCGTGGGCAGCAACAAGATATTTTGGACAGCCTCTCCTACCCACACTCACTTTCTCCCCACTTGATTCTCTCCACCTCCTCCTTGTCTCGGGTGCCTCTTCTTTTTCACCTCATTTCCACCATAGATTCATTCAATTTAAGTGGTTAAATTACCTTGTTTTGATAGGTAAGTAAGGGGGGAAGCTATATTTATGTTGTTCTCCCTACAACAATGTGCACATGCACTTTTTATGGCCTAGCTAGATCTATGTATGTTCGTGGTGTTGCATATGTTTGTGGTGTTGCATATGTGTTTGTGTTTGGAGGTGTACCGGTATTTGAAATGCGATAGTTGCCAATATTTTGCCGGAATGTTGATTCATTTCCGTTTCGGCGAGAATTTTGGCATTAAGCATTCTTTTTGGTCCTATTTTTAGGGAAAGTCATGCCAAATTTTTTCTTGGTTCTAAAATATCGTTTTGCTCTACCCCGCAGGCAACCATGGTCCGCACGATGACCGAAGGCATCGTGAATAGGTTTTTGAGGTCTGCGAAGGCCAAGATGCTTCAAAACAACGAGACGGAGATAAGATGTCCGTGTCGAAGATGCAAGATGAAGAGCCTTATTGCAGACCCGGAATCCGGGCAGGTGCGGGACCACCTGCTCTTGCGTGGTTTCATGGATGGCTATCGGTGGCAAGGTGATGAATATGACTACGAAGTCGTCCATGGGGGCCGGACAAGAAATGAAGAAGGGCATGAAGACAACCACCGCGGCTCGGGCGGGCGAGAAGACGAAGAATCCCCAGGAGATGATCACGACGGTGATGCTGTACACAGTCATCATGTAGAAGATGCAGGACATGATGATGAGGAAGATGCCAGAGCAAACGACGGGCATGATCATGAAGATGATGATGCCGGCGGAGCAGACGACGCTGGACCATCGATGGGCTGGGTGCAGGACCCTCATATTCAAGAGATGCTTCTCAAGCAGACGGATAACGCAAGAGCTGCCGCCCGAGAGAAAGCCAAGATGGATCAACTTGAGTTAGACGTGGTTACTCCATTGTATGAAGGATGCAGGCCCGAGGATACCCGCCTGAAAGTAACGCTCATGGCTCTGGAGATGAAGGTAAAACACAAAATGACCGACGCATGCTTCGACAAGAACATGTCATTCTGGCACGAACGTCTTCCCAAGGGGAACAAGTGTCCGACCAGTTTGGAGGAGGCGAAGAAAATCGTGTGTCCTTTGGATTTACCGCACGTGAAATACCATGTGTGCATGAACAATTGCATCATTTATCGGGACGAGCACGCGGAGTCTACCATATGTCCGGTGTGCGGCGTCACTCGATACAAGAAGAGGAAGAAAGCTCCTCGAAAAGTGGCGTGGTACTTTCCGATCACTCCTCGTCTGCAGCAGTATTTCGCGGACCCTAAGGTAGCAAAGCTCCTGTGTTGGCATGCGGATAGGGAGGAGAAGAAGCGAGAAGATGACGCAAATGATCTGGAGATAGATAAAAAAGACGAGATGCTGAGTCACCCTAAGGATGCGAGCCGGTGGCAAGCGTTGAACTTTGAAGACCCAGAATTTGGGAACGATCCAAGGAACATCATGCTGGGAGCGAGCACCGATGGAGTCAATCCGTTTGGCAGCCAGAGAAGCACACATAGCACCTGGCCTGTGTTTGTGTGGATGTACAACCTTCCCCCCTGGTTGTGCATGAAGAGGAAGTACATTCACATGAGTATGCTAATTGAAGGACCGAAACAACCAGGGAACGACATCAATCTGTATCTGGGGCTGCTGAAAGAGGAGCTTGACATGTTGTGGAAAACGCCAGCCAATACGTGGGACGCCGCAGAGAAAGAATATTTCCCTATGAGAGCCGCGCTGCTCACGACGGTGCACGACTATCTCGGTTACGGATATGTCGCGGGGTAGGTGGTCCACGGATTTTCTGGATGCGTCAGGTGCATGGATGACACAACGTATTGCCAGCTAGATAGAGATCCCGGGTCTTCGAAAACCGTGTTCATGGGACATCGAAGGTGGCTTCGCGACGATGACCCGTGGAGAAAACGCAAGGATCTGTTCGATGGTGAAACCGAACCTCGAGGACGCCCGCGTACGAGGAGCGGCGAGGAAATAGACGAGCTGTTGAAAAATTGGAAAGACTGTCCACTACCGGGAAAGAAGCAAAAGGCGCCAGAGCCGGGAAAGAAGCGAAAGGAGCCAGAGCCGCTGCTGAAGGTATGGAAAACGAGGTCCGTTTTCTGGGACTTGCCGTACTGGAAGATCCACCGTGTGCGTCACAGCCTTGATGTCATGCATATCATGAAGAACGTGTGCGAGAGTCTGCTTGGTACCCTACTCAACATGCCAGAGAGGAACAAAGATGGGCCGAAAGCAAGGGCAGACTTGAAATCAATGGGCATCAGGCAGGAGCTTCACGCTATATATGATGATGATGATGATGATGATGATGATGATGATGAGGCGAAGCAGGACACGGAAAGTCGTCGCAAAGGCAAAGAGGCCAAGAACACCAGAAATGACTACCCTCCCGCGTGCTTCACTCTAAGTCAGGAGGAGATCGAGCAGTTTTTCACCTGCCTCGTAGGAGTAAAACCTCCTTACGGTTACGCGGGGAAGATAAGCAGATACCTAGACCCAGCGAAGCTGAAGTTCAGCGGGATGAAGTCTCACGACTGTCACGTGCTGATGATGCAGATACTTCCAGTTGCAATCCGTGGGATCATGGACGCGCACGTCCGTGAAACCCTATTTGGCCTATGCAACTTTTTCGACGTCATCTCTCGGAAGTCTGTTGGCGTGAGGCAACTCAGAAGGCTACAGGAAGAGATCGTGGTGATACTATGCGAGCTTGAGATGTACTTTCCGCCCGCATTCTTTGACGTTATGGTGCATCTGCTGGTCCATATCGTGGATGATATCATCCAACTCGGGCCGACGTTCCTGCACAGCATGATGCCGTTCGAAAGGATGAATGGTGTCATCAAAGGATACGTTCGCAACATGTCACGTCCAGAGGGAAGCATAGCCAGGGGCTTTCTAACCGAAGAGTGCATCTCCTACTGCACGAATTATTTAGGCATCGAGAACCCCGTTGGTATGCCCGTCAACAGGCACCTCGGCAGGCTCGCTGGATGGGGTCACCGTGAGGGTCGCCACGAAATGCATGTCGACTTCGAGGGTCGACTCGCCGACTTTGAAAGAGCAAACCTAGTCGTGCTACAACACATAGACGTGGTCGATCCTTGGGTGGTAGAGCACAAAACCTTTATTAAGAAGACGTACAATGACTGAGGCCAACAGAGGACGGACGGAGATATACTCAAAGAGCACAACTCATGTTTCACGCGTTGGTTCAAGCAGAAGCTTCTGTCGTACCCTTTACATGAGGATTCTTCCGCGGAAGAACAACTCATATTCGCCTTGTCACAGGGCGCCGAGCACAACCTGATGACCTATGAGGCGTACGATATCAATGGCTACACATTCTACACCGAGGCCAAGGACATGAAGAGCTATGGTTATCAGAACTCCGGGGTAACGATGGAATCCTACACCGGTAACGACAAGGACAGATACTATGGAAGGATCGAGGAGATCTGGGAGCTGAGCTACGCTGGAGAGAAGGTCCCAATGTTCCGTGTCAGATGGGCCAAGAGCGTCCTAAAAGAAGACCGGTATTTCACCACCATGGTTATACCCGAAGCCAAATCCAAGACCGCAGGCGCAAACATCACCGTGAAAAATGAGCCATGGGTACTAGCTTCCCAAGTGGACCAATGCTTCTTCATTACCGACCCGTCAAAGCCCAGTCGTGTTGTCGTGAGGAGAGGCAAAAGGAAGATCATCGGAATGGATGGAGTAGCCAAAGAGCAAGACTTCGACAAGTACGGCGACCCGAGGATCGAACATGACGACGATGATGAAGTAGCAGCATACACCACAAGAAGAAGCAGGACCACCCTACCTAAAGGACGTCCGTTCCACAGAAGAACTCCATTTGCGAAAAAAGGGCAAGAAGATTGTGAACATATAGCTAGCTAAGATCGATTGTATTTAAATCGTAGCCTTCATTTCTCGATTGTATTTCATGGGCACTTTTTGAACTATAATGAATATTTTTAAATTTCATGGACACTCGATC
The DNA here is from genome assembly GCF_002162155.2 of Triticum dicoccoides. Taxonomy (NCBI): domain Eukaryota; kingdom Viridiplantae; phylum Streptophyta; class Magnoliopsida; order Poales; family Poaceae; genus Triticum; species Triticum dicoccoides. The sequence continues at coordinate 413,390,118 of NC_041390.1, read as the reverse complement.
TCGATCCCCCTCCATCTCGATCGCTATCCCACCTCGCCAGATCCTGTCCCCCTCGCCGCCGAGCACCCCCCGGTCCACCGGCCGCCGCCGCCGACCCCTCGCACCCTCGATTCCCCTACTCAACCACCGCCGCCAACCCCCCACACCCCTCCCCTACTCAACCGCCACCGCCGACCCCCCCGCACCCTGCGCACCCTCCCCCGCTCCACCGGCATTAATGTTTGATGATATTTTTTTAAAAATATTACTGTCTTATAAAAAAATATTACTGTTATGATTTAAACAAGTTTGAACATATTTAAACACAAATAAGTATCAAACAACATTTTAAATGCATAAAAAAAATTTGTGGAGCCTGGGAATCGAACCCAAGACCTCCTGGTGTGAGAACTGGCTACTGACCAGTCGAGCTAGTAGAGGGAACTTGGTGTGGATCAGGTCAGGTGGAAGATAACCTGTTGGCTCGAGCAGAAATCAAAAAAAATACTAATGGCGCACCACGGTGGGGTGCTCCATTAGTATGGATGTACTTATGGCGCACCGAGGGGTGGTGCGCCATTAGTATTGTGCCATTAGTATTGACAAAGAGATTTCACCTAACAAAAAAGGTCAGCGCCCACGCCATCCTCTTTCTCTCCCCTCTGTCTCTCTCCCCTCACTGCGCCGTCCCCGTGCCCGAGCCGCCCCCGTCGCCGCCGACCCACACCGCCCTCGCCGCCGCTCCCGACCCCCACCACCCTCGCCGCCCCTGACCCCCTGCCGCCCCGCCGCGCCGGTCCACCACCCCCCACCCCGCCCG
>NC_041390.1:413381083-413389251 GCF_002162155.2 Triticum dicoccoides | reverse complement strand
GCCCCGACACCCTCGGTGCCCCGCCGCCTCGACAACCAGGTGCCCCGCCATCCCGACGCCCTAGCCGCCCCGACACCCCGCCGCCCTGGTGCCCCGATGAGCTTCCCCCTATTTAGGATGTTAGTTTACTCGTAGATTTTGTCTCGGTGGTCCCTTAATTGCCGGCCTCACTTCAGGCATCGAGCAACATCAACTTCCCCCCAACACAGTTGCCATTTTTTAACTGTACATGGTTGTTCTCTCTGAATAACACTAGTAGGCCTTGGAAGCGGTTGTGTATAATTCAGCAGTTACATAGTTTATAGTTTCTGAATTTCTTAAATCTGGTTCTTTCTATTTGTGTTTTGACTGTTACGTATAGTTTCAGCAGTTAGCCATTGCAATTAAGGAATATACTTTGAGAAGAACAAACACCAGTTATAAAAATTGTTTCATTGCGCCGTCAATGACGGGTGAGATGGCAGCACCCATGGAGTTCATTTGGTTCACTTTCTATAGTGCAGTTAAGAGTATTAGTGCTTACCGTTATTGAGTAAAAAAGGAAAAGACAAGCAATGTGAAAGAACCAGATTACATGTGGTAGAGAGAAGTTCCTTCATTTTTCTCTAAGTGCACTGCAGTACTTGTTCCTTTGTGCACCATAAGTAAAACTAGCTAATTTTATGAAAATGTATCATGTCACTGTCCGTGACTCTCTCTTTTTAAGTCCACATTCTGTTGGTGGCTCGGTTAACTCCTAGGGTTTTAGCAGTTATGTATAAAAAACATAGAAAATCCCGGCGGAATTAACTTTGGATTTTCTGCATTTAACTAAAAAACCCATAAAGAGTACAGTTCATTATTGAATAAAATGAAATGGCAGTTTATTTAGAAATTTGGAGCAGTTGTTCTATGGTTTTTTTAGCACAAAAAGTCTGATTATGTAAGCAAAAACAATTGTTAGCTTTTAGATGTTGTGGTGGTTCACTTGGGGGTATGTGTAGCAGTTAGCAAAAACAGAGGACTAAAGTGCTTTGTTTTGGCAAACCAGTGCATGCATGCCTTTTTTCTTCTTCATTTTTTTTCACTGACGACGAATGCTGGCAACTCGACAGCAGCTAGCTAGCAGGTGTTCCTTTACAAGCATAGTAGAGCATAGTATGGATTCTAATGTTCAACTCTGACTAAACAGGTTCTGCAAACGGTCTTTTACTGCACTTGACTGAAGAAGTAGGTGTCTGCTATATCCTGCACTTGAGGTGAGATGTGTTCTCAGGTTTACATTGCAATGGGCACTCTGCTTGGGTTTAATATTACCCAGCATGATGATGTATCAATGTAGCGTTAGCATATGACCCAAGTGCTAGTACTGCTAGTAAATAGCTAATACAGTTAATGAAGAAGAAAAAAACTGCTAGTACAGTTAATGAAGAAGAAGAAAAACTGCTACTACTGCTAGTAAATAGCATCAGACTGAATGTCTTTTATATATGGCCAATACAGTCTGATGGACAATACAGTTATTGAAGAATAAAAAAACTACTAGTACTGCTAGTAAATAGCATCAGACTGAATGTCTTTTATATATGGTACTGTGGAGAAGCCAAGTTGCAACAGGCGTCATCTGCAGTTCAGCTCTCAGGAGACGCCTCCAGCTGCTGACTTCACCAAGCCTCAGATAGGCGAGGTGCGAAATATTATCACCCCCAACACACTCAAGAAGGCGTTCTGTGAGCAGAACTCGGTCCCATTACAGGAGAAGAAGAAGGCACACAAAAGAAAGACTAACAAGGGTGCGGGCCAGCCGGCACCGAGTACGATCCGTGCTCAGGACGGGCCACCTTCACCTGAGGATTTAATGAGGAGGCTGCATGTGGCGGGTAGGTCGATGCTACCGAGAAATATGCTCGATGCTGCAACCGGTGCTATGCGGAGTCTGCATGACAGTGTTCTTTCTTTGGAGAAGCGGCGTCTCAGAGAGAAGAATGTGGCATACCCGGTTTTCGCGGCCAAGGTGCCAAAGGGCAAGGGCTTTGTGGATAACTCCATCGGGGGTACGATCGTCCTGCGGTTTGATGACATCCACGCTATGTTGAACCTTCATCCGCTGCACTACACCTTCGTTCGGCTATTTTCACTGAGTATGGAGATGCGGATCATTCGCAACAAGACCCCGGACATCGTGATAGTCGACCCCTTCTACATGCGTGCCAAGATCTTGGGCAGCGCTGGGGACCGGCAAGTCACGACTTCTTACCTCGAAGGCGTCATTCTGGCAAACCAAGATAAGGATAACTTCCTCGTGCCTTACTTTCCCGAGTAAGTCCTCCCCTCAACCGCCCCGTAACATATGAATTCTTAGATTTCGATCGTTTTTCTTTTAACATTCCGTGTTTTCTGCTGTGACACACATTGCACGCTCATCCTCCTAGGCCCCAAATATTCCATGGCCACGTATTTCGACCCGGACCGTCATTCGAACGTAGACTACACAAATGTCAAGAAGGTTCTTGATGATGTTCTCCCCGGCTACGCCAAATCTGGAGGCACCTTCACCAGGCCTATTTGTAAGTACGGCAAGCACGTGTTCTCCCACAATACGATGTTCTGTTGCGTCAAGCAGCCGCCTGGCGGTCAGAAGGGTTCCTACTACGCCATCCATCACATGCGGGCGATCGTACGGGACCATCATCAACTTCTGCTACCGAGTAAACTCAAAGATTGGGCCGCGAGCGTGTCGGCAATCCAGGACGCGGACATCAGACAAGAATTCTTTCGCATCCAGTTGGAGTTTGCGGAAATCATCTATCAAGATGTCCTTCGTACCTCGGGGCAGTTCTACCTCAGAAATCAACCATCCAACAGTGACATCGACACAATGCTACAAATGCAGGCTGACAACGACCGTTATTTCATGACTCCCACGATAGATGGCGGCTTCATCCACGCTTCGGTCCCTTGAGTCAAGTTGAAAGCAGTGATGCTGTGTCTAGTTCTGAAACATCGATTGGCTCATGTTGTAATTAAACTTTAATGAACTTGTAGTATGTCTCTTTGGTTTCGAGAGTCGTTCAACTTAGATGTCATCGATGCTATTAATGTCTTTCTTTTCTCTTCCGATCGTTCTGTTGCATACTTATATATTGCTTATGTATTGTCTATGAATTGGTACTAACGTTTCGTTTGGCTACTGCATAGCGATGCCGTCGTATGTCGTGTACAAGGGTAAGGTTCCCGGAGTCTACGACGACTGGGAGGAGTGTTGGAGACAGTTCACCGATTCAGCGGTAACAGTTACAAAGGGTACACCACTAGGGCCGAGGCCGAATCTAGATACGCCCGCTATCTAGCGGGAGAGGGGAGGGAGCGCTGGAGGAACCGGATGAAGACGAGTTTCATCGTGATGATGCTCATCGTGATGACCGCAGCTCTCTTCTATGTGATGGTAGTTTAGATGATCGATATCGACTTGTAATGTGAAGACAAACTCGCTACTCGCGGTCTCGAGACTTGTAATATAATGTTCTATCTTTCTTCAGTCTTTTCAATTTGGAGACTAATATGATGAATTGTATTCGGAGACTAATATGATGAATTGTATTCAAAGACTAATCTTCTATTGTATTTGATGAATCTGTTGTTGATGTGTGCTGTCTATATTTTGTCCAATTATACATTTTGTAACCTGTGCAAAAAACAGAAAATAAAAAAATAAAAAAAACCTAATATTCATACTAATGGCGCATCACATCACAGTGCGCTATTAGTATGCCAAAGGATACTAATGGCGCATCATTAAACAGTGCGCCATTAGTATGCCGAAGTTACTAATGGCGCATCTTGGTGTTGTGCGCCATTAGTATGCCAAAGCACCTGGGTATACATGGCCCCCTGGGAGGCATACTAATGGCGCACTGTTGTATATACTAATGGCGCATCTGAGGTGCGCCATTAGTATACCAGATACTAATGGCGCACCTGTGGTGGGCCATTAGTAAAATATACTAATGGCGTGGCACTAATGGCGCACCACTAATGCGCCATTAATGGCCAAATTAGGTGCGCCATTAGTAGGCCTTTTCCTAGTAGTGCGTGCACCCCAGTGTTTGAACCTTAAGGGTTTGCCGAAACCCCACATCCGACATAAACTACTCACACATCATTGGAGAGGTTATGGTGTTGATGTACAAGCCCTCCATGATCGATTCCCCCTCCGGTGGAGCGCCGGAAAAGGCACCAAGATGGGATCTCACGAGTACAGAAGGTTGCAATGGTGGAATTAGGGTTTCGTGGTGCTCCTGGATGTTTTCAGGGTATATGGGTATATATGGACGAAAGAAGTAGGTCGGTGGAGCTGCAAGGGGCCCACGAGGGTGGGGCGCGCTTGCCCCCCTGGGCACGCCCTCCTACCTCGTGGCTGCCTCGCTGCTTCCTTGACGTCCACTCCAAGTCCCCTGGATCACGTTTGTTGTAAAAAAGATCCTCACGAAGGTTTCATTTTGTTTGGATTCCATTTGATATTCCTTTTCTGCGAATCACTGAAATAGGCAAAAAGCAGCAATTTGCATTGGGCCTTCGGTTAATATGTTAGTCCCAAAAATAATATAAAAGAGCATAATAAAGCCCATTAAACATCCAAAATAGATAATATAATAGCATGGAAAAATAAAAAATTATAGATAGATTGGAGACGTATCAAGCATCCCCAAGCTTAATTGTCGCTCGTCCTCGAGTAGGTAAATGATAAAAATAGAATTTTTGATGTGGAATGCTTCCTAACATAATTTTCAAAGTAATTATCTTTATTGTGGCATGAATGTTAGATCTGAAAGATTCAAGATAAAAGTTTAATATTGACATAAAAGTAATATGTAACGCCCTCAATGCGGCTATATCTCCTACGTGTCGAAACACGACTTAGAGGCATAACCGCATTGAAAGCAATGTCGCAAGTAAGGTAATCTTCACAACAACCCATGTAAATAGATAATAGGGGAAAAAGGTACATAGTTGGCTTACACTCGCCACGTCACACAAATACATGAATAGCATTACAATCATCCAATACACTCATGGTCCGACTACGGTACCAAAATAAAAGATCAACCCCAACAAGCGGCATGGTCCCGATCGCCCCAACTGGGCACCACTACTGATCATCTTGGAAAGACACACAGTAACAGCGTGAGTCTTCGTCGAACTCCCACTTGAGCTCAAGCGCATCATCTGGAACAGAATCATCGGTCCCTGCATCTGGTTTGGAAGTAATCTGTGAGTCGCGGGGACTCAGCAATCTCGCACCCTCGCGATCAAGACTATTTAAGCTTATAGGTAAGGCAAAGTAATATGTGGAGCTGCAACAAGCGACTAGCGTATATGGTGGCTAACCTATTCGCAAAAGAGAGCGAGAAGAGGAGGCAAAGCACGAACGAAGAACTATAGAATCAACCTACGGCAAACATTACTCCAACACCGTGTTCACTTCCCGGACTCCGCCGAGAAGAGACCATCACGGTTACACATAGTTGATTCATTTTAATTAAGTTAAGGTTCATGTTATCTACAACCGGACATTAACAAATTCCCATCTTCCCATAACCGTGGGCACGGCTTTCGAAAGTTCAAATCCCTGCAGGGGAGTCCCAACTTAGCCCATCACAAGCTCTCACGGTCAACGAAGGATAAACCTTCTCCCAAGAAATTCCGATCAGACTCGGCATCCCGGTTCTACAAGACAACTTCGACAATGGTAAAACAAGTCCAGCAACACCGCCCGAATGTGCCAACAAATCCCGATAGGAGCTGCACATATCTTGTTCTCAGGGCACACTCAGATGAGACTAGCTACGAGTAAAACCAACCCTCAAGTTTCCCCGAGGTGGCCCTGCAGGCAGCTCAGTCGGACCAACACTCAGAGGAGCATTGGCCCAGGGGGGTTTAAATAAGATGACCCTTGGGCTCCGAAAACCCAAGGGAAAAAGAGGCTAGGTGGCAAATGGTAAAACCAAGGTTGGGCATTGCTGGAGGATTTTTATTCAAGGCGAACTGTTAAGGGGTTCCCATTATCACCCAACCGCGTAAGGAACGCAAAAATCCGGGAACATAACAACGATATGACGGAAACTAGGGCGGCAAGAGTGGAACAAAACACTAGGCAAAAGGCCGAGCCTTCCACCCTTTACTAAGTATATAGATGCATTAAGATAATAAGATAATAAAGTGATATCCCAACAATAAACAATGTTCCAACAAGGAACGATCTCCAATCTTCACCTGCAACTAGCAACGCTATCAGAGGGGCTGAGCAAAGCGGTAACATAGCCAATCAACGGTTTGCTAGGACGTGGTGGGTTAGAGGTTTGACATGGCAATTTGGGAGGCATGATAAGCAAGTGGTAGGCATCGTAGCATAGGCATAGCAAAAGAGCGAGCATCTAGCAAGCAAAGATATAAGTGATTTCGAGGGTATGATCATCTTGCCTGCGAAGTTGTTAGAGTTGACTTGATCCTCGTAAGCACACTCAACGGGCTCCTCGTTAGCGAACTCGTCTCCCGGCTCTACCCAAACAAGACAAACAAGCAAAAGTAACACAATCAACCACGTGCAAAGCTCAAACAAATATGATGCAAACATTGTATGCTATGCGGGATGTGATATGTGATGCATATGCAAGATTTGACAAGGAATGATTGAACCTGTCCCCAACATGGAAATCCAAGAGTGCCACTGGAAAGGTGAGGTGATTTCGGTTGAAATTGATATAAAGATCACCGGAATCGGATGCACGGTTTGGAAATGGCAAGCAAAACAAATATGGCACCGGTCTGCGATAAACAGCAAGTAGCCATCTAAATGCATCAAGATAATTATGCTACAACACTCCAACATGACAACAAAATACATGGCAGGGATCCACTCATGATGCTTGACAAAAGATGAACACTGAGCTACGGCTAATTCATCCATTAACAGGTTCAAACAAGCATGGCAAATATGCAAAAGGTAAACAGGTTTCAGACTTAGTGAAATTAACACAAGTCTGGAATTTAACATCAGGTAGCACACTTTGGAGCATGAAAACTATATGCTACAGGAACTTAACATGGCAAAAACATAATCAAATCTCAGACTTAGAGAAAAACTGGAGCATGCAAAACAGTTAGCGGGTAGGCATGTTTACGAGCTCGATGCACTCACTACAGAGCAAGGCATGACAAACTAAGCATACACCCATCAGTAATACATATCATAGAAGCTAGACATGGCAAGAAAAACAACATAGCAAGCACGGAGCACTAGCAACATCCTCGGAAAAATCGCTAACGAGTCAACAATCTGCCAGGATTCACGAAATAGCAAAAGTAGAGCTCGATTGACTCAAGCTAGGGTGCTCCATAATTGCAAACAAAGACATGGATGGATAGAGCACCACAATATTAACAAATCATCCTTACTGATCATCCTGAAAAGAGGCACGGATCACTAGGAAACAACATGAACATATGGTATATTGACAAAAACAGATCAAGGACTTGGAGAAATTCAAAGTCCCTGAAATCAGCATTAACGAATGCACTACTTTGCAAGCTTGTGATAGTCACCACACATATCACAAAAATACATGGAAAACACCTATGTAAAGATGGCATGACATATAACAAAACACATGTAGAGCTCAGGAGCATATCCTGCACACATTAATCATGGCAAAAATGACAAATAGCTATTTGATGCAGCAGATCTGACAATTATATCAAATAGCCCTCTTCAAATAGCATTTCGGGCATCAATATGAGCTCAAATGAAAATGATGCAATGAGATGAAATGATGTACTCTCTAAGACGAACATTTTGATATGCTACCCGCCCAAAACGGAGGTATGGATGCAGAGTTACGGCATGATGAAAAACGCAAATAAATTAGGGTTTCGGGGAAAGTCAACCCTAGTGGATCTCAGATCCAGATCGGCGCGGACTTCGAGGCGCTCGCCAGAGTTCCTGTTTGCCGGAATTGTGGTCGCGGTGGCCGGAGGATGTAGCCGAGGGGAGGAGAGGCCGGTGCGGTGGAGTTGGCCAGAGGAGCTCACCGGGCACTCGCCGGCGTCGGGCCGAGAGGCGCGGCCGGCGCGGGACGGAGCGGCGTGGGCGACTGGCGATGGCGATGCGGCGGCTCCGGGTGGCTCAAGCG
>NC_041390.1:413374945-413380881 GCF_002162155.2 Triticum dicoccoides | reverse complement strand
ACGGGAGGGCCCGGCCTGGGCCTCGCGGGCCGGCGGGGCTGAGGCGGCGATGTGGGCGCGGCTCGCCATGTGGCGGCACGCTATTGGCGTGGGGCGGCGGCGACGGCTTTGTCCGGCGCGGCCCGGACGTTGTCCAACGCGCGGAGAGGAAGGGGAGCTAGGGTTAGGGTGGTTTGATCCGGGATTTCGGGGGGGGAGTGCCTTTTATACATAGGAGGAGCTAGGAGAGTCCAAATGAGGTGCGGTTTGCGGCCACGCGATCGTGATCGAATGCTCTAGATGATGGAGAGGGTTTTGGTGGGTTTTGGGCCAAATTGGAAGGGTGTTGGGCTGAAACACACACGAGGCCTTCTTGGTCCCTTGGTTAACCGTTGGAGTATCAAACGAAGTCCAAATGGCACGAAACTTGATAGGCGGTCTACCGGTAGTAAACCAATGCCGCTTGGCAAGTCTCGGTCCAATCCGGAAATGTTTAACCCCCACACATGAAAAGAGGTACAAAGGACCACCGGAGGAGATAGGAGCGCCGGAATGCAAAATGGACAACGGGGAAAAAGCTCGGATGCATGAGACGAACACGTATGGAAATGCAATGCACATGATGACATGATAAGAGAGGCATGACAAAGGCAACAACACACGGAGACAAAAACCCGAACCCGAGGAAGTAAAATAACTTAGCGCCGGAAATGGCAAGAGTTGGAGTACATATAAGGTAAATTCCATCCCGGGTGTTACATAATAATACTTCAAGCATACTAACTAAGCAATTATGTCTTCTCAAAATAACATGGCCAAAGAAAGTTATCCCTACAAAATCATATAGTCTGTCAATGCTCTATCTTCACCACACAAAATATTTAAATCATGCACAACCCCAATGTCAGGCCAAGCAATTGTTTCATACTTTGACATTCTCAAACTTTTTCAATCTTCACGCAATACATGAGCGTGAGCCATGGATATAGCAGTATAGGTGGAATAGAATGGTGGTTGTGGAGAAGACAAAAAAGGAGAAGATAGTCTCACATCAACTAGGTGTATCAACAGGCTATGGAGATGCCCATTAATAGATATCAATGTGAGTGAGTAGGAATTGCCATGCAACAGATGCACTAGATCTATAAGTGTATGAAATCTCAAAAAGAAACTAAGTGGGAGTGCATCCAACTTGCTTGCTCACAAAAACATGGGGCATTTTTAGGAAGCCCATCATTGGAATATACAAGCCAAGTTCTATAATGAAAAATTCCCACTAGTATATGAAAGTGACAACATATGAGACTATCTATCATGAAGATCATGGTGCTACTTTGAAGCACAAGTGTGGTAAAAGGATAGTAGCATTGCCCCTTCTCTCTTTTTCTCTCCTTTTTTTGTTTGGGCCTTTTCTCCTCTCTTTTTATGGCCTCTCTTTTTTCGTCCGGAGTCTCATCCCGACTTGTGGGGGAATCATAGTCTCCATCATCCTTTCCTCACTGGGACAATGCTCTAATAATGATGATCATCACACTTTTATTTACTTACAACTCAAGAATTACAACTCGATACTAGAACAAAAATATGACTCTATGTGAATGCCTCCGGCAGTGTACCGGGATATGCGATGAATCAAGAGTGACATGTATGAAAGAATTATGAATGGTGTCTTTGCCACAAATACGATGTCAACTACATGATCATGCAAAGCAATATGACAATGATGAAGCGTGTCATGATAAACGGAGCAGTGGAAAGTTGCATGGCAATATATCTCGGAATGGCCATGGAAATGCCATAATAGGTAGGTATGGTGGCTGTTTTGAGGAAGCTATATGGTGGGTTTATGGTACCGACGAAAGTTGCGCGGTACTAGAGAGGCTAGCAATGGTGGAAGGGTGAGAGTGCGTATAATCCGTGGACTCAACATTAGTCATAAAGAAAGCACATACTTATTGCAAAAATCTATTAGTTATCAAAACAAAGTATTACGCGCATGCTCCTAGGGGGATAGATTGGTAGGAAAAGACCATCGTCGTCCCCGACCGCCACTCATAAGGAAGACAATCAATAAATAAATCATGCTCCGACTTCATCAAATAATAGTTCACCATACGTGCATGCTACGGAAATCACAAACTTTAACACAAGTATCTCTCAAATTCACGACTACTCAACTAGCATGACTCTAATATTACCATCTTCATATCTCAAAACAATCATCAAGTATCAAACTTCTCGTAGTATTCGACGCACTTTATATGAAAGTTTTTATTATACCCATCTTGGATGCATATCATATTAAGACTAATTTTATAGCCAAAGCTAATTACCATGCTGTTCTAAAAGACTCTCAAAATGATATAAGTGAAGCATGACAGATCAATAATTTCTATAAAATAAAGCCACCACCGTGCTCTGAAAAAGATATAAGTGAAGCACTAGAGCAAAATTATCTAGCTCAAAAGATATAAGTGAAGCACATAGAGTATTCTAATAAATTTTGATTCATGTGTGTCTCTCCAAAAGGTGTGTACAGCAAAGATGATTGTGGTAAACTAAAAGGCAAAGACTCAAATCATACAAGACGCTCAAAGCAAAACACATATCATGTGGTGAATAAAAATATAGCCTCAAGTAAAGTTACAGATGGACGAAGACGAAAGAGCGGATGCCTTCCGGGGCATCCCGAAGCTTAGGCTTTTGGTTGTCCTCGAATTTTACCTTGGGGTGCCATGGGCATCCCCAAGATTAGGCTCTTTCCACTCCTTATTCCAAAATCCATCAAATCTTTACCCAAAAACTTGAAAACTTCACAACACAAAACTCAACAGAAAATCTCATGAGCTCCGTTAGTATAAGAAAACAAACCACCACTTCAAGGTACTGTAATGAACTCATTATTTATTTATATTGGTGTTAAACCTACTGTATTCCAACTTCTCTATGGTTCATACCCCCCCCCCCCGATTCTAGCCATAGATTCATCAAAATAAGCAAACAACACAGGAAAAACAGAATCTGTCAAAAACATAACAGTCTGTAGTAATCTATAGGTTTCGAATACTTATGTAACTCCAAAAATCCTACCAAATTAGGAATACCTAAATAATTTGTATATTGATCTACTGCAATTGGAATCAGTATTTTACACTCTCTGGTTAAAAATATAAATTATTCTCGAGAGTGCATACTTTCTGTATTTTTTCAGCAAGATCAAACAAAAATCATTAAAGAAGATCCTAAAGGCTTTACTTTGCACAAACACTAATTAAAACATAAAAAACACAATCGTAACAGAGGATAGATGATTTATTTATTAGTAAACAGAAGCAAAAAAGCAAGAAACAAAAATAAAATCAGAAACACTAACGCCCACACGTGTGGGCGTTAGCCAACTCATCCACATGCCTCCATCGCTGTCCAGTAAGTTCTGCACGAATCTTGGCACGATTTGGCTGATTATGTGTGCCACGTAGGACAACTCACGTGTGTGGTGTGTGAGAGAGATCGCCCACACACCGGTTTCCTCTCCGCTGTCAACGGTTGCCACTCGGGGGCGTGCGGTGGAACTATTGTGGCGCCCGCACGCCATGCCCGACTGCGGTTGCCGTCAACCACGTCTCGCCACTTCTCCCTCCCTCGCCCGCGGTTCCATTTAATCACTCCACTTCATTACTCACCCAACCCACATAGCAGTTCAGTCGACTGGAGGAGAAGCCGAGAGGAGAAGGCGGCAGCGGAGGCGGAAGAGTCTACGGCTGTCGGTGTCAAAACCGGCGGATCTCGGGTAGGGGGTCCCGAACTGTGCGTCTAAGGCGGATGGTAACAGGAGGCAGGGGACATGATGTTTTACCCAGGTTCGGGCCCTCTTGATGGAGGTAAAACCCTATGTCCTGCTTGATTTATTCTTGATGATATGAGTATTACAAGAGTTGATCTACCACGAGATCAGAGAGGCTAAACCCTAGAAGCTAGCCTATGGTATGATTGTATGTTGTCCTATGGACTAAAACCCTCCGGTTTATATAGACACTGGAGGGGGATAGGGTTACACAAGGTCGGTTACAAAGGAGGAGATGTCCATATCCGTACTGCCTAGCTTGCCTTCCACGCCAAGTAGAGTCCTATCCGGACACGGGACGAAATCTTCAATCTTGTATCTTCATAGTCCAACAGTCCGGCCAAAGGATATAGTCCGGCTATCCGGAGACCCCCTAATCCAGGACTCCCTCAGTAGCCCCTGAACCAGGCTTCAATGACGAGGAGTCCGACGCACAGTGTTGTCTTCGGCATTGCAAGGCGGGTTCCTCCTCGGGATACACCACAAAAGTGTTTGGATAAAAGGATAGTGTCCGACCCTGGAAAATACGTTCCACATACCACCATAGAGAGAATAATATTTCCACAAATCTAATCCGCTGACACGTTTTGGCAACATGACATCATGCCATGGCTTGGCGATTATTCGAAGCGTTTTTTTAACTAGCCCTGCACATAACGCGATGCAGTTTCCTGACACGTCTTGTCAAAGCAGAGATCGTGCCCCCCTTATTACGGGATTCTCATCAATACGGGCGTGGGTAACCCAACCGTGCCATTAATTACGGCGCTTGAGGGATAAGCGAGTTTTACCAGGCTAGTGGGGGCACATAGTTTCGGTCGCCCCTATAAAGGGATAAGGTTTAACCTTTTTCTACCCACGCCTTCTTCCTCCTTGCTCATCCATCCTTGCGCACTCGAGCTCCAACGCCCAAGTCCACATCCTTCTCCTCAACCTTCTCCAAACATGTCCGAAGCGGGAGGCAAGTGGATGGCTTCCTCCGTCACGGAGAGACACATCAAAAAGCTGCGCGGAGCCGGATTCTTATCCGCGAATATCGCGCATCGGCTGCCCACTGCGGGGCAGATCGTCCCCACCCCGGAACCTCACGAGAGGGCAGTCTTCCTCCACCACTTCCTCCGCGGACTGGGGTTTCCCCTCCATCCATTCGTTCGTGGTCTTATGTTCTACTACGGGTTCGACTTTCATGATCTAGCCCCGAACTTCACCCTCAACATTTCGGCGTTCATCATCATGTGTGAGGCTTTCCTCCGCATCTGGCCCCACTTCGGCCTATGGCTGAAGACCTTCAATATCAAGCCGAAGGTGGTGGGAGGCCAACATGCAGAATGTGGCGGAGCCATGGTGGGCAAGATTCCCAATGTTATATGGCTTGAAGGCTCCTTCGTGGAGACCATAAAGGGGTGGCAATCGGCGTGGTTCTACATCACCGAGCCGCGCGACACCAACTGGGTGGCTGCCCCCGAGTTTCGATCCGGAATCCCACGTGGCTCACCTCCTGGAAAGAGAAGGGCCTATCCTGGGGTTCATCGGTGGAGCTGGACCGACTCTAGAAATGTATCCGGAATATGGCGAGCAAGAAGCTCAAGCTTGTCAACATAGTCCAGGTCATGCTCTTCCGCCGGATCCTCCCGTGTTAACAACGGGATTTCAACTTGTGGGAGTTTGACCCGACCCAGCACCAAACTCTGAGCGAGCTCTTCGTCACGAAGCACAAGGACGTCTGGAGGGTGCTGTTCAAGGGTGCCGAGGTCCTTCCCTCTCTCACTGAGGACCGCGGTCCAAGTGCGAAGCGCCCTGAGAATCCGGTAAGTTTTGTACATCTGGTAGGATTTTTACTTCCCATAGCTTAACCACGCGCGGGGTCTGAGCTCCCATGCCTTTGACAGGACTAGGTGGGGGCATCGGAGAAGATCGACTATCTGGCCCCTCTGCCCGAAGACATTGCGGATGCTCTCCTGACGGAGATGCTGACTCCGGCTCCTTATAAGGTGCCGGAGAAGACCAAGAAGGCCAACGGAACCCGAAAGAATTCCCGGCACTAGGTGGTATTGGACTCATCGTCTGATAACTCCGCGACGCACTCCTCTCCCGAAGACGAGAAGGAAGATGA
>NC_041390.1:413348214-413374705 GCF_002162155.2 Triticum dicoccoides | reverse complement strand
CCAAGAAGGGGAGGACCCTCCTCCCGGACTACTCCACCACCGCCGCCGAAGGCGAAGACGAGTGGCTGCTCAGGGCCAAGCCCCTGGCGAAGTAGTAAGTATTCGGGTACCAGAGTAACTCATAGTATACCTTTCTCGCACTATTTCTCCTAACGTCGAATATGATTGTGCAGACCGCCCCAAGCCCGTATCGACGTATCTTTGTCGGGCGGCTCCTTGGACTCGTCGAATATGGATAGCAATCCACTTTCGACCGCCACCTCCCCTTGCCCTACGGACAATGCCGAGGTATTGTCTCAAGAGGCACTGGGTCGAGGGGATACAACCCCCGAGGCACCTCAAGGCGACCTTCTGGACTCCGGGAGCAGAGGGAGGGAGGCTCCCGAGGGCTCCGAGTTCGGCCCTAAGCCGAACACCGCGCCGGAACCTCCAGTGGTTCCAGACTCAGGCAGGCTGCCTCCTTCTAAAAGGGGCAAGACACCTGTGCCGGTGACCTCTATCCATCCAGAGGCACCGAACAATCTGCTGGGAGCACTTCATAGCGCTTCCATCGACGAAGAGCACCGCACTATTATGAGTGCGGTGATCAAGAAGGTTCAGTCCGCTAAGAGCGGACCGACTGAAGCCTGCGCCATCCTTCTAACAAGCTTTGAGGTAAGTATTTAAAATATAGGAAAAATATTGCCGCATAGACAGTAGCCCCTGATGCTCTGTTCGGTGTTCACAAAGAAAAGCCGAATAGAGGATCAAACAATATCGCATGAGTCTAATATAAGTATGTCTATATGCGTATGCAGGCTTCGCTGCTGACCTTCGCCGCACTGACTGCGGAGGTCGCTGTACTGAAGCAGGACCTTGAAGGGTCCAAGAAGGAGCTCGGCCTTGCAAAGAGGCAGCTTGAGGAGAACAAAGGTAAGTAATACCTTGTATATATATATATAAAGATGTGATTGCAAAGTGACAGGATCGTCATGAATTTGCCAGGGGCCACGACCGAAGTGGCGACCCTAAAGCAAGCGCTATCCGAGGCCGAAGATAAAGCGGCCAAGGAGCGCATCGAGCGGGAGAAACAAGATGCCCGGGTGGGCGAGGTGCAGCAAGAGCTCCAGGCTCTCGTGATGAAGCACGAGGCTTTGGAGCTTGACACGAAGACGTGAGAGTCCGAGCTTGTCGCGGCCCTCGAGAGCGCAAAGAATGCCAAGGCTGAAGCCCAAAAGGCCCTCCAGGAGATTGAGGCAATGAGGAAGATAGCGGCGGGTAAGGCATTCAATATGCAAAGCAAGCATGTGAAAGTAAATTACTTGTTACTTACCAGAGTCCGGAGCTCTCCAGGAGCATTCGCAGATTTACACCGCAGTGTGTCGGATGCCGCCAAGTTCTACCAGGCCGAGGAGGGAAGCTCAACGGAGAAGTTGTTCTGGTCTTAGTATTCTAGGACCGAACACCCAATGCCTATGAGCGACCAGCTGAAGCAACTGGTCGAGCTGCACAAGGCGGCCGAATAGGCCATGAAGGGATTCATAGTCCGGATGTGGCCTAGCGACGCCATTCCCAATAGCTACTTCAGCCTGGTGAGGCAGCTTGTGGATGCCTGCCCACGGCTGGAAGTCATCAAGCGGTCCGTCTGCATCAAAGGTGCATGCCGGTCTTTCGCCCGTGTGAAGGTGCAATGGGCCAAGATGGATGCCGTGAAGCTGGTGAAGGAAGGGCCGCCAACGATCAAGGAGCATCGCCACCCTGAGATGTACTATGAGGGTGTCCTGAAGGGTCCCCGGCTCATAGCGGACGAGTGTACGAAAGATGTAATATTTAAGTAAACTTGCTCGTGTAATCATGTATTATGAAAACTGGTTCATATGCGCTATGCAACGCTTATTTGACTTTAAAATATTACCTTTTGTTCAGCTGTTTATCAAATTTGTGAGATGGCTAGTTGTCGGCTTCTGCCCGCACTCCACGAGTGCTGGGGTGTTCGGGATAAACCTGAGCACGCTTGTTCTTGTTTTTAGGTCCTTCGAGGGAGGTGCTCAGCACAACGAACAAGGCAATCGGACTATAATGCATTATCAATCTCAGTTAGCCATAGAATTCTATAATTTTAAATATTGGCGAAGCCCCTAGTATTCGGAAGGCCGAATTCGGGGCGCTATACACGACTTAAGCCGGACAGGGCTGACTCCTCGCTCTAAGCGGCATAAGTGTTTAGGGACTTGAAACCTCTCGAACAGCGACCAGTCTCTCACCTTATCATGACATTCAGTTTTAGCTTACTCTACTGAGGTGCTTAGCCCAGCAGAACTGGGGCACAATCGCATTAGTTATCCCAGTGCTACCTTAGCCGATATAGCGGAACGTAAGGTACCAAAACATGGGAGCCGGGCAAACCCAACTATTGACCCAAGACATGATTCGGAGCTGATGCATATAATGCTATAAGTTCGGGGTGCCGCACTGTCGAAAGTGTTTGGACTTCTCACGCCGTATTATGGGGTATGCTTAAGACCCTAGCGTATTGGCCGTACCAGAGTGTACGGGTGCTAGATGTCATGAATGAACATATATATACAAAAAGGAAGACTGCGATAATAGTCTTAATGCTATGCATTGTTTATTCAAAAAGGTGCGTTAAAGCAGAATGATACAAGTAGTGTGATAAGCAAAAAGTGGGACTATTTGACATGTCCCTTCCAAGGGCAAGCTGAGGAATAGTATTAAAGCAAGTATTTCACTCGTTATCGTAATCCACCTGGGAGTTCCATGGTGGGACGTAGCTTTCTACCTCCTTGGTTGTTGCATCATGTGTTCAGCAATCATGCTGCCGGATAGGGTTTTCAGAGATTAAAGTCCTGAAAGAGAAAAGTAACAAATCGGGAAGCCCCTAGTGCGATTTAAGCCGCGTCTTGGAGTGTGCCGTAGTTGTGCCCCCTCCCCACCTGTGCCCATGGTATTTTTAATGCGTAATTATGTACGCATGGCACGTATTTTACCGTTTGGCTGGGACCGGGGTGGGGGCCGCATTGCTATGCGAGCTCGGAACGAGCCAGGCGGTCCTATTGCGGGTTACTCCGGGCACGCTTGAAGGTGTCCGGGTCCTTAACCGTTGAACTAGTGGATTGCCTTAAGAGGCTGCTTTGTGCTTCTGCTGCGAGGGCCGCAGTGTGCTCCTCCGTGCAGAGAGAGCGCTCTGTGTTTCCATTGACTATGATGACCCCCTGAGGTCCTGGCATCTTGACCTTGAGATATGCATAATGTAGTACCGCATTGAATCTCGCAAATGCGGTTCGCCCGAGCAGTGCATGGTAGCCACTGCGGAATGGGACTATATTGAAGATTAACTCTTTGCTTCGGAAGTTATCCGGAGATCCGAAGACCACTTCCAATGTGACTGAGCCTGTGCAATGGGTCTCTACACCTGGTATGACACCTTTAAATGTCGTTTTTGTGGGTTTGATCCTTGAGGGGTCTATAACCATTTTGTGCATTGTGTCCTGATAAAGCAGGTTCAGGCTGCTGCCACCATCCATAAGGACTCGAGTGAGGTGAAATCCATCAATGATTGGGTCTAGGACCAGTGCGGCGAATCCACCGTGATGGATACTAGTGGGGTGGTCCCTGCGATCGAAGGTGATCGGTCAGGAGGACCATGGGTTGAACTTTGGGGCGACTGGCTCCAATGCATATACGTCCCTGAGCGCACGCTTCCGCTCACTTTTGGGGATGTGGGTTGCGTATATCATGTTTACCGTCCGCACTTGTGGGGGGGAACCTCTTCTGTCCTCCGGTGTTCGGCTGCCGGGGCTCCTCCTCGTCATCGCTATGTGACCCTTTATCTTTATTTTTGGCATTTAACTTGCCCGCCTGCTTGAACACCCAACAATCCCTGTTGGTGTGGTTGGCTGGCTTGTCGGGGGTGTCGTGTATTTGACACGAGCGATCGAGTATACGGTCCAAACTGGACGGGTCCAGAGTGCTTCTTTTGAATGGCTTTTTCCGCTGACCGGGTTTAGAGCCTTTGAATCCGGCATTGACTTCCGTATCCTCGGTATTGTCGCTGTTAATGCGGCGCTTATGTTTGTTGTGATGTGACCTGATGTTGCCGTCCTTGGTATTCGAAGTACCATGGTTCTTTGATATGTTATTGCTGCGGGCCAACCAGCTGTCCTCTCCCGCACAAAAGCGGGTCATGAGTGTCTTGAGGGCTGCCATAGACTTCGGCTTTTCCTGGCCAAGGTGCCGGGCTAGCCATTCGTCGCGGATGTTGTGCTCGAAAGCTGCTAGGGCCTCTTCATCTGGATAGTCGACGATTTGATTTTTCTTTGCTAGGAACCGTGTCCAGAATATCTTGGCCGATTCCTTTGGCTACTGAATTATGTGGCTCAAGTCATCGGCATCTGGTGGTCGCACATAAGTTCCCTGAAAGTTGTCGAGGAATGCGGCTTCCAGATCTGCCCAACAGCCAATGGACTCTGCTGGCAAGCTATTGAGCCAATGTCGATCTGGTCCTTTGAGTTTGAGTGGGAGGTATTTGATGGCATGTAGGTCATCGCCGTGGGCCATGTGGATGTGCAGGAGAAAATCCTTGATCCATACCGCAGGATCTGTTGTGCCATCGTATGATTCTATATTTACGGGTTTGAAACCCTCTGGGATTTGATGATCCATTACTTCTTTTGTGAAGCATAAGGGGTGTGCGGCACCTCTGTACTGGGCTATATCGCGACGCAGCTCAAATGAGTCTTGCACGCTGTGTTCGGCCTGGCCGGACTTACTTTTACTGTATCCGGCGTGACGATTATCATCTCGCATAGCGGCGCTCCCTCGTGATCCGTAGATCAATCTTGCGTGTTTTGCTTTGTCCTCCAATACGTCTCGCAGGTCTGGCGTATTTCCCCCTGCCTTTTTATTTGAATGGCGTCGGGGTGCAAGCTGAGCTTTTGGCTGGAATGCCTCTCTGTCGTGGCCGCGAGGTGGCCGATCAGCTGCGTCATACGCCGGGGATGGTGCTTCCTCCTCCAGTCGGGGTAGCAACCTGCACTTTGGGTAACTCTTGGAGGGGCGTTCGAGTTTATATTCCTCGGCCGCCAGGACCTCAGTCCATCTGTCAGCTAGCAAATCTTGATCAGCTTGAAGCTGTTGCTGCTTTTTCTTTAGGCTATTTGCCGTGGCTATAAGTCGGTGCTTGAAGCGCTCTTGTCCGACGGGATCCTCTGGCACGACGAATTCGTCATTGTCGAGGCTTGCCTCATCTTCGGAGGGAGGCATGTAATTATCATCCTCCGCCTCTCCATCTGCCACTCTCTCAGGAGGGCTGGCTTCTCCATCCTCCTTCCCTAAATCTTGTTGGAGGGGATTGTTGCCTTCTTCGGCACTGTCCGGAGTGCTATTATCTCCTGTGCTGGTATCACCAATTTTGCCTTGGCGGGACTTAGAGTGGCGCAGCTGATGCTGGCTCTTGGGTTGCTTCTTGGAGGGGTCATCCTCCATTCTCTCGTCGCCATTGCCTTCTTTGGTTGTGTCCACCATGTATATATCGTATGATGAGGTGGCTGTCCAGTGCCCTGTGGGCAGTGGTTCCTCTTCGTCTCCCGCATCGTCGTCCATAACGCCAATGTCTTCGGAGTCAAAGTCGAGCATGTCGGTTAAGTCGTCGACAGTGGCTACTAAGTGGGTGGTGGGTGGGCAGCGAATTTCTTCGTCATCAGCATCCCAATCCTGCCGGACATAGTTCTGTCAGGATCCTCCTGACAAGGAGAGAGACCTTAATGAGTTCAGTATGTCGCCGAAGGGCGAGTGCTGAAAATTATCCGCGGAGGTACACTCCATGATCGGCGCCCAATCGGATTCGATAAGAACGGGCGCAGGCGGTTCAGAGTCCGTGGCTGGAGAAGGATCCGAGACTTTAGCAACACGGCTCTCGAGAGGGTAAGGTTGATATTCGGCTCGATCACTGATGAGGATACGACCTTCGTGATGGGGTCTATCCACCCATCCATGGACGGCGCAACTCGCTCCGAATTGAGGCTCGGAGTGGCTGCCGGTGCGATCTCCTGAACACTGTCCGATGGTAGAGCTAAATCATACTCATCGTGACCGCGTGGCGCATAAGGCAGGGGCTCGAATCCATTGAAGATCAAGTCTCCGCGATTATCGGCCGTGTAGTTTGAGCTTCCAAACCTGACCTGGTGGCCAGGGGCGTAACTTTTGATCTGCTCCAGATAGCCAAGCGAGTTGGCCCGCAGTGCGAAGCCACCGAACACAAAGATCTGTCTGGGGAGAAAAGTCTCACCCTGGACTGCATCGCTATTGATGATCGTAGGAGCCATCAAGCCTAATGGAGACGACACAAAGGAACTCTCAATGAAAGCACCAATGTCGGTGTCAAAACCGGCGAATCTCGGGTAGGGGGTCCCGAACTGTGCGTCTAAGGCGGATGGTAACAGGAGGCAAGGGACATGATGTTTTACCCAGGTCCGGGCTGTCTTGATGGAGGTAAAACCCTACGTCCTGCTTGATTTATTCTTGATGATATGAGTATTACAAGAGTTGATCTACCACGAGATCAGAGAGGCTAAACCCTAAAAGCTAGCCTATGGTATGATTGTATGTTGTCCTACAGACTAAAACCCTCCGGTTTATATAGACACCGGAGGGGGCTAGGGGTTACACAAGGTCGGTTGCAAAGGAGGAGATGTCCATATCCGTACTGCCTAGCTTGCCTTCCACGCCAAGTAGAGTCCTATCCGGACACGGGACGAAGTATTCAATCATGTATCTTCATATTCCAACAGTCCGGCCAAAGGATATAGTCCGGCTGTCCGGAGACCCCCTAATCCAGGACTCCCTCAACGGCATTCGCGGCCGTCGGTGGGCTTCGCCGGACCGAAGCGTCTTCGCCGGAGTGCCTCGCTGATTGAAGGTAATGCTCCTTCCCACGCTCACATTCCTTGTCTGCATTCCCCCTCCCATCTGTGGCCAATTTTCTGCTCGAGATTCATAGAGATGCCGGAGGATTGGCGGTGCTCCGGCATTCCCATCGGCGCTAGAGTCCCGTGCTTGCCGTTTTAGGGTGGGATTGCGCATTTTCGTCGCCGCCGCAGTGGCAGTCATGCCGATGTGGCTCGGCCTATCCACAGCCACATCCTGGTTTTGCCTTGTGATTGAGCCGGCGTTTTTCTAGTTGTTAGTTATGTATTGCTTCGAAATGCTATTTCCATCAGTGCAGGAAGTTTTTCGTTGTTGAATTTTAGGTTATGATAGTTGCCGATGAACCCTAGATCTAGGTAGTTGTATTTCAAAGTGTAGTATAAAGGCGGCCATGGCAGTTTCAGCAACTATCTGCACTGGATGGCAACTAATTTCCTGATCAACTGTATCAGCTGCCACAGATATGCTTTCCATGTGGCAACTAATTTTGTGAACACACTATGGTTGTTGCCATGCTGTAGGCAGGATAATGTGGCAAATTCACTGTACCATAGACTCAATTTGTGTTTTGCCATGCTGACTTGTGATATCTGAACATATTTGGCAGTATTACATGGCAACCCATTTTTAATATGAGGCCAGTGTGTGAATTGCCACATTACATCTTGTTTAGTGGATGTTTTCAGCACTTTTTGAATTGTCTTGCATTTTAGCATGGCAATTTCAACCTAGTACATTTTCCTGTGAACATACGGCAACACAGTTTTATATGAGGACAGGGTGTGAGTTGCCACATTATATGTTTGTGCAGTGGAAGATGTGTGCCTTTCTTTGTACTATCTTGTGCTAACATGGCAACTTTAATTTTTGTTTAAGTGCCTTATGATCTGTACATTTTTCAAATGAAGCCAATGTGTTTAGTTGCCACATTTCTTGTTGGACAATCATAGGGGGTGTGAGTGTTCCTACGATATTGACTCATCTTTTTCCACTTTCAATTGAGCCCATGTGGCAAGTACATTCTGTTAGGTGGCAACTGCTTCCTTCATATGTTCTTACACGTCCAGTTTGCTATGCTTCTGCATTTACTTTTCCATTTTTTGATTTATTTTTTCTGCCTTTTTTGTGTATGTTCATCACATGGCAATTACTATCCTCTTTTCAGATGCTTAAACATTGGGGCAACCATTAGAGTTTTAATTTTCTGTTTCATCGATGATATCAAGTGAATACTTACTTTGTGCAGTTCTTTGTGTATCTGTCGGCTGTGTTTTCATTTCACCTTGACATTTTGTTTTGTTCTTACCTCAGCACAATGTCCCGCGGCGACCATCAAGACGACGATGATGACTTCATGGAGTTACCGCAACAGAATCATGCAACTGGATGGACAAAAGATGGCGATGAGGTAACTTTCCACCCCCCATATGTTTGAATGTCACATTGAGTTTGCAATCGTCTGTTAGGAACTAAATTCTCATGACACTGAAACATTGCAACAACTGATCATTTTGCCTGTTATGCAGAAGAAGAAATGTTATCGCAATAAGGCTTCACAAGAAAGCCTGACTATATTGACCGAGGGATTTACTGACGAGCAGAAGGGAGCTGCTGGTGGGATGGGGATGCATGCTCTAATGGATGCTCGGTGCAAGAACCTAGTGAACCCTGTATGCGACTGGCTTGGTGAGATTTACGATCCTGTCTCCAGGGAATTTGTGATTCCGGGACGTGGAAGACTGCCGTTGGACGAGGAATCCATGTTCTGAAGTTTGGGTGTGCCCCATGGAGAAATCAAAGTCCCGTATGAGGTCAATAATAAGATTGAGGAAACGTTGTTTGCCCGTTTGTTTCCTGGGACGACATCCATGCCGAACACGACTATGCTGGCAAATTCACTGGAGAGCATGAAAACCCATGGCGAGGTTTTCAAGATGAAGCTACTCATGTACTTGATCTCAGCTGTCTTTGCGCCTACCACATCTCTTCGCCCAAGCAACAAGTGCTTCCCCATCTTGGTGAATGCTCTATCTCTACTCCTTTCTTCCTTCAATCTTTTGACTCTGATGTCATCTGTAAGCTAGTCACTGCCAGTTTTTTGACGTGTTTTCATTTTGAATGCTAATGCGGCAACTTCTTGTCCAGAAATATGCATGGCAACCATGATGTTGACCTTGTGGCAACTATCATCATAACAAGATGGCAACTGCCAGCACATCATTATGGCAACTAACACAGATAGATGGCAAATCTCTTCCTTTTCATTTCCCTTCAACTTGATGACTGAAGGACTCTACAGTAGCTTCCTTTTCAACATAGCATGATGGCAACTGACATCTTTTTCGTTTTTATTGTGTACAACAGCTCATGTATGTCGATCGTCTCGATCTGTCCACCGTTGACTTTACTGGGATAGGAGGCCCGCCAGCTCCACATAAGTTTGCTCTCTCTGCATGGACGTATGATGCTGTCAAGGCTATGCTTGCCGCAGACAAGATAACTGATAAGAAATATGGGAAACTGCATGTTAGTTCTGCCTCCTTTCTTTGCATGGCATTCTCCAATTTCGATGTTGCATAACATATGAAAAAATCCCCGTACGACAACCATCTGTGGCTAACAAGATATGAATACCTTGTTAGCCATGGCTGTCTGCGCATGGCACCCATGTCTGACACCACATGGCAACTCCGCCATCTGTGTTGAAACTTCTATTCTCTCCCTCTTTTTTTGCAATACATGAGTCGTTAGTTAGTGTTCCTTATTTTCTTTCTTCCATCCTAGGTGTTTTTTGATGATTTCCAGCTGATGGCCAAGCATGCTATAGACTACATCGTGTTTGGTGGGCCTCATGTCACAGCCCTAGAATTTGATTGCAATTAGTTTCATAAGCATCCATGCATCATGTCTATATTTGACTGAAATTTGAAATAGGGATGACAAACCCTAGCACTAAATGAAATGCAATTAGGATCAAAATAAAAATATTTCCAATGAACCCAGAATGCCCTTTAGAAAAGCTAATTTTTTTGATAAAGGTGAAAACCTCTGCCAAAAATGATGCACATATTTTTAGGCCATTCTGGATTTTTGAATAACCCATATTGTATTTGAATTGGGGCATTTAAATACTATTAATATTTTTAAATGCCCCAATAATTCTGAAAATAGTTAAGGGCCTCTGTAATAATTCATTTAATGCCCACAATTATTTTCAGGATTTATTAAAATGATTTGGGTTATAAACTAAATCAAAACAAAATAACAAAAATAGAAAAGCAGATCAAATTAGTAAAGAGAGAGAGAGTGGACTTACCTGACGCAGGCCATCTAGCAGCCCAGTTGCGGGCCATCGCTGTAAAGGGCCCAGCCCACCTCCTCACCGCGTCGTCTACCCCCTGCCAGTAGGAGCAGGGGCGCGTGGCCGCTGCGCGCGCCAGCTCCTGCTTCCACCGCGACAACGGCTCTTCTGGACGCGCCACAGAGATGCCTAGAGGCCTCTCTCCCCTCTCCCTCACCCGTGGCCTCTCCCCTCCCCTAGACCTCTCCCTCTCACTCAACCGAACGGGTCCGTCGCCGCCGTTCGCTGCCACCGTGACCACCGTGGTCTTCTCGCCCCTTCCCCGTGTCCAAAAGCTCAGTGATGACGCACAGCTTCTCCATGCGGAAGATCCCGGACCCAAGAGCACCGTGGTGACGCCTTCGAGCTCGTCTTCCACCTTGGGCGCCACCGATCACCGCCGTCGATTCAGGACATCTGGCGTGCCCCTGAGCCCGCTGACCTTCTCCTCCGACCGCCAGTGAGCCCCGCCGTCTTTCCCCTCTCTTCTCGTTGTCGAACGCGTCCCCTAACTGTTTTCTCCACCGGAGCCGAAAGCTTCCGCCCGCTGGCCATGTCACCACCGTCGCCGCAGCTGCTTAGGCTCAAAACCGAGCGCGTCACCGTGCTCAGCACAGCTCCACGGGCCCAGAGCAACCATCCGTTGCTCCTACCGTGCACCATAGCGACGTTTGCATCATCGCCCAAACTCCGTTCGCCGCATTTGAGGACGTTGTCGTTCTTCTACGTCACGTACGGCGATGCCACCTGCACCAAACGACGCGGACGGGTTCCAACTCTGCATAGCACCCCTCCGCGCATCAAACCGTGGTCGGAGCAGCGATTCCGCAGCACTCCGCTGCGCCTGCCGTCGCCGGCGTCAAGCCGCCGGCGCGTTTGACCTTTGACCCAGGGTTTGACTCCCCTGAGTCACCCATGTTTGGGCCCAGGCCCCTAATTAACCTGGGTTTAGGATTAGTTTAGTGTTAACTAACTTTGTTAATTAGCCTAGACACCCGGATGGTGGGCTTGGGAACCCTGCACACATCGTTTGGGGCCATGAGCAACACCCCGGCCAGATCTCCTTGCGGATGGAACCCGAATAGGCGATAAACCTGGACTAGAGACTTGTTGGTTAGTCAGGTCGTGGCCGACTCCCTCGCCCGGCTTCCGCTTGAAGGTTGCCGAGGTACATGACGTGTACAGGGCGATAAGTGGCGAGAGCGTGTGTGAAGAAGTACACCCCTGCAGGGTTATCATTATCTATTCGAATAGCCGGATTCCTCGGATATGGAAACTTGGACCCCTTGCATAGTTCATAGACAAGTGAAAGTGGATACTCTAAAACTCGCAAGATAAGCGTGAGTGCTATGGATGGCATTCTCGCAGGGAGACGGGAGCGGATCCATAGTGGTGTATTGGTATGGTGAATTTGTGGACTCGTGTGCGCCACCTCAAAAGAGTTACTTGCGGTCGTAGTTCAGGTTAGCCACTGAGTCAAAGCTGGCTTGCTGCAGTTAAACTCCACCACCCCCTTTGTTGATACCGATGCATATGTAGTTAGTTCTGATGTAAGTCGTGCTGGGTACATTTGTACTCACGTATGCTTATTTTATGTTTTGTAGAGAGACTTCAGTCTCGCTAGTAGTTCCACGTGGACTTTGATGTTTAGCTTGTTACCTCAGCTACGATCTTGTACCCTTGGGAGGGTCTGGTAGATAGTCAGGCTCCTCAGCCTTCTTCATTTTTAGTTGTCTGTACTCAGACAAGTTAAGCTTCCGCATGTGCTTTGACTTGTATGATCTGAATGTTGGGTCATGAGACCCATGTTTGTAATATCTCGCTCCTCGGAGCCTAATGAATAAATACTTGAGTCGTAGAGTTATGTTGTGGTGCCATGTTGTATTTACACATATCGAGCATATTGTGTGTATGATTGAAATGCTTGGTATGTGTGGGATCCGACAACCTAGTTGTTTATCCTTGGTAGCCTCTCTTATGGGGAAATGTAGTCTTGTGCTTCCATGAGCCATAGTACTCCGCTACAGCCCGGTTCACCGGAGTCTTGCTAGCCCAGCACTACTGTTCCGGAGCACTTGACTGGCCGGCGTGTGATTCACTTCGTTCCTGTGTCTGTCCCTTCGGGGAAATGTCACGCGGTGACATCCGGAGTCCTGCCTAGGATGCTACAGCCCGGTTCACCGGAGTCCTGTTAGCCCAGTGCTACAGCCCGGATTCGCACGCTGCTGACCGACATGCTCGATGTTGATTCATGTATGCCTGTCCCCGTAAGTTAGTGCCACTTTGGGTTCACGACTGGTCATGTCGGCCCGAGTTCTCTGTCATACGGATGCTAGCGACACTATCATATACGTGAGCCAAAAGGCGCAAACAGTCCCGGGCCATGGTAAGGCGACATCGTGGGAATACCGTGCGTGAGGCCGCAAAGTGATATGAGGTGTTACCGTCTAGATCCATGTGACTTAGAATCGGGGTCCTGACACCTCAAAACTTTGGCAAGTGGATGGACGTGCACTCAGCTCCGTCTTGTCCTGCTGAGGTAATTAAGGATTTTTATTTTGTTTTCCCAAATTGATTTTCTCTTCTTCTTTATTTTGATATATCTCTAAGGTTGTTTTGGTTTGTTTGGTCTTGTGCACGTGACTCTAGTATGGTTGGTTACTGTTGCTTCTTGTTTCGTGCACATGCAAGGGCACCTGTTAAGCATCTAGTTGGGCAGTTTGCTTCCGGAATGACCGGCTAGCTTGGGAAGTTGTTTGAGGGTTGGACGGCCCTTAATGGCTCTGATAGTGACGCGATTGCGAGGTAGTTCACTCCATTCGTTGCATAACAGACACATCAGCCAACTAGTTGCCATAGCTGGCACGACTACAACAGCTCCTAGGAGCTTCCTGACACGCAAGACGAACTAGATGGAGATGCTGGTCTCGACAAGGACGATGATGATGACATGGATAACGTGCAACATGAAACCGACGAGGATGAACATGTTGAAGTTCGTGAAGGTGGTAAGAAGGACAAGGCTGCACCAGATGTCCCGCCACCGGAGAAATTCAAAGAACAGATAGTTGCGAGAGACAAGGGGGTGTCACCCTCAAAGAGGGGCAGGGCTCCACAGGATGTTGGGCAGGGCTCTGCTGGCAAGAGGTCTAGGACCGATCCCTTAGCTACTAGGAGGAGGTTCGACATGTATTTAGTGTTTTGTTTGTCTCTCCTTTTTAACAAACTGACCCTTTTTCATTTGTTTTGCTAAGCGTGGCAATGATTTTCGTGTCTGACACTTGGTACCTTTTTTGCCATTTTTTATATGTGCGGTGTGGCGACAGCTAGTGGACAAGCAGTTTTGAAGAAACAAGCACCAACGCCAACCTGTGTTTCTGCCCGATTGAACAAGGGTTCCCCCATTGTTGGTGACACCCCTTCCACTAGGTCGTCTCCTCGTACGTCGACGTCCAACATCGGGGATCCCTCGTGTTGGCAGACTTGAGGAAGACAGTCAAGAAGTAGGTTTTCCCTGTTTTTTCATTGTCATAGTGCTACATTTTTGCCTTATGCATTGTACATCATGTACAGCCTTTTTAGATTATACATTTATGTGGAAACCACCCATTTTGCTTTTCAATGCAGCTGTCCAGCTTGCCACATGGGCTACTACCATTAGTCCCACATGGAAACTGTTGTTTTCTCATGATCTTTTTTTACTGCATGGCAACTCCTGTTTGTTCTGCATGGCAACTGCTAGCTAGGCCACATGGCAATTCTTATTCCACTTACATGGAAACTACCAGCTTTCCACTGGCTTCCACCCCCTACATTGTCTTGTGTGCTCATCCATACCTAGTTCTGAAATGGCAGCTCTGGCACATCACACATTTTTTCATTTTATGAGATGGCTACCATGGAGAATATTTTGTTCATTTTCTAACACTGTTTATGTGCTTTTTTGTAGGGTGAAGAAGACTACCACATGCATGACCAAGCAGAACCCCAGAGACCCACTTGAACACATTCACTCAAAGTTGTAGACAGGTGGCAACTCAGATATTCATGAGGCGCCAGTAGACAAAACAGCTGCTGCACCATCCACTGTTCCCACTAGCTCTGATGCAAGCGGCCGACCATCTCCGCCGGTTGCAGATGTGCAGGCTACAACAACATGCATCTGTACATCTGGGAGTGATGAGTCAGTATCTGCTAGGACTGCTGAGATATTTCCCACTCTACTGGCAATGAAGGATGCTGCTGTGAGCCATGCCACCCGATCAACAAGTGTTGAAGTGTACGCCCCTGTGATCAACCTAAGTAAGGAAGATTCCCGCTCATCTGATACGGATTCCAAGCGTGTGGGTGTCGGCACTTCTGTGACCACGAAAGAAGGGGCTGAGGCGACAATTCAGAATGATATGCCATCCACATGTGAGAGTCTTAGCACAACAGCTCCAGCTTCTGGTGGTCCAGAGGTTGCTAAGGCGACCGTTTCGCGAGCTGGTCTTCCACCTAGGCGTCGTAGCCCCTACAAGCAAACTGCATACTTACCCAATGCACCAGCTGTAGCTAGGAGCAGCAGAGATGACTCTGGTTATGTGCCTGCGTCCACACTATTCCCACCACCTGCCAAAAGCAATGTTATGGAGAAAACGAAAGACCGGAGTACAACTGACCTAGGTGGCAAGCCGGGCATGACTGATGGAGGTGAACGTCCGGAGTGGACTGCGTCTTTATCCGCCGTGGAGAACCCCAGCTTAAACCTGCGCACTTCTAAGCTCCCAGTCAACATTGGTGTCCCCTACAGCCCAAACTAGAAGATTGGCAAGAAAGTTGCGACTGATACCACTGACAACACGCCCCACCCTACTAATAAGCCTGATGATTCTGTAGCAGATGAGGCAGAAATGTTTGTTGATCTTTCGCCCCTGGATTCTGCCCAGCAAGTTGTTCGTGGTCCAGCTAGTAGGCAGGAGAGGCACCCAATGGCCTTCAGCCCACCGAGCTTTAGCCTTGGCATCAGTCAATATGAACCAGTGGTGCACGATCCTATGCCGGTTGCCTTTGCTTTCCCAGCAGGCATGGCCCCAATGATGGTGCAGCCAATGGCTAAGGGCAGGAAGGCTATGAAGTTTGCAGAGCCGATTTGTGCAAGGTACATTTTTTTCTACGTTTATCATTTTGTTGTACACATTTTTTAGTCTGAATTTTGTCGCAAGATTTTTTTGGCTTCTTATTGGTGATGGCAAATGTTATCTGATGAACATGGCAACTGGATTTGCTGCATAATGTCACCTACATTTTGTTTCCATGTTGCATTTTCCATTCGGCAAGCACATGGGAACTGGAGTTGATACAACATGGCAACTGCAATTCAACCCACATGGCAACTGTAGTTGTTGCCACATGGCAACTACAGTGCATTACACGTGGCAACTGTAGTTGCCTCCACATGGAAACTCCCTATTTTTTGCACCTACATTTCACATTCTACACCCTTTCTTCACACAATTAACTTGTTTTATTTCCCAGGTATCCTAACCCACTTTTTTGATCATTGCAGCCACCCCTGAGGAGATTACGCCGTCACTTGATGAAGCTTACCACAGGATTGAGGAGGCAGCATTGCATAGGAGGTCCTCACAAGGTCAGGGGCAATCAAGTTCTAACGTGCCTACTGAGTCGGTATCTGAGGATACCGTTAGAAGTGCCACCCCTGGTTCTGTGAGGCAGCATAGGGTAGTTCACGCACCACCCGCGGATGACTATGAGCCAGAAGTCAAAGCCACAAAGGATCAGAACTAGCTGTACGATATTGTCAAGCGCTTTGGAAATGCCAGGTCCAATAGCAAGCACATGAAGGACCTGAAAGCGTAATGACCACACCGCATAACCCCTCATTTGCTTTCCTCTTTACTCTTCTTACTTTTTGCTATTCTATAGATGCTTTGTTTATGATTTATTTCTTTTTTACTTAGTAGACATGATTCTTTCATGTTATATCATTTTCATACAGCTCATGTTTGGACAGTACCAAGATCATACAATGCGATGCGACGTGCGTTGACCTGGGTGATCTTGCCGAGTCTGTGAGGCCACTCGAAAAAATGTTGAATAATGTAGTTGCATTGGGGATTGACTTCATCAACAGGCATATGGATATGTCTTCCGACAAAAAAATCATGCAGTATAGCGTGACCTGCAAAATATGGGATGGTGACTTCCACCACAAAATCCCGAGGAAGCATTTTCCCGCGCATGGTGATTTCAAGCTCATAATGAAGAAATGTGTGCGTATTCCTTCCTTTTTTGCTCATTTTTTGTTCCATGCTATGTTTTGTCAGTAGCTATGCTTCACATATGGGATACATACTGTTTTTGTGATAGATGTTTCATGTGGCAACAGTTGCCACGTAAAATAAGTTTGACTACTTTTTTAATGCAACTTATGTGGCAAATTCAATTAGAATAGTTGGAAACTTGTTCATACATGGATGGAAACTTCTTTTAATTAAACATGGCAAATAACCATTCTTTGCGGGCGTATTTTATGGACACTCGCTGCTTTGTCATTCATGTACCTCTAATTGCATCCGGCAATATCTTTTCAAATCATTGTTCCTACTACATCATTTTGCTGTTTTTGATTTCAACTCTGCTTTTTCCCTTTATTTTTACCTTTTCAGGTACTGTTCCCCATGTTCCAAGAGCTTGCACCACAAGACCCACATGACAAGTGTGGTCACCACTACGTGATTTGCCTTGACCTAAAAAACCAACGTTTTGAGGTGCTTGATTTAATGCGTTCAGAAGGTAATGTAGACCTTACTACACATGCTAAATACTTCATCAACAACCTCAAAGAGACATGGAACCATCACTACGAAAACTCAAGGGTCCAGATCAGTCATTTTCCAATCGAGTATGTCGCGACTACGAAGCAAGGAAACCGGTAATTACTATATTTTTTCATGTGTCCTCTACACCAATCCCTAAGCCCTTTTTGTCACCTCTGCATTGAAGTTTATGATTTTCTGTGTTCTCTTGAGTTGAATTGATTTTTTTACAGGACTGTTTGTGGCTTTCACATGTTGGAATACCTTGCAAAGTGGGAAGGCCAACGGTTCCCTGTCGTCACAGCTGCAATGGTCGTTGAGCTCCATAAAATATACACATGGAATTGGTTGATGAATGAAGATTTTCAACATGCGGTCCAACGCACGAGAATTCATAGAGGAAGCTGTCAAGAAATCCAACAAGACGTACAAGTGATCACATGGTGCTCCATACTGCACGCCCACCTTATATTATGTTGCCGAGGAATGTAAGGTATTACCTTGTTCTTTCAAAACTATGTCTGTGTAATAAGTTATGACTACATCTCCCCGTAGCCTAGTATATAGTGCTGGTGTGTGAGTGACATTTGAATATTTTTGTAATATATGTGTGGATGTGAACCTACTTAGGTGTGACAATAGCTACATTTATGTTTTTTCAGTATTATTATGTGTTCGTGGTTGGTAGTACCAGTTTGGTGTCTTGAATGCGTCTATGATGTCTGAAAACATGGCAAATGTAGTTGATCAGACATGGTTAGTGAAAGTTATCGTTCTTTTTTGTTTGGCTTTTTGGGTTTTTTGCATTGCTAACTATATCAGTTAGCATGGTAGTTCGTACGCAGCCATAACCGTGTCGTTTTTGCACATGATTGTTTTCAACTTGTTTTCCACAGTTTGCACACAATACAACATGTGTGGACTAAAATGCGTTGACTGAACACGGAAATCTACGCGATGGCAGACTCAGTATAAATAACATGGCATATTCAGTAGAACTAACATGGCAGATTCAATAGAAAAGGCATGGCAGATTTAGTGGAACAGGCATGGCAGATTTAGTAGAAAAGGAATGGCAAATTCAGTACCACACATGGGGCAACTGCAGTTATTCATTCATGGCATTTTCCTTCAAATTCTGATACCCCTCCAGAGTCATTCTCCCATTTTTTTAAATTTGGAACATCTACCTTACCAAAAATGTCACCAACAACAAAGTCACAGTCCTCCAATGTTGCTTACGGATTGCCCGACCCTTTCTTTCTTTTCTTGTGTTTTGCTTGAATCTCCAATCCCAGTTTGTATCTTATCTCTTTTGGACGCCCCTTTGTGATGGAACGGGGAGGGTTCCTGACCTGGGTTTGTGTGCTTGCTGTTCCAGATCCTACCTTTGAGTTTTCAGATGCTGGCCCCGTGGACAAAGGCACACTTGAGGTGCGGGGGGACCTGTCTAAGGCTTCCTCAGCTTTCCTCTTCTTGATCTCATCAAGCTCTCTTTTCAGGGCCTTCCTATGTTTTTCTGCAACCCTCGCTGTCTCATCACTCTTGCACGCTTCATCTATTAGTTCAGCATTGTCCTTTGTCAACACAATGTGCCTCACGGCTTCCAAGGTTGACTCTGGTCTCTCATCATGCATAGCCGAAACTGCATTTGATGTTTGTGGCCCCAATGCGTCGTCAGCGTCCCAAGTCCATTGCCGCCGTATGAAATGGCGGGGCATTCGTGTCACCGCGTTCATGTCCATTACTTTTAGTCTGTGACAGCACACAATCCCATCCCGTTCAAATTTGCAGCATCGGCAGTAGTATTCGCCTTCGCTTATCGAGGCCTTCACAAAGTAGTTCCTTCCTTTGTCTGGGTCATCAGGTTCTGAATCCGACATGCCCAAGAGAGAACACACCTTGAACGTATGTTCGTCCACCTGGTAAGCCGTGTACATGCTGGCACACTGCTTTATTTCTTCGTGGAATGTGCATGTTTTTTGTGGTTTTGTTAAACTCTTATATGATGTATTGTAGCACCTTATGTTGATGTTGGCTGTAAGGTAGGAAAGGCATCTAAAATGAATGATGGCTATGGCAACTGCATGATATTTTTCACATGGCAAATGCATAACATTTTAATTGGCAAGTGCATTCCATACCATCATGGAAAATGGAACTACAGTTCATTAAACATGGCAATTATAGTTGATTTCACATGGCAACTACAATTCATTAAACATGGCAACTACAGTTCATTAAACATGGCAACTATAGTTCATTAAACATGGCAATTGTAGTTGACTTCACATGGCAACTATAGTTCATTAAACATGGCAACTACATATCATGGTTACTCTATACTCAATGGATGCTTTCAATATATCAACATTTAAAAAAATCTGGCAACTGCATTGCATTCTATATGGCACCTACTACCTTCATGCTTCTACAAATAAGTCTGTAACACAACTTACTTACTTGTTAAAAATCTTGTTGGTATATGTCTTGTTCATCTGCCTCTCCATTGGTAAATATGTTAACAATTTAGGCTGCTTGAGCGTGGTGTTTGCTTCTTGCTGTAGCTCAGATCCCAGTATTTTTTGTCGCAAAGCCGTGTATTGCTTGGCAAACTGCAGCAATGAGTTGCCAGGGCTCATGCACCACTTCAGAACAGCATTGAAACCCTCGCTACGTTGCGTACTCTGCAGAAATGGGAAGAAGCACTACATGAAGTAGGCCGGCACACAGTACATTCGCTTCTCCCACAGGCTAGAAAGCGTCTCATTTTCTGGACTTGATCTGTTTCAATCATAGCCATCCAGCTCCGTTCAAACTCCTCCACTGTCAAGCTGTGGTCCACGCACAGCTCGAATGCCTTGTGCGGCTCTGGACGGTCAGCAAAGAATGGTCCTAGCGTCTCCTCAGCCTTCTTTATAATGTGCCACCTGCAGTGCCTGTGCATTGCCAACGGGAAGACCCCCTCTATGACTGCACGCATAAAAAAATCCTGGTTTGTCATTATGTTCTTCGGAGCAAGTCCACCCATGCACTCCAAGAAGGTTTTGAATAGCCAAGTGTACCCATCCCTGTCTTCATTCCGAATGAGCCCACATCCGAACTGCAATGACTGATTATGGTTATTTATTCCTATGAATGGAGCGCATGGCATCTTGTACAAATTAGTGAGATATGTCGCGTCGAACGAAATGCAATCTTGGAAATGTTTGTAGGATCTTCTTGCAGCACCATCCACCCAATACATGTTCCTGACACGGTCCTCATCGTCCAATCTTATCCTATAGAAGAAATTTGGACCTGCTTTCGCTTTCTCATCGAAGTAGGCTATCATTTCTTCTATCTCAGCCAACCTGCTCCCTCTATGGTACTTTTCCTTTAGGTTCGTGACATCTGCTGGTATGTAGGGCATGCTACTCAGCCTACCATCTCCACTGTGGATGAGGGACAATATTTGGACCATTATTGATGGACCGACGTTACAATCATGTAGCAGCTTTATGAGTTCGTGGGCGCTCAGAAAGTTTACCAGGTCAAATTTCTTTATGAGTTCATGGTTGTGCTCGTCAAAATATTCAGTGACCACCCACCGTGCTCCATCTACGTTTAGCTTACACCGGACAGGGCATTCCGTCTTGACAATGATACCTCTCTTTCGTTCTGGAACGACAGGCGCAACACCTTTACCCTTCTTGTTCCTTCGGGCCTTGTAGCACCTCATCTCACCTCTGCTGTACTCATTAGTTTTTTAATTTTCCTATGGTATTCGGTGTTGACTGCAAACCCATGGAATATTGCATATCTCTGGTAGAATTTCTTGGCATCTTCGAACGAATCAAATCTCTGCCCAACATACGGTGGCTGAGGTAACCTGATTTCTGATTTCCCACCATCTTCATCAGCTTGTGCTTCGTCATTAGTTTCATCATTCACTTCAGTATCGGTGGCTGTTTCATCTGCTTGAGTGTTGCTTGTGCTGGTGTGCAAAGGTGTGCTTGTCGGCATTGCTGGAACGATTGCCATTCCTGATACTGACTCGCATTGTTTGTGGGATGATTGTCGGCTGGCTGGTTGACCGATTCTTCCATGCGCTCAGAGCTTCGCATAGTAGACGTCCCCGCGCCGCTGTTGATTTTAGTTGAAGGTCCTGCAATAAAAAATAGGTACAAGTGTAAGCATTGCTTGGATGGCATGTTTATCGTAACGGAATACAGCAACTGCATGTGATCTTGCATGACATCATTCACACAGCAAGCCGTGGAATCTACATATGGCCATGCATGGCAACTATAGTTCTCCAGTCATGGCAGGTACAGTCCAACAAATATGGCAACTACTATTGCCAAGACATGGCAACCATCATTTTTTAGCATCAAAACTTGGATTCTATAGCCATGGCAGCTACAGTCCAACATACATGGCAACTACTATTGCCAAGACATGGCAACCAACATATTTTTTAGCATCAAAACTTGTACTCTAGGTATGAGTTCACTAGTCAAATGCGATCAATCATGAATGTTGCACACAATCATATATCAGTTGGCAAATCCTGAAGACAATAGATGACTTTTTGCAAGCGACCACTTGGTAGCATTTTTTGTTTGTTTTTTCCACCACCACCGTGACAAATCAACTTTTTCCTCCCATGCTTTTTCCACAAAAGCAAATGCACTACTATTTTTCTGGTTCACATTTGTTTACCTTGTTGTGCCGCATGTGTTGATCGTATCTGGTTTGTCATTCCAATTTGATGTGCTCTATCTGCAATAGCGTTGTCCTGCAACTGTGAAGCTTGCCATGAGACGTTTGCCGATGTGGTTGCACCGTAACAACCTGTGATCATGTTCGCAGTTGGTCAATGCATGGCAACTGTAGTTTGTACAACATGGCACATGTAGCGGTGCATCCGTGCCACACAGATTTGTTCACACTTGCCATCCAGAATTGTTTAGACATTTGTAATCACATTTTATGACACATGGCAACTGCAGCTGTCCAGGCATGGCAACTTTAGTTGTCCAGACATGGCAACTGCAGCTGTCTAGGCATGGCAACTGCAGCTGTAGAGGCATGTCAACCCCAATGTCACCTATGTTCCTTCTCCTAATTCACTGTCCACAACTTCACTTCATGGACTCACCTTGTCAGGACCCCGATTATAAGTCACATTGATCTAGCATGTAACACATCATATCACTTTGCGGCCTCACGCACGGTATTCCCATGGGTGCCACCTTACCTGGCCCGGGACCGTTTGCGCCTTTTGGCGCACGTATATGATAGTGTCGCTAGCATCCATATGACATAGAACCCAGGCCGGTATGAGTAGTCGTGAACCCAAAGTGGCACTAACTTACAGGGACAGGCATACATGAATCAACATCAAGCATGTCGGCCAGCAGCGTGAGAATTTGGGCTGTAGCACTGGCCTAACAGGACTCGGTGAACCGGGCTGTAGCAGGCTAGGCAGGACTCCGGATGTCACCACGTGGCATTTCCCCGAAGGGACAGAAACAGGAACGAAGTGAATCACATGCCGGCCAGTCAAGTGTTCCGGAGCAGTAGTGCTGGGCTAGTAGGACTCCGGTGAACCGGGCTGTAGCGGACTACTATGGCTCATGGAAGCACAAGACTACATTTCCCCATAAGAGAGGCTACCCAGGATAAACAACTAGGTTGTCGGATCCCACACAGACCAAGGATTTAATCATACACACAATATGCTCGATATTCTTAAATACAACATGGCATCACAACATAATTCTACGACTCAAGTATTTATTCATTAGGCTCCGAGCAGCGAGATATTACAAATATGGGTCTTGACGGTGTCCTGGACTAGGGGGTACTCAACATGTCATCTCCCGATCTGTTAGATTGGGCCGAGGACCCCCATGGCCGTATACTCATGGGCTAGTTCGGACAGCTGCCGCATACATTGAAGATTCCACAATACTTGGTGATCAAGACAAGGACTCCTCCCCAGCGGCGTATTCGGCTAGGACTCTTGTTATCCTAGGCCTTTGGTGCATTATATAAACCGAGGCCAAGCTAGTCGATAAACAACAACCACAACATACAATCATACCATAGGCTAGCTTCTAGGGTTTAGCCTCTCTGATCTCGTGGTAGATCTACTCTTGTACTACACATATCATCAATATTAATCAAGCAGGACGTAGGGTTTTACCTCCATCAAGAGGGCCCGAACCTGGGTAAAACATTGTGTCCCCTGCCTCCTATTACCATCCAGCCTAGATGCACAGTTCGCGACCCCCTACCCGAGATCTGCCGGTTTTGACACCGACATTGGTGCTTTCATTGAGAGTTCCGCTGTGTGATCGGCAACAGGATCGATGGCTCGTCTGCAGGTCAACTGCGATGCCGGCATCTTTCGCCGGCTCGACTGCTCACCTTGGTCGACCGAGGATCATGCTCCATCTCCGATCATCATGTTCGGATGAGGGCCTTCATCAACATCAACTCCGACCTCTATCAAGATCATGGAGAAATCATCCATGGAGCTCGGGGGCTCAACGTCAACATTACCCTCGGGCGACCGTGCTGTTTTTTCGGACAACAAACTTGTATCCGCTGCCACCACCTCTTAGAGCATCGCTTTGACGATCCCTTTGGTGGAATTGTGCGGAATTGAGTCTACAATAGCCATGCAAAATTTCATCGAGTTCCGATGGAGGAATCTCCAACAATTTACGATATACCGGAGCCCTGTCAAATCTGGACAGGAATCTGGACGAGTTTAGGGCATGGTCTCCAGAGCCTAGCTCGGAGGTCCTTTGGAAGATCCAACTGTTCATCTACTGCGTAATTCCTATATCTACCATCTCTCCAAATTTCAGCTCGATCCGACGGTTCAAACTCCGGGAACCTTCCGATGAGTGGATCAATTTTCGGATCCGTTTTCTGCGTGAATACGAATCCGACCTGAATTCATGTTGCTTTATGAACATGACATTGGAAAACCTTTTTAGAGGAATTCTCTTCTAGGGTATTATGCGTTGTTTTTAAACACGCGTCCGTAAATTTTTAAGCCTCCTTTGAGGTCGCCTTCATTATCATGCTGGTGTCAAACCAGTCCGGCGATATTGCTCCAAGGCTGCCGACCTATGCTAGACATGTCTTCACTTTGTTGAGCCGTGCTCAACTTCTTCGGATCATCATCTCGGCAAGCCGAACAAGAGTCTGGCATCGCGAAGGATAAATCATCACCAACATCGTCGCCCCACGGATTACACGGAGCGGGCATAGCGGCATCGCCGCACGGTCACTTCATCAAGCCGGCATTGATCACGTCACGACCTGCATCGGCAGGGCCGCACTATTGCTTCTTCAAGCTGGTGTCCATCATGCCGACCTACTTCAACTCATCGGCTGACATCGAGGCTTCGATATCTCGGCTGGACCGGGGGTTTCGCCATCTCTTCATCAACCTACTCCAGAGACTTCGGCGTCACTAGCCGACCAACTCCGCCATGATAGCTGGACCGAGGACTTTGCCTCGGGGAGCCAACCTTGGCCAGCATCGCCATACCGTCGCTTTATCGCCCATCAGGCAATGGGTGTGCGGATCGAGTCCCAATTTTGGGAATCACCTTTCTTCAGATTGCTACAACAAATAAACCAGGTGCTATTAATCCTAGTATTTTTTTTGCTTGTTTGGGTTCATTTTTCCCAAGGAATTATTATGCTGGCTTGTCCATCATATGTACACAGCTCTATTAAATGGTGGCCGCATTAACGACGGTCGCATGGTGGTTCGGTCAGTCTCCGTACATAGTCTGGCGAATGCCGCATCCAGAACTCGGACTGACCTGTGAATTCGGGCTTTGCCACGCCTTTACCGCATCACGCCGATGCCCTGCCTCGACATTGACTTCGGCGCCAGGCCATATTTCTTTTATTACTCACTTTGCATAAATTATTTATTATGCAACGATTTTTTTAATTATTATTATTACTATTATCTCCGATTTGCACTACTTTTTGTGCACAGGAAAATGATCCGGAGATTTCGGCGTCACTCTGCCAGTCTGCATTGACCGTGCTATGTCACCACTTCGGCGTGTCAAGCTCTCCGCTCCGCCATCTCAGGACCGGCTTGCGGGATGGAACCTTTGAAGGAAATATTCCCTAGAGGCAATAGTGAAGTTATTATTTATTTCCTTATTTCATGATAAATGTTTATTATTCATGCTAGAATTGTATTAACTGGAAACATAATACATGTGTGAATACATAGACAAACAGAGTGTCACTAGTATGCCTCTACTTGACTAGCTCGTTAATCAAAGATGGTTATGTTTCCTAACCATAGACAAAGAGTTGTTATTTGATTAAGGGGATCACATCATTAGGAGAATGATGTGATTGACTTGACCCATTCCGTTAGCTTAGCACTCGATCGTTTAGCATGTTGCTATTGCTTTCTTCATGACTTATACATGTTCCTATGACTATGATATTATGCAACTCCCGTTTACCGAAGGAACACTTTGTGTGCTACCAAACGTCACAACATAACTGGGTGATTATAAAGGAGCTCTACATGTGTCACCAATGGTACATGTTGGGTTGGCGTATTTCGAGATTAGGATTTGTCACTTCGATTGTCGGAGAGGTATCTCTGGGCCCTCTCGGTAATGCACATCACCTAAGCCTTGTAAGCAATGCAACTAATTGAGTTAGTTGCGAGATGACGTATTACGGAATGAGTAAAGAGACTTGCCGGTAACGAGATTGAACTAGGTATTGATATACCGACGATCGAATCTCGGGCAAGTAACATACCGATGACAAAGGGAACAACGTATGTTGTTATGCGGTCTGACCGATAAAGATCTTCGTAGAATATGTGGGAGCCATTATGAGCATCCAGGTTCCGCTATTGGTTATTCACCGGAGACATGTCTTGGTCATGTCTACATTGTTCTCGAACCCGTAGGGTCCACACGCTTAAGGTTTCGATGACAGTTATATTATGAGTTTATGAGTTTTGATGTACCGAAGTTAGTTCGGAGTCCCGGATATGATCGCGGACATAACGAGGAGTCTCGAAATGGTCGAGACATAAATATTGATATATTGGACGGCTATATTCGGACACCGGAAGTGTTCCAGGGAAGTTTCAGACAAAATCGGAGTACCGAGGGGTTACCGGAACCCCCCGGGGGGTTAATGGGCCTCATGGGCCTAAAGTGGAGAAGAGGAGGGGCTGCCAGGGAAGGCCGCGCGCCCCCTCTCCCCCTAGTCCGAATTGGACAAGGAGGGAGGGGCGGCGCTCCCCCTTTTCCTTCCTCTCCTCTCTCCCTTCCTCCCCCCTCTCCTACTTGGACAAGGAAAGGGAGGGGAGTCCTACTCCCGTTAGGAGTAGGACTCCTCCTGC
>NC_041390.1:413310104-413347692 GCF_002162155.2 Triticum dicoccoides | reverse complement strand
TCCTTTATATACAGAGGCAGGGGGCACCCCTAGACACACAAGTTGATCCACGTGATTGTTTTCTTAGCCGTGTGCGGTGCCCCCTTCCACCATAATCCTCGATAATATTGTAGTGGTGCTTAGGTGAAGCCCTGCGACAGTTGAACATCAAGATCGTCACCACGCCGTCATGCTGACGGAACTCTTCCCCGACAATTTGCTGGATCGGAGTCCGGGGATCGTCATCGAGCTGAACGTGTGCTGAAACTCGGAGGTGCCGTAGTTTCAGTGCTTGATCGGTCGG
Source organism: Triticum dicoccoides (assembly GCF_002162155.2). Taxonomy (NCBI): domain Eukaryota; kingdom Viridiplantae; phylum Streptophyta; class Magnoliopsida; order Poales; family Poaceae; genus Triticum; species Triticum dicoccoides. The sequence goes on along the minus strand of NC_041390.1, from coordinate 413,347,409 downwards.
GTCGCGAAGACGTACGACTACATCAACCGCGTTGTCATAACGCTTCCGCTTTCGGTCTACAAGGGTACGTAGATCACACTCTCCCCTCATTGCTATGCATCACCATGATCTTACGTGTGTGTAGGCAAATTTTTGAAATTACTACGTTCCCCAGCAACCTTGTCCCGCATCAAGCTCGGACCGCGTCATCAATACCGAACACATTAACCAGGTAAGTCGCTTTCATGCTCAAAGCTTTAATTTTTAGCCTGTGTTCGGTTCGTCCAAGCATTATACTTTTTTAAAAAAAGTTGCTTGTAAAAAATTTCCTTGTCCAAACTTTGTTTGTGACATACATATTCAAAACCCCGTTAATTTGGGGGCTTCCTTTATGAAGCTTTTCCACTTGCATATTATTATACTTCTACGGCTTCATTCCTTGTTCGTGTATTACGCCACAATATGCAGCATATTGACTTAAACGATCTGCAAGCTGGGTTGCCTAGCTCCTATGCTTACCCCTACGTTCCTGATTGTTCGGCTAGGGAGTAAAGGGAGCACCTCTGCGATTGTCACGACCGGGTCCTCCGAGCTCTGACCTCAGACTGGGTGAAGCCGAAAGCTAGTGCTCTTATTGTTTTCAATCATGGTCGGCACACAACGGAACTCATGAGTACAAAAAATCTATTGCACAAGTCTCATAGTAATAATGAGCACCGAAGAAAGGTATCGGTGGGGGTACTATTTTCCTCGAAGATGCTTCTTACACTTCGTCTGTAATATAGCATAAGTTCCCTGAGCGTGCTTTGTCTGTTACAGCCTTATGGCCCAGTTGCCTGGTTATCGGAAACACTGTCGATATTCTCGACAGGTGGAGTACATAACACTTTTCGGTCCTTGACCGAAGAGGGAGAAGCCGACGGTCGGTTAAGACGCGTTTAAAGGTTGGTTGAATAAAGATATGATATAAGTACTTCGGTACATACAATCATTATACATAAAATCTTTTACCCAAGTCACTTGGGGGCTCTTAAAATTTATATGAGCTATTTTATAGTAAATGTGTTTTCTTCTTGGTAGTCGCAAACTCTTTTTCTATCGCTCCTTTTTCACCGTGAGTGTGTGGTCAATAGCCAGATAACCCATTTTCTCTCTAGTGACCGTTCGAGTTTAGTTCGCTAAACTGGTCTAATGAGAAGCACTCTGCCTTCAGGATAGGAGGCTGCAGCCGTAGGCTGACTCGCTTGAAGTCTTGAGATCGGATGTGTAATGTTGAAGCACGACAGAAGCACTCTTTTTTTTCTAAGACCAATTTTCGGATTGGCACCAAACACTTGATCTTGTTCGAACGTCAAGTTTTCACTGACGTTTCTTAGTTTTCCAAGCCTATGGCACTTTTAAACTATTTGTGTGTTTCCAGCACAAGTCTCATAGTGCAATGCCAGACACCTTTATAGATTCGGCAAAAACATTCTCGGATCTCGCTATATATGCATCGGTTTCGAATTGTGTCTTCGGTCAATAGTTGGGTTTGTCCGGCTCCTGCGCTTGCCTCCTACGTTCCGCTTTGTTCGGCTAGGTGTGCAAAGGGAGAACCACTGCGATTGTGCTTCCATCTCACATGGTTAAAGCACCTCAGTGGAGAAAGCCGAAAACTGACTATCACAATAAGCGTAAACTGGTCAGCGATCCGATGGCGGTGTTAAATGATGGGCCATTCATAACAATGGCCGAAGTATTTACGCCTTGACCTCGACTGTCGCCGAACACTACCGGGGGCTATTAACTAGCCTCCCAAACTAAATCCTTGATATTTTTCTCTTATATTCGAGCTGAGGTTTCATGATCATGCTTAGCGTGACAACCCAAAGAAAGGAACCGATAGCATGACTATTTTCTTTGGAAGACATTTCTTCTATTAAACAGTAATATAACATATCTCTCTGCATACCTTTGTTTATAAAACCGTATGGCCAGTTTGCCTTGTTTGTCGTAAATCTTTGCCCTCATAAAGGCTTTATAAAGTAGGACAAACACTCCTTGGCTACTGGCCGAGGAGGTGGAAGCCGATGGTCGGTCAACAAAGTTTTGTACAATGCGGATCCGAGCATTAATGACGTAAAGTACTTGGATACATAGAGTCATTACACATAATCTGTGATTTTACTATGGATATCGATCCTTAATTCGGCCACCCGTGCCCGCATTAAGGCTCGGGGCCTACTGGGCTTCAGGCTTATTATTTACAAATATTAAAGGGGCACATCAATCCCCTGATTTGGTGTTGCCACCCGAACAGTGTCTCGGGGACTACTGCATTGCCTGTTCAATGTAGAAAGTTTTAAGTGCAATATAGTTTCCGACGAGATTTTGATCTCAGGTTGGTCGGCCACACCCAACCTGAGTCTCGAGGACTGAGCACACCGCTCTTTGTGTCCCGAAGTGTTCTGCCGAGCTAGGACTTGATCCTCAGGCCGATTTTGCAAATCAACCTGAGTCTCAGCGGCTACAGGGATCAGCGGTCTTACGTCATCCTTCAGGTGCATCTCGTGCTTTAGACCGACACACACCTTGAGGGCTGCTGACTATATATCTCGGCAGAGAATAAATTGCACCAATAAAAAATATTGACAAAAAATCGGCCCACAGTCGGGGTGGTGCACCACCTCGGAAGCAGTCCGGCATAAAGCTCGGGCGCTAGTGGCTGGCTCCATAGAGGGCATTTCCGGCATTAAGCTCGCCTAAACTCCTTCAACTTCTTTGAACCAAGGTGATTTATGACAGTCCGGCGTTGGAGCTTGGACATAGTCCGGCGTTAGAGCTTGGACATAGTCCGGCATTGGAGCTCGGATACAGTCCGGCATTAGTGCTCGGATACATTTCGGCGTTGGATCTCGGAAGTAGTCCGGCATTGGTGCTCGGCTGCAAAAGATACCTTGAATGCAGTCCGGCGCTAGAGCTCGGAAGAAGGAGGACACTGCCTCTCGGGAACAACTTCTAACCCGAGGTGTGGCATAAAAATAACAAGGCATTGATAAAGGCCGGAAACTTAAAGAGGGCTCCTCGGATACCCGACGTGTAAACTCGTCGAATGCATTTCGGTGACCCTCAAGATCGAAGACGAGAAGATTTGTTGAACCAGTTTTCAAGACCGACAACCGAAGATGAAGAACAGTTTGGAAGAATCGAGGAGCGTCCCTAACTTGAAGACCGGTTCAGGGGGCTACTAACGGTGTCCTGGACTAGGGGGTACTCAACACGTCATCTCCCGATCTATTAGATTGGGCCGAGGACCCCCATGGCCGTATACTCATGGGCCAGTTCGGATAGCTGCCGCATACATGGAAGATTCCACAATACTTGGTGATCAAGACAAGGACTCCTCCCCACCGGCGTATTCGGCTAGGACTCTTGTTATCCTAGGCCTTTGGTGCATTATATAAACCGAGGCCAGGCTAGTCGATAAACAACAACCACAACATACAATCATACCATAGGCTAGATTCTAGGGTTTAGCCTCTCTGATCTCATGGTAGATCTACCCTTGTACTACCCATATCACCAATATTAATCAAGCAGGACGTAGGGTTTTACCTCCATCAAGAGGGCCCGAAGCTGGGTAAAACATTGTGTCCCCTGCCTCCTGTTACCATCAAGCCTAGACGCACAGTTCGGGACCCCCTACCCAAGATCCGCCGGTTTTGACACCGACAGGTCTCATGACCCAACATTCAGAGCATACAACTCAAAGCACATGCGGAAGCTTAACATGTCTGAGTACAGACATCTACAAATGAAAAAGGCTGAGAAGCCTGACTATCTACCTGATCCTGCCGAGGACACAAGATTGTAGCTGAGGTATCAAGCTAAACGTCTAAGTCCACACAGAACTACTAGCGAGACTGACGTCTCTCTACAAAACATAAAATAGGCAAACGTGAGTACAAATGTACCCAGCAAGACTTATATCAGAACTAGCTACATATGCATCAGTATCAACAAAGGGGGTGGTGGAGTTTGACTGCAGCAAGCCAGCTTTGACTCAGTGGCTATCCTAAACTATGACTACAAGTAACTCTTCTGAGGTGGCGCACATGATTCGACATATTCACCATATCAATACACCACTATGGATCCGCTCCCATCTCCCTACGAGAACGCCATCCATAGCACTCATGCTCACCTTGCGCATTTTAGAGTATCTACTTTCACTTGTGTATGAACGATGCAAGGGGTCCAAGTTTCCATACCCGAGGAATCCGGCAATTCGAATAGATAATGATAACCATGCAGGGGTGTACTTCTTCACAAACGCTCTCGCCACTTACCACCAAGTACACGTCGTGTACCTCGGCAACCTTCAAGCGGAAGCATGGCGAGGGAGTCGGCCATGACTTGACTAACCACACAAGTCTCTCGTCCAGGTTTATCGCCTATTCGGGTTCCATCCGCAAGGAGATCCGGCCGGGGTGTCGCTCAAGGCCCCAAACGATGTGTGCAGGGCTCCCTAGGCCACCATCCGGGTGCCACTTGGTACATCGTGCCACTGTGCCTAGTCTGTCCCAAGGCCACCTGTACCGGGTGCCAGTTGGTAGACTACTAACACTACCTACAAACACCAGAAACTAGTTGCAACTCCTGGATAGAGATCGAGTTTATTAATAAGACGAGAGGGGCCGAGTTACCAGAACCCAATGCATGGTAGTAACTGTTCATGGATCACAAACACAGAACTCAGTTCCTGAGAACGACTACAACGAGACAGCCCACCATGTACTCCTACATGGCCTCTCACGCTTTACCAAATGGTGTTCACACACTTAGCTCTCAACGGTAGGACATGTTCACCACGTTCCAATTCATTCCCGATGAATCAGACCTGACTAAACTCTAAGCAGTAGCAGGCATGACAACAAGCATGAATGAGTAGGCACATCAGGGCTCAAACAATTCCTACTCATGCTAGTGGGTTTCATCTATTTACTAAGGCAATGAAAGGTCATGCAGAGGAAAGGGGTTCAACTACCGCAGCATGTAATAGTTGAATCCTTGTTGTCCTAATGCAGTAAAAGAGATCAGGAGCGAGAGAGTGAGATTGTATCAGAATGAACAAGGGGTTTTTGCTTGCCTGACACTTCTGAAGAGCATCACACTTCATCGGTGTCATCGTTCTCGTCGTCGATACACGTCTACCAAGAGGGGACAAACACCGACAAACACAAAAAGAATACAATCAATGCAATGCACAATATGATGCATGATCATGACATGTCAATATGCTGTGATTTGAACTAATGCAGCTAAGAACAGAAGGGTTTGAGTTGATTTGAACTCAAGGTTCAAATTTAGATTCAAGCTATGAATTCAAATAGTGCATGATCATGTTTTGAACTAAACAGTGAGGTTAAGTTGTTTAAACATGCATGAAACCGGTACAGATGGATAGATTTGATTTTTTGATCATTTTTCATATATAAATTATTTCATTTGGAGTTATGGTTGAATTTTTATGATTTTTAGAAGTTTATACTATTTTCTGGAAATTCCTGGTTTATTTTAATCCAGAAAATGTATTATTGCGTCAGCACTACGTCACTGCGACGTCAGCAGGTCAACTGGGTCGGTCCAGGTCAAACCTGACTAGTGGGGTCCACTGGTCAGTGACTCAGTCAACTAACAGGGTTAATTAGCACTAACTAACAGCTAATCTAGGCTAATTAGTCCCTGGACCCACACGTCAGTGAGTGTGGGTTTAAAACTAAGTTTATTTAACACTTAGCTAATTAACAGGGGCCAGGGCCCACATGTCAACGGCTAACCTAACTAACCTAAATAGGATTATCACTAACTTAGTTAGCCAGGCGGGGCCCGCATGTCAGTGAGAGAGAGGGTTCAAACTCTTGGTCAGACGGGGTCAAACCCCGCCGGTCAAAGGGGTCAACCTGCCGGCATTTAGCCGCCGCCGGGGCCCGACGCGGCGGAGAGCGTCGGAAATGCTGCTCCGGCCACGGTTCGAAGCGCAGGTGGACGCTACGGGTAGCTGACGGTGTGGTGCGTCCAACGGTGGCCTTGGACGGAGCTGGGGTGGCCAGAAACGACGAAGGTGACGAGTTGGGCAGCGGCCGGAGCTCGGGTGTTCGTGGAATCGGCGCTGCGGTGTGCAAACGAGCGTGGCGAGGCGCTGGGAGACTCTACGCGCGGCGGTGAGCATGTTGGGCGCACGCCCAGGACCAAATGGTCACCGGAGCGTCACCGGCGACGAGCGCAGGCGGCGACACGTTTCAGCCGCGGTGGGGAACGGAGGTAGGGTACAAGGGCGAACGCTAAAGAAGAGGGGAAAAAGAGAGGAGCTCACGGCGGAGTCGATGAGCAGGTAAGTAGCTCGGGGGAGGCGTCGGAGCGAGCGGGGCATCGAGAGCGATCTCCGGCGGGCGCGGTGAAGATGAGCTCGAAGACGATGTTGCAGAGCTCCCGCGGTTGAACGGGTTGGCGTAAACGATGCAGGAATGGACGACGGTTCTTCTGGACGCATTGACAAGACGAGGGGTGGACGGTGGTTGTGGCTACGGCGAGCGGCAGCGACGGTGGCGTTCGGCCATGCGCGTGAGAGAGAGACATAGGGGAGGAGGAGCACGGGCAGAGTGAGAGAGAGCTAGAGGGGTTGCGTGGCGCCCTTAGCTAGCTCTAGGCGGTCGGCGACAAGCATGAGTTGGCGAGCTACGGGCGCGCGTGCGTCGGGCACATGCTATGCGTCCGACTGGCGCGAGGTGGAAGACGCCTCTGCCCTTGGTGGGCTGGGCCGGCCTACTCGGCTGCCAGGTGGGCTGCAGGTAAGGTTTTTGTCCTTTCCGGTTCTTTTCTAATTCTGTTCAGTTTTCTATTTTGCAGGTTTGTTTTGAATTTGGTTCTGAAACCAATTCAATTTTTTTGCTTCTCAAAATATTTTTAGGAGCTAAAAGAATTAAACCAATGCTCCACAAAATATTTTAGAATTATTGGACCTATATTGAATTAATAGTAGATATAAATCCAATTCAAATAGCTATTGACTTAATTCAAATACCCAAAATAAATGTTTCTAAGACACCAAAAATATTGGTTTGGGTTTTACTTCTTGCCAATATTTCTAGAGGATAACAGGAACATTTTCTTGGACTTACTTGAAGCAATTTTATCTTGATCCTTTTTAAAAGGATTCTGAGGCTTTGAACATTCCTCAATTCAAATTTCATTTGAATTTAAACATGATGCAACAACCAAGCTAGTCCAAGGCCAAGGTAAAGCTAGGGATGTGACAACTCACCCCTACTAAACAAGAATCTCGTCCCGAGATTCAAGTCGTGAGGTAAGAAGACAGAGGGGTCACAAAGCTAACACGATCTTCATGATCTGATTTGCCCTTCTCGAAGATGTTGATTCATTTCTCCAATTGATCTTGACGTCTTTGCATTTGGAATCTTCTTCCAACATGGTGACAACAGAAGGAAACTCTACAGGAATCGATCTTCTTGAAGATCGAGCAACTAATCAACTCATGAAGTGAGACACTGGAAACATCTCTTGAGCTGAGGCACAAAACACACATCAAGACGGATGGAGAGAAACTGATAACAAGGTTCAATTTGGTAGGCAACATTTCCATGCTTAAGAAGATAGTGGATGTGTTTCAAGTAGCGAGGAGTTAAGTTGCCCTTCATGTCAAACGGGGCACCTTAGAGGAGGTGACTCGTAGAGCTATTCCCTTAGGTGGCAAAAAGAATTACCTTTGATCCATAGATCACTGAAACTCCTCATACCAGCCTGAGGCAATTCTTAATGGATCGTTTGAAGGTGTTCGAAAAAATGACATACTCGGGCTAGGGTGGATGATGTGGGCTACCTTGTTGAAGACAACGTAATGGATGATCTTGCTTATCATCGGAAATGGATGGGAACCATGGTATTTCCACTTTTGAAGATGATCTTGGACAACAGCTGCCGAGAAGGATATCCCATGGGAAATTGGCACAATGGCGGTGCAAGCTGGGAACAAAATGCAATTGTTGGGAATGTTCTAACCATCATATCTGTTTGAGATTCAGATCTGGTGGGTAACATGATATCCCAGACTCATCAAGTCTAGAAAGAAAAATGAAAGTTTGCAACACAAATCGACGAGATGACGTTGCGAGACTCCCGGGACATGAGCTACGATAGCAAGCTTCAAAACAAGAGCTGGTTCTGCTACACACCTGTGAACACACTGTCCTAGACAAGCATGACCACATGGTAGTCTTACCATGAAACACTATCAAGTTCAGGTTGGGACCATCATTGCGGAAGACGAAGTCCTTGCATATGTCATATGATTAGCTCTTACAAAGGAACTCCTTCTCCTTGAACAAATCAGTCAGTGGCTTGGTGTACTAGGAGATACATATGGAATGGAGGTAGCAAGCCTATCAAACCATAGAATACTTCGTACATGCATGACTGACTTGGGATGATACCAGGGGAAACAAAAACAATACTTCTCGAACTCACGGCGGCAACTTGCACCAAATGCACGCGAATCAGAGAAAGTCGCTTCTTTCATCCAACATATGCTTCATGAACGGAACATGAAGATAATGCTTATATAAGTTTCCAACACTAGCTGGATGTTCAACATGAATCATGGAGGAGACAAAATGGTGCTGATGGGCTCAACAACAAGTCATCAAGATTTCCATATAGATGGACTTCCACAATCATGTGAACAAAGTGATCGCATTGGTCAGAACAAAAGATATAACGGTGTATGCTTGAGGAAAAACCACGAGTAAGACAACATTACGATCATCGTTGGTTCTGATTTGATTTGAGGATAGCCCACGCTCAAATCAAAGTTTTGTCAAGACAATAGATCCAACAACTAATCAGAGGACCAATCGATGAAGAGATCACCTTTCTTCAACACACACACAAACACAAAGATATCCCTTCAGAATGAACTAAATTCGGCGAAGCTTTTATCTTCCAACTCTCCAACTTGTTGTTTAACTTAACCAACTACCTCAGGAGTATCCAAAATAGATTCTTGGAGAAATGGTGGTTTAAAAGAAACCAACTTGATCACGAGCTCAACATAACAGTCAGGGAACAACCTGGTGATACTTTCAAGAAGATATTCGGAAAATCATGAACCACTGATATGTTATTGAGGTCGGGAGTAATCTTGCTTTTGAGGCAAGATGATGTGATCAAAATAAGAAAGGAATTGACACAATTCTAACTCTTTGATCAAAGAGTGCACCAAAATATGGACTAGGTAGCACGATCAATCTTAGGATGATGATTCAATAACCAACATGCTAAGAATGAAATTATTGTCCATTAACTACCAAGCAACGGAGTTGCTAGGAGTATTGATTTCACGCATCACAATTCACTTGTCGGCATTCTGGTTACAATAAAACGGAAATCAAGGAATGAACAATGATGGCAAGAAGTATCACTACATCAAGAATTCATAAGATATGGTACAATTCTCATGACAATCCTCACATAAAGGGGGTAATACTCCAGGGTAGAACAAAACAAAAGCTTGATTGGAATTTTGATCTGCGGAGCACAACTACTTTGACCCAATCCTGGATATGGATGAGGTACTGGAGTTTGTTTCTCCTAGTCATTCTTAAATAGAACGGATTGATAGACCACAAGAGTAATAAGGCATCTATGAACACGAATGCGCACATACTCTTCACTATCAATTGATAGACGAGGGACAGAAAATAACTAAAGAGGGACAACTCAAAGGAACATATGATTTTCTGAGTTGTGGGTGCATAGATTAGCATGTCGAATGAGTTCAACATATTTCTTCCGGATAACCCATGCAGAAAGGTAGAACTGGCAGATTCATAATATAACAGAGAAATCATCAAGAGCACTCTTGCTGTGATCATTGGCTCATCGAGCTTCTGCCATAATGGTTCATGGTATTGGAAGAATGATATACCACGAATCTTGAGGACTATGGCAAAGGTTACTAATATCCTAAAGGAATGAGCAAACACTATCAACATGAGGTAAGTAGAGTGAATCTTGGGTCCAAGGACCCGGAAATAAAATACCTACTAGCTAAATAACATCACGAGATGCTTTCGAGAATGGTGGCTAGAATCATCACACTGGGAACATGAAACATGGCTAGATTACTAACTCTAAGATACCCTAGTGTCATAATAACAACTCCAACATATATGTCGAGGCAATAGAGTACCTCAACTCACCGATTAGTGTGCTTAATCTGGCCCAAAAGGACATCAGGAATAGGAGGAAGGGATTTGCAGATGTATCATATTGTTTAGAAACCTCTGAGGACTCGGACAGCATAACAGTTGTAAATGCTCAAAATGATTTGAGACATCCTGCAAAATGGTGGCATAACCACTCAACATCACAATATCAAGGTTCTGAGGCCATCTATGAACATAGTAAAGTAGTAGAACTGAACTGAGGCTTGAATCCATCAATCCTATGAGTCTACGGATTAGTAATACGTGATCCTGATAGAAGATGAGAAAGCCTAGTTCCTAATCCCCGTAGAAAAAAAGAGGTTGACTCAGAGCAAAAGGGCATAAGGTAAAGGAGTAAAAAGAGCCTTACGTTCCCTTCCATAATCAATTCCCTTATATAACTAAAGCATTTCTAGACTCAACTCCGACCAGCTTGTCTTGGTAATCTTACAGGCAGTCAGGCTCTGATACCAACGCTGTCAGGACCACGATTCTAAGTCACACCAATCTAGCATGTAACACATCATATCACCTTGCAGCCTCACGCACGGTATTCCCATGGGTGCCACCTTACCTGGCCCGGGACCGTTTGCGCCTTTTGGCTCACGTATATGATAGTGTCGCTAGCATCCATATGACAGAGAAACCGGGCCTACATGACTAGTCGTGAACCCAAAGTGACACTAACTTATGGGGACAAGCATACATGAATCAACATCGAGCATGTCGGTTAACAGCGTGTGAATCCGGGCAGTAGCACTGGGCTAACAGGACTCCAGTGAACTGGGCTGTAGCAGGCTAGGCAGGACTCCGGATGTCACTGCGTGACATTTCCCCGAAGGGACAGACACAGGAACGAAGTGAATCACATGCCGGCCAGTCAAGTGTTCCGGAGCAGTAGTGCTGGGCTAGCAGGACTCCGGTGAACCGGGCTGTAGCGGACTACTATGGCTCATGGAAGCACAAGACTACATTTCCCCATAAGAGAGGCTACCCAGGATAAACAACTAGGTTGTCGAATCCCACAACTAGGTTGTCGAATCACACAATATGCTCGATATGTGTAAATACAACATGGCATCACAACATAACTCTACGACTCAATTATTTATTCATTAGGCTCCGAGGAGCGAGATATTACAAACATGGGTCTCATGACCCAACATTCAGAGCATACAAGTCAAAGCACATGCGGAAGCTTAACATGTCTGAGTACAGACATCAAGAAATGAAAAAGGCTGAGAAGCCTGACTATCTACTAGATCCTATCGAGGGCACAAGATCGTAGCTGAGGTATCAAGCTAAACATCGAAGTCCACACGGAACTACTAGCGAGACTGACGTCTCTCTGCAAAACATAAAATAGGCAAACGTGAGTACAAATGTACCCAACAAGACTTACATCAGAACTAGCTACATATGCATCAGTATCAACAAGGGGGGTGGTGGAGTTTGACTGCAGCAAGCCAGCTTTGACTCAGTGGCTATCCTAAACTATGACTACAAGTAACTCTTCTGAGGTGGCGCACACGAGTCCACATATTCACCGTATCAATACACCACTATGGATCTTCTCCCATCTCCCTACGAGAACGCCATCCATAGCACTCACGCTTATCTTGTGCATTTTAGAGTATCCACTTTCACTTGTCTATGAACGATGCAAGGGGTCCAAGTTTCCATATCCGAGGAATCCGGCTATTCGAATAGATAATGATAACCCTGCAGGGGTGTACTTCTTCACACACTCCTCTCGCCACTTACCACCATGTAAACATCGTGTACCTCGGCAACCTTCAAGCGGAAGCCTGGCGAGGGAGTCGGCCACGACCTGACTAACCACACAAGTCTCTCGTCCAGGTTTATCGCCTATTCGGGTTCCATCCGCAAGGAGATCCGGCCGGGGTGTCGCTCATGGCCCCAAACGATGTGTGCAGGGTTCCCAAGCCCACCATCCGGGTGCCACTTTGTACACCGTGCCACTGTGCCTAGTCTGTCCCAAGCCCACATGTACCGGGTGCCACTTGGTAGACTACTAACACTACCTACAAACACCAGAAACTAGTTGCAACTCCTGGACAGAGATCGAGTTGATTAATAAGCCGAGAGGGGCCGAGTTACCGAAACCCAATGTGTGGTAGTAACTGTTCATGGATCACAAACACAGAACTCAGTTCCTGAGAACGGCTGCAATGAGACAACCCACCATGTACTCCTACATGGCCTCTCACTGCTACCTTTACCAAATCATGTTCACACACTTAGCTGTCAACGGTACGACATGTTCACCACGTTCCAATTCATTCCCGATGAATCAGACCTGACTCAACTCTAAGCAGTAGCAGGCATGACAACAAGCATGAATGAGTAGGCACATTAGGGCTCAAACAATTCCTACTCATGCTAGTGGGTTTCATCTATTTACTGTGGCAATGACAGGTCATGCAGAGGAAAGGGGTTCAACTACCGCAGCATGTAACAGTTGAATCGTTGTTGTCCTAATGTAGTAAAAGAGAGCAAGAGCGAGATAGTGGGATTGTATCGGAATGAACAAGGGGTTTTTGCTTGCTTGACACTTCTGAAGAGGAACACACTTCATCGGTGTCATTGTTCTCGTCGCCGATACACGTCTACCGAGAGGGGACAAACACCAGCAAACATAGAAAGAATACAATCAATGCAATGCACAATATGATGCATGATCATGACATGTCAATATGCTGTGATTTGAGATAATGCAACTAAGAACAGAAGGGTTTGAGTTGATTTGAACTCAAGGTTCAAATTCAGATTCAAGCTATGAATTCAAATAGTGCATGATCATGTTTTGAACTAAACAGTGAGGTTAAGTTGTTTAAACATGCATGAAACCAGTACAGATGGATAGATTTGATTTTTCTGATCATTTTTCATATATAAATTATTTCATTTGGAGTTACGGTTGAATTTCTATGATTTTTAGAAGTTTATACTATTTTCTGGAATTTCCTGGTTTATTTTAATCCAGAAAATGTATTATTACGTCAGCACTATGTCACTGCGATGTCAGCAGGTCAACTAGGTCGGTCCAGGTCAAACCTGACCAGTGGGGTCCACTGGTCAGTGACTCAGTCAACTAACAGGGTTAATTAGCACTAACTAACAGTTAATCTAGGCTAATTAGTCCCTGGACCCACACGTCAGTGACTGTGGGTTGGAAATTAAGTTAATTTAACACTTAGCTAATTAACAGGGGCCAGGGCCCATGAGGGAGTCCTGGATTAGGGGGTCTCCGGACAGCCGTACTATATCCTTTGGCCGGACTATTGAACTATGAAGATACAAGATTGAAGACATCGTCCCGTGTCCGGATGGGACTCGACTTGGCGTGGAAGGCAAGCTAGGCAATACGGATATGGATATCAACTCCTTTGTAACCGACCTTGTGTAACCCTAGCCCCCTCCGATGTCTATATAAACCGGAGGGTTTTAGTCCGTAGGACAACATACAATCATACCATAGGCTAGCTTCTAGGGTTTAGCCTCTCTGATCTCGTGGTAGATCTACTCTTGTAATACTCATATCATCAAGAACAATCAAGCAGGACGTAGGGTTTTACCTCTATCAAGAGGGCTTGAACCTGGGTAAACATCGTGTCCCCTGCCTCCTGTTACCATCCGCCTTAGACGCACAGTTCGGGACCCCCTACCCGAGATCCGCTGGTTTTGACACCGACATTGGTGCTTTCATTGAGAGTTCCACTATGTCGTCACCATAAGGCTTGATGGCCCCTTTGATCATCACTAGCGATGCGGTCCAGGGTGAGGCTTTCCTCCGTGAATAGATCTTCATATTCGGCGGCTTTGCACTGCGGGCCAATTCGCTTGGCCATCTGGAGCAGATTGAGAGCTACGCCCCTGGCCATCAGGTCAGATTTGGAAACTTGAGCTACACGGCCGATATCCGCAGAGACTTGATCATCGACGGATTCGAGCCCACGCCGGACGCATCGTGCAGTTGCGACGAGCAAGACATAACTCTACCGTCGGACAGTGTTCGGGAGATCGCATCCGCAGCTACTCCAGCCTTTAATCTGGAGCAAGTCACGCCATCCGAGAGCGGAGGGATGGACCCCGCCATGGAGGCCGCACTCTCAGTGGAGATAGAGCCGGATACTAACTTCACCCCGTACGAGAGCCGTGTCGCTGAACCACTGGATTTATCCCCGGCCACGGACTCCGAGTCGCCTACATCTGTGCATGTCGAAACCGACGGGGCACCGATCATGGAGTTCACCTCCGCAGATATCTTTCAGCACTCACCTTTCAGAGATGTGCTAAATTCATTAAGGTCTCTCTCCCTGTCAGGAGAACCCTGGTAGAACTATGTCCGGCTAGAATGGGATGCGGACAGCGAAGAAATTCGCTGCCCACCCACCACCCACTTAGTAGGCACTATCGATGACTTAACTGACATGCTCGACTTCAACTCCGAAGACATCAACGGTATGGATGACGATGAAGGAGACGAACCCGACCACCGCCCACAGGGTGCTGGACCGCCACTTCATCACATGACGTATACATGGTGAACACCCCAACGAAGCCAATGGCGATGAGAAAGCGGAGGATGACCCCTCCAAGAAGCAACCCAAGCGCCGACGTCAGCGGCGCCGCTCTAAGTCCTACCATAGCAAAAACAGCGATAATAGTAGTCCATGCGACTCTGGAAGAGACAACAACTGCACCACCCCGGTGGCAGAACGCGATCAAGATGCAAACTGCACACATAGTACGGATCCGATGTCCGAACACAATGACGCCAAAGATACGCCTCATCAATCCCCGTCTAGGGAAGAAAACAATCCGGATGAAGATGCACCCATCATCCCGGAAACACACTTGGAGCAAGAGAACCTCCGCAGAAGGCTTATTGCCACAGCGAGAAGCCTGAAGAAATAGAAGCAAAGGCTCAAGGTCACACAAAATACGCTCAACAGCAAGTGGAACAAAGTAACAAAGTATGGCGGAAGTTACCATCCAAATAGCTATCGAAAGCGCAAGCTATTACCGGAATTCGACGATGAGGCCTTCGAGCCCATACAGCCGAAAAGTGATACGGCCAACAGGCCGGATCCACCACCCTGTGAACGCGATAGAGCAACTAACAAAGTCACGCATAAGTCAACACACGATCTACATGAGAACATGCGTCAAAAATCCGGCGTGACCAGATCTATCTATGGATCTATTAAGCGCGCTACAGTACACAACCAATACCGAATACTACAACCGTCCGAACACCATGGCGCATCCCAATACAGGGGTGCCACACACCCCTTATGTTTCACTGATGAGGTGCTGGATCACGAATTCCCAGAGGGATTCAAACCGGTGAACATAGAGGCGTACGACAGAACCACAGACCCTGGAGTCTGGATAGAGGACTTCATCCTCCACATCCATATGGCTCGTGGAGACGATCTCCATGCCATTATATACTTTCCCCTCAAGCTTAAAGGGCCAGCTAGGCACTGGCGGGAAAGCCTCCCCGAAAACTCAATTGGAAGTTGGGAGGAGCTTGAGGACACTTTCCGAGCCAATTTTCAAGGGGCTTATGTCCGACCTTCTGATGCAGACGATTTAAGTCATATAATCCAACAGTCCAGAGAGTCCGCCGAAAAGCTTTGGACCAGGTTTCAAACACAGCGTCCGAGACGAATGGCTCGCCAGACACCTCGGTGAAGAAAAACCGAGAACAATGGCAGCCCTAACAAGCCTCATGACCTGCTTTTGCGCGGGTGAGGACAGCTGGTTGGCCCGTAGCAGCACCAGCGACCCAAGCACATCTGAAGTCAGGGATGGCAATGGTAAACCACGACGCAACAAAAACAAGCGCCAAAATAAAGAAGGTAGCCTAGATAACACGGCAATAAACGCCGGATTTAGGTGCTCTCGACCAGGTCAGCAGAAAAAGCCTTTCAAAGGCAGTAGAGAAGGACAATCTGGCCTAAACAAAATTCTTGACAAACTCTGTCAGATTCACGGCACCCCAGACAAACCTGCAAATCATACCCATAGAGAATGTTCGGTCTTCAAGCAGGCCGGTAAGCTAAAAGCCGAACACAAAGGGAAGAGACACCAAGCGAAGATGAGGATGAACCTCGCCAGCAAAGCGCCAGAGGAAAGAAAAAGTTCACACCAAAGGTTAAAACAGTAAACGTGATCCATGTGACAATGGGGAGAAGCAGTCACGCACCCCGATGCACACGCGCCATAAAGCTCGTCACCCCTAGGCTCAACCCCTGGTTGGCCTGCCCGATCATTTTTATCGTAGGGATCACAATACAAATATCCGACACGAACGACTGACGGCCTTCACTACTAGGAAAAGGCCTACTAGTGGCGCACCAGTTTTGCCTCCTAATGGCGCACTACTGGTGCGCCACTAGTACCACGCCACTAGTATTATATACTAATGGCGCACCACGCCGTGCGCTATTAGTGTAGACCAACATGCGCCATTAGTATGCCTCCCAGGGGGCCATATTTACCCATGTGCTTTGGCATACTAATGGTGCACTATGGGGTGATGCACCACAAGTATCCTTTGGCATACTTATGGCGCACTATGTAGTGATGCGCCATTAGTATCCTTTGGCATACTAATGGCGCACTTTGAGGTGATGCGCCATTAGTATGAATATTAGGTTTTATTTTATTTTTTTACTTTTCTGATTTTTACAGAGGTTACAAAATATATTATTGGACAGAATATAGATAGCACCATACAACAACAGCAGATTCATCGAATACAATAGAAGATTAGTCTCCGAATACAATTCATCATATTAGTCTCCGAATTCAAAAGACCGGACAAAGATAGAACATTACAAGTCTCAAGACCGCGACTAGCGAGTTTGTCTTCACATTACAAGTCGATATCGATCATCTAAACTACTATCACATAGAAGAGAGCTGCGGTCATCACGATGAGCATCATCGTGATGAAACTGGTCCTCATCCGGTTCCTCCAACGCTCCCTCCTCTCTCCCGCTAGATAGCGGGCGTATCTAGATTCCGCCTTCGCCCTAGTGGTGTACCCTTTGTAACTGTTACCGCTAAAACGGTGAACGTGTCTCCGACACTCCTCCCAGTTGTCGTAGACTCCGGGAACCTTACCCTTGTACACGACATACGACGGCGTCTCTATGCATAAGACAAACACAAGACAATACATAAGCAATATATAAGTATGCAACAAAAGGATCAGAAGATAAAAGCAAGACATTAATAGCACGATTCATGGTCCTACTAATAAATATCATCGATTACATCTAAGTTGAACGACTGTCCAAACCAAAGAGACATACAATTCATTAAAGTTTAATTACAACATGAGCCAATCAATGTTTCAGAACTACACATAGCATCACTACTTTCGACTCGACTCATGGGACCAGAGCATGGATGAAGCCGCCGTCTGTCGTGATGGTCATGAAATCGCGGGCGTTGTCAGCCTGCATTTGTAGCGTTGTGTCTATCTCACTGTTGGATGGTTGATATCTGAGGTAGAACTGCCCTGAGGTATGAAGGACATATTGATGGATGATTTCCGCAAACTCCGACTGAATGCAAAAGAATTCTTGTCTGATGTCCGCGTCCTGGATTGCCGACAGGCTCGCGGCCCAATCTTTGAGATTATCTGGTAGCAGAAGGTGATGAAGGTCCTGTACGATCGCCCGCATGTGATGTAGGGCGTAGTAGGCATCCTTCTGACCGCCAGGCGGCTGCTTGATGCAGGAGAACTTAGTATTCTGGGCGAACATGTGCCTGTCGTACCTACGAACTGGCCTGGTGAAGGTGCCTCCAGATTTGGCGTAGCCGGGGAGAACATCATCAGGAACTTTCTTGATATTTGTGTAGTCTATCTTGGAGTCACGGTTCGGGTCAAAATACGTGGCCATGGAATATTTCGGGCTTAAGGAGATGAGTGTGCAATGTGTGTCACTGCACAGAACACGGAATGTTAGAAAAAAAAGAACGATCGAAATCTAAGAAATCATATGTTACGGGGCGGTTAGGGGATGACTTACTCGGGAAAGTAAGGCACGAGGAAGTTATCCTTATCTGGGTTTGCCAGAATAACGCCTTCGAGGTATGAACTAGCGACTTGGCAGTCCCCAGCGCTGCCCAAGAGCTTGGCACGCATGTAGAAGGGGTCAACTATCACGATGTCCGGGGTCTTATCTCTAATGATCCGTATCTCCATACTTAGCGAAAACAGCCGAAGGAAGGTGTAGTGCAGCGGATGAAGGTTAAACATAGCAAAGATGTCATCAAACCGCAGGACGATTGTACCCCCGATGGCGCCATCCACAAAGCCCTTGCCCTCTGGCACCTTGGCCACGAAAACCGGGTATGCCACATCATTATCTCTGAGACGCCGCTTCTCCAAAGAAAGAACACTATCATGTAGACTCCGCATAGCACCGGTTGCAGCATTGAGCATATTTGTCGGTAGCATCGCCCTACCCGCCACATGCACCCTCCTCGAGATATCCTTAGGTGAAGGTGGCCCGTTGAAAGTGCAACTATCCCTGGGTGGTTTTGGTAATTCCTAACAACATATAGCTCATTGAGCTAACATTATGCCAAGATTAATATTTCAAGAAAAGCTCAATGAATGGCATGGCATGGATGAGGAAAGTGGATCCCTCAAAATTCGAAGGACAAAAAGTTTGGCTCAAGCTTGAAGCTCAAGACTCTACATTTTATATTTTAGTGATCCAAGATCACATTGAGTCTATGGAAAAGCCAATACTATCAAGGAGGGATAAGGTGTTGCTTAATGGCTTGCTTGCTCAAAATCTTTAGTGATATGCTCCAAAATCCTCAACTACCTTCCCACATCCACATATGACCTAAACCAAAAGTCAAACTCGGCCCCACCGATTCTTTCTATCCGGCGCCACCGAGTTTCAAATGTCATAGCCACTGCCACAAACCCTAAGCAAATCGGTCTCACCGATAGGGATATCGGTCTCACCGAGATGGGATTGTAATCTCTCTGTTTCCCTTCATAACGTTTCGGTCTTACCGAGATGAGTGATCGGTCCCACCGAGATTGCAATGTAAACTCTCTGTTTCCCTTTTGTAACATTTCGGTCTCACCGAGATGAGCGAATCGGTCCCACCGAGTTTACCTGACCAACTCTCTGGTTAGCTTATTACCAAAATCAATCCCACCGAGTTTCTGTAATCGGTCACACCGTGATTACGTTATGCCCTAACCCTAACCATATCGGTCCTACCGAGTTGCATCTCAGTCCCACCGAAAATCCTAACGGTCACTAGGTTTGCTGAATCGGTCCGACTGAGTTTAACCATTCGGCCCCACCGAGTTTGGCAAATTGTGTGTAACGGTTAGATTTTGTGTGGAGGCTATATATACCCCTCCACCCACTCTTCATTCATGGAGAGAGCCATCAGAACATACCTACACTTCCAATACACATTTTCTGAGAGAGAACCACCTACACTTGTGTTGAGGTCAAGATATTCCATTCCAACCATATGAATCTTGATCTCTAGCATTCCCCAAGTTGCTTTCCACTCAAATCTTCTTTCCACCAAATCCAAATCCTGTGAGAGAGAGTTGGGTGTTGGGGAGACTATCATTTGAAGCACAAGAGCAAGGAGTTCATCATCAACACACCATTTGTTACTTCTTGGAGAGTGGTGTCTCCTAGATTGGCTAGGTGTCACTAGGGAGCCTCCGACAAGATTGTTGAGTTGAACCAAGGAGTTTGTAAGGGCAAGGAGATCGCCTACATCGTGAAGATCTACCGCTAGTGAGGCAAGTCCTTCGTGGGCGACGGCCGTGATGGAATAGACAAGGTTGCTTCTTCGTGGACCCTTCGTGGGTGGAGCCCTCCGTGGACTCGCGCAACCATTACCCTCCGTGGGTTGAAGTCTCCATCAGCGTGGATGTACGATAGCACCACCTATCGGAACCACGACAAAAACATCCGTGTCTCCAATTGCGTTTGAATCCTCCAAACCCTTCCCTTTACATTCTTGCAAGTTGCATGCTTTACTTTCCGCTGGTCATATACTATTTTGCATGCTTGCTTGAATTGTGTGGAGATTGCTTGACTTGTGCTAAGATAGCTAAAATCTGCCAAGAACTGAAATTGGGAACAGGCTTGATTTTTATTTGGTCAAGTAGTCTAATCACCCCCCCTCTAGACATACTTTCGATCCTACAAGTGGTATTAGAGCTTTGGTCTCCATTTGCTTTGATTTCCATAGCTTTTGGCGGTCATACCCTTGGTTTCACAACCTAGGAGAGTATGGCGTCTAGCGAGGGAAATTATCACCATAGAGGTCCTTACTTTGATGGCACTAATTTTGCTAGTTGGAAGCATAAGATGAAAATGCATATTCTTGGACATAACCCTGCCGTTTGGGCTATTGTGTGTATTGGCTTGCAAGATCCGAACCGTGAAGCCACCACGGAAGAGTTGAAAATGCTGCAATACAATGCTCAAGCTTGTGATATCTTCTTCAACAGATTGTGCCCCGAAGAATTCAACAAAATCAGCCGTCTTGAGAATGAAAAAGAAATTTGGGATACTTTGATTGATATGCATGAAGGTACCGTTTCCATCAAGGAATCCAAATTGGATGTGCTTCAAAGTCAACTTTACAAGTTCAAAATGAAGGATGGTGAAGGTGTTGCTGAAATGTACTCTAGGCTTGCTCTTATCACAAATGAGATTGCCGGCTTAGGGAGTGAAGAGATGACCGATAGATTCATCATCAAGAAGATCCTAAGAGCCTTGGATGGAAAATATGATACCGTGTGCACATTGATCCAAATGATGCCAAATTACAAAGATCTCAAGCCAACGGAAGTCATCGGAAGAATTGTTGCTCATGAGATGTCACTCAAGGATAAAGAGGAACTTCACAACAAATCAAGTGGTGCTTACAAAGCCTCATGTGAAGCCCCCACATCATCGAGTGAGAAACAAACCTTCAATGAAGAATTGAGCTTAATGGTGAAGAACTTCAACAAGTTCTACAAGAGTAGAAGCAAAGAGAGAAGCTCCAAGTCAAGGTCCTACAATGACAAAAGATCTTCTAGTCGAGAGCGAAATTGCTACAGTTGTGGAAGGCCCGGACACTATTCCAATGAGTGTACGACCCCCTACAAGAGAAGAGAAGATTCTCCCAAGAGAAGAAGTAGAAGAGAAGAATCACCATCTAGAGAAAGAAGGAGTAGAGATGATTGTTATGAACGAAGACCCTCACGGAGAAGCAAGGATTCGGAAAGAAAGGACAAGTCATCAAGGAGCTACACAAAACGAAGACATCAAGCTCATGTTGGTGAATGGGTATCCGGCTCCGACTCCGACAACCACTCCGAGAGAAGCTACCACTCCGACTCCGAATATACTCAAGATGAAGGTGTTGCCGGTCTAGCACTTGTGACAACCAACTCCTACGACATATTTGACTCACCAAATGAAGGAGTTGGAACATGCTTCATGGCTAAAGGCCAAAAGGTATCACACCCCGAGTATGTTGATTTCAATAGTGATGAAGATGACTTGTTAGGTGATGATGATTTACTTGTTGACAACTCTAGTGATGAATACTGTGATGAAACGTCAATTAATCATGCTAATCAAGATAAAACTAATGACAATGATAAGGAGAAGATTGAGTCTCTAACTAAAGAACTAAACATTCTTATGTTAGCTCATGAAACTATCTTAGGAGATCATCGAGAACTTTTAAGGACTCATGAGAAATTACGCTTTGAAAAGCTTAACCTTGAGCAAGAGCATGACTTCTTAAAAGCAATCAATGATGATCTTTGTAAGAAAAGTTCTTCTTATATTGCCAAGCGTTTACTCTTATCCACTTACATGCATCAAGTCAAGTCTAGTAACAAGAACAATAAAGATTCTTCCTCTAGTAGTAACAATAATCATGCTAAATCCAATATTGTTGCTTCTAGTAGTTCTCTTGATTCCACTAATGATTCTCTTAGCCAAGTTACACTTGAGAAAGAAAATAGCTTATTGAAGGGAATTATAGAGAAAGGTGTTTACAAGAGCCTTGCCGGAAGTAAGCAATTCGAGGAAATTGTATGCAAGCAAGGAAGGCACCGGAAGAATCAAGGTGTTGGTTTTGAATGAAAGTTCAATGCCAATGGAGTTGAGTGGGAAGAAGATCAATACCCCAAGACGAAGTTTGTTCCTCAACAAGAGAAGTATGATCCTACTTCTTTCAAAGGGACACAAGCTCAAGATGATCTTCCACCACAAGACCACAAGCAAAAAGGCAAGGACAAGCTTCAAGAGGAAATTGATGCATTTGAAGAAGCTCCTAAGGCCTTGGTCAAGTGGGTTCCCAAGACTACTTCAAGTTCCACTTCATCAAGTACAACTACAACACCGAGGATTCCCATCAAGATGGTGTGGATCCCGAAGAAGAAGAACTAGAGAGTTCTCGAGGGTGACTCCGCCAACATACTTCACACTTATCATCTTGGCAAGAACAAGTGCAATCAACTTCCACATCTTGCACTAGTTCAAGGAGTCACAAATCCTCTTGTTGGTAAGACAAGGTACAAGGTAACCTAAAATCTTTCATAGACATCATCTTGTGTGTGCATCACTTTATGTCTGTGGATATCCTTCTTTGTTCCTTGTGGGACTAACCCGTGTAGGTATTGAAAGTGCAACTCACTCCAATGGATAGCTTCAAATGATCTACGTCAACATTGAGCATCCACATCTTCAACATCTACATGAAGTCATCATCGACAAAACCTAAGGTTAGTTCATCCCTCTTAGGGGGGGATCTCACATCTAGGGGGAGCTTTACTCTAAGAATTGAGCTAAAGCAACTCTAATGGTGTGAACACAACAATGCTTTATGTAAAAGTGGTAACCTCACTTGTGCTTAAACGATGAGTATGACCTATGATCAAATGTTCTCATTTGACTCCTAAGTCAATATACTCATATATAGATGACCTAGTCATCGCAAATTGTTTGATAGATGCTAGAATTGGTTGTGCATGCTTTGCCACATATTTCAACTGCCATTTTATTGTGTGAGCATGTTGATTGCGTATTTTACTCATTCGAGGACATCCACTTGTTGTTTTGATTGATTGGTTTTATTTTCTTTTTCCAAGTGGATGGACAAGAATGCGTAAGAACCCTCTCTAGCTATCTATGCTTTTCTCATCTCAAACTCTATTCATGCTACATCACAAAATTTGATCAAGTCAGATTCAAACCACTCTGTGTGAGGAGCACTCGGAGTCCCCGATTCGTCATAGACTTAAACTTCCAAAACTTCTCTGTGCGTTTCGGTCTGACCGATTCATCCATTTCGTTCATACCGAGATCACTAAGTCAATCTAGGTTTTCAATCTCAGTGCAACCAATTTGAACCTTTCGGTCACACTGAGTTTCAGTAATTGATTGCAGTTATGAATCTTGGTGCCACCGAGTTGTTCCACTCTGTCACACCGACAGGGTCGGGCTATATATACCCACGGGTCAAATTTTGGAAAACTTTCCGAACCTCCTCGACCCGCGCTTAGCCCGCTCTGCCTCCAGGGTCTCCGTATCGTCTTCCTCGTCGCCAGCCACCTCCTGCCGCTGGTCTCCGCCGCCGTCAATGGGAATCATCCCCGCCGTTGCCGCCATAGCGAATTCATCGCCGAACTAGGGTATGAACTCGATCACTATGCTATCCCTATCTGATTCCTAGCACATTGTGTTCGCCATGTATCTTGCCACGATTGAGATCATTATTATCCAGTCAAAACACTCCGTAGTTTAGTCGTGAATTGAAAATTTAGGGTTAGGTTTCCGCTGAAACCATCTCGGACCCACCGAGTTGTGGAACTCGGTACCACCGATTCGGCTCAGGCCATTGCACATGTAATTTTCGGTCTGACCGAGAATTGCAAATCGGTGTGACCGAGTTTAGGACTTTGTGAAACCCTAGCAGTCTCGGTGCCACCGAACTATGACTCGGTCTGACCGAGTTCCCTAGTTTAGGTTCCAATAGCTGCTTCGGTATCACCGAGTTCCCTAGTTTAGGTTCCAATAGCTGCTTCGGTATCACCGAGTTTACAAATCGGTTGATCCAAAATGCTTTCTGTGGAAAACTAAAACTAAGTTTTTGACTCATTCTTTTGCAAAAACCTCCGCATTTTGTGATGCTCATCCACTCTATCTCATCTATATCTATTCACAGGGTCTGCTATCAGTGTTTGCAATATGTCTGATCAGAGTGACAGCCAGAACATGTCAGAGGAGCAGGTTCACCTGAGTGAGGGCACTAGTCCCTCTAGCAGTTCAGATGATGGTAGCAGGAGGGGCCGCTTGCTGGCGAGGTGCCGGCCGGCGTACACCCGGGTGCATTAAGCTCCAATGCCCGTGCCGGCGCCGGAGACACGAATACCGCCTCCGCCGGAGACACCAATGGCGCCGCTTGCGCGTTGTGCGAGTTGCTGGCCATGAAGCTGGGAATCGGGGGAGGCCCCTATTGGCCGCCCGCAATCCACATCGTCAGCCCATGAATCAACGTAGGCACCATGATGTTGAGCGTCGTTCCCAGTTGTTGTTGCACTTGCTCTTGGACAATCTCCGGAATCCGCGCCACTTGTGCCTTGAGTGCTTCAACCTCGCGCGACTGGCTTTCCGAGTTGGTCTATTTCTCCTTTCACCCACCAGCGGTATAGTATGACGACCATTTTGTGGACAAGCCTTTGCTGGCCACACGACCAGCTGACGTCGGCTTACTAAGCTTATCCTTGCTTTTCATTATGTCCAACTCCCTATTTAAAGGGGTGTCGAAAGGGGAGCTCTGAGACGACCCCGCGCTACTGCTTTCATTGTCCTGCGGAAGGAACGTGAACCATTTAGAAATATTGGGATTAATTAGAATGCAACCATATGGAGCTAATTACGCGGGGGTGTATTCCTTACCAGAACAAGCTCAAGCGCCCTATCTTCGGATCCGTGGTAAGATCCTTTATTACTGGGTCCTTCTTGTACCGGGCCCTGAGAAAGTTCCTGGTCTGCTTGTCACGGTATTTCTCGAAGCGGGGAGGTAGGCCTTGCTCGGCACGCTCCGCGTCCTCCTTGTCCCATAGAGGCTCTGAAGGAAATATGCCCTAGAGGCAATAATAAAAGTTATTTTTTATTTCCTTATATCATGATAAATGTTTATTATTCATGCTAGAATTGTATTAACCGGAAACATAATACATGTGTGAATACATAGACAAACAGAGTGTCACTAGTATGCCTCTACTTGACTAGCTCATTGATCAAAGATGGTTATGTTTCCTTGCCATAGACATGAGTTGTCATTTGATTAACGGGATCACATCATTAGGAGAATGCTGTGATTGACTTGACCCATTCCGTTAGCATAGCACTTGATCGTTTAGTTTGTTGCTATTGCTTTCGTCATAACTTATACATGTTCCTATGACTATGAGATTATGCAACTCCTGTTTACCGGAGGAACACTTTATGTGCTACCAAACGTCACAACGTAACTGGGTGATTATAAAGGTGCTCTACAGGTGTCTCCAAAGGTACTTGTTGGGTTGGCGTATTTCGAGATTAGGATTTGTCACTCCGATTGTCGGAGAGGTATCACTGGGCCCTCTCGGTAATGCACATCACTCAAGCCTTGCAAGAATTGCAACTAATAAGTTAGTTGCAGGATGATGTATTATGGAACGAGTAAAGAGACTTGCCAGTAATGAGATTGAACTAGGTATTGAGATACCGACGATCGAATCTTGGGAAGTAACATACCGATGACAAAGGCAACAATGTATGTTGTTATGCGGTTTGACCGATAAAGATCTTCGTAGAATATGTACGACACAATATGAGCATCCAGGTTCCGCTATTGGTTATTGACCGGAGATGTGTCTCGGTCATGTCTACATAGTTCTCGAACCCGTAGGGTCCGCACGCTTAAAGTTCAATGATGGTTATATTATGAGTTTATGTGTTTTGATGTACCGAAGGAGTTCGGAGTCCCGGATGAGATCGGGGACATGATGAGGAGTCAAAATGGTCGAGACGTAAAGATCGATATTTTGGACGACTATATTCAGACATATTCAGACATAGTTCTACTAGGAAACCGACTATATTCAGACTATATTCAGACGACTATATTCAGACATATATCGATATTTTGGACGATATTTTGGACGACTATATTTTGGACGACTATATTTAGTCAAAAACCGAGTTCCCTAGTTTAGGTTCCAATAGCTGATTCAGGTATTTTCGGGAGTACCGGGGAGTTACGGGAATTCATACTGGGCCTTAATGGGCCATACGGGAAAGGAGAGAAAGGCCTCAAAGGGTGGCCGCACCCCTCCCCATGGGCTGGTCCGAATTGGACTAGGGAGGGGGGGGGCGCCCCTTCCTTCCTTGTCATTTTCCCTTCCCTTTCCTTCCCTCCTACTCCTACTACATGGAAGGGCTCCTAGTTCTACTAGGAAAGGGGGAATCCTACTCCCGGTGGGAGTAGGACTCCCCTAGGGCGCGCCATAGAGAGGGCCGGCCCTCCCCCTCCTCCACTCCTTTATATACGGGGGCAGGGGGCACCCCAAAGACACAACAATTGATCTGTTGATCTCTTAGCCGTGTGCAGTGCCCCCCTCCACCATAATCCACCTCGGTCATATCATAGCGGTGCTGAGGCGAAGCCCTGCGTTGGTAGAACATCATCATCGTCACCACGCCGTCGTGTTGACGATACTCTCCCTCAACACTCGGCTGGATCGGAGTTCGAGGGACGTCATCGAGTTGAACGTGTGCAGAACTCGGAGGTGCCATGCGTTCGGTACTTGATCGGTCGGATCGTGAAGACGTACGACTACATCAACCGCATTGTGCTAACGCTTCCGCTTTCGGTCTATGAGGGTACGTGGACAACACTCTCCCCTCTCGTTGCTATGCATCACCATGATCTTGCATGTGCGTAGGAAATTTTTGAAATTACTACGTTCCCCAACAGTGGCATCCGAGCTAGGTTTTATGAGTTGATGTAATATGCACGAGTAGAACACAAGTGAGTTGTGGGCGATATAAGTCATACTGCTTACCAGCATGTCACACTTTGATTCGGTGGTATTGTTGGATGAAGCGGCCCGGACCGACATAATGCGTACACTTACACGAGATTGGTTTTACCGCCGTGCTATGCACACATGTGACTAGCGGGTGTCAGTTTCTCCAACTTTAGTTGAATCGAGTGTGGCTATGCCCGGTCCTTTTGAAGGTTAAAACAACACTAACTTGACAAACTATCATTGTGGTTTTGATGCATAGGTAAGAACGGTTCTTGCTCAGCCCATAGCAGCCACGTATAACTTGCAACAACAAAGTAGAGGACGTCTAACTTGTTTTTGCAGGGTATGTTGTGATGTGATATGGTCAAGACGTGATGAGATATAAGTTGTTGTATAAGATGATCATGTTTTGTTGAAGTTATCGGCAACTGGCAGAAGCCTTATGGTTGTCTCTTTATTGCATAAGATGCAAGCGCCAAATAATTGCTTTAATTTATCGCTATGCGATAGCAATAGTCGCAAGAGCAATAGTTGGCGAGACGACCATGTGATGACACATTGATATAGATCAAGATGATGGAGATCATGGTGTCATGTCGGTGACGACGGAAATCATGACGATGCTTTGGAGATGGAGATCAAAGCCACAGGATGATGATGGCCATATCATGTCTCATATTTTGATTCCATGTGATGTTTATCTTTTATACATCTTATTTTGCTTAGTTCTACGGTAGCTTTATAAGATGATCTCTCACTAATTATCAAGGTACAAGTGTTCTCCCTGAGTATGCACCATTGCGAAAGTTCTTCGTGCTGAGACACCATGTGATGATCGGGTGTGATAGGCTCTACGTTCAAATACAACGGGTTCAAAACAGTTGCACAAGCAGAATACTCAGGTTAAACTTGACGAGCCTAGCATATAACAGATATGGCCTCGGAACACTAAGATCGAAAGGTCGAGTGTCAATCATATAGTAGATATGATCAACATAGTGATGTTCACCATTGAAACTACTCCATCTCACGTGATGATCGGACATGGTTTAGTTGATATGGATCACATGATCACATAGAGGATTAGAGGGATGTCTATCTAAGTGGGAGTTCTTAAGGAATATGATTAATTGAACTTAAATTTATCATGAACTTAGTCTTGGTAGTATTAGCATATCTATGTTGTAGATCAATAGCTCGCGTTTAGCTCCCCTGTTTTATTTTTGATATGTTCCTAGAGAAAACTAAGTTGAAAGATGTTAGTAGCAATGATGCGGATTGGATCCGTGATCTGAGGTTTATCCTCATTGCTGCACAGAAGAATTATGTCCTTGATGCACCGCTAGGTGACAAACCTATTGCAGGAGCAGATGCAGATGTTATAAACGTTTGGCTAGCTCAATATGATGACTACTTGATAGTTTAGTGCACCATGCTTAAACGGCTTAGAATCGGGACTTCAAAGATATTTTGAACGTCATGGACCATATGATATGTTCCAGGAGTTGAAGTTAATATTTCAAGCAAATACCCGAGTTAAGAGATATGAAGTCTCCAACAAGTTCTATAGCTAAAAGATGGAGGAGAATAGCTCAAGCAGTGAGCATGTGCTCATATTGTCTGGGTAATACACTTGCTTGAATCAAGTGGGAGTTAATCTTCTAGATAAAATAGTGATTGACAGAATTCTCTAGTGACCATCACCAAGTTAGTAGAACTTCGTGATGAACTATAATATGCAAGGGATAACGGAAACGATTCCCAAGCTCTTTGTGATGCTGAAATCAACGAAGGTAGAAATCAAGAAAAGCATCAAGTGTTGATGGTAAACAAAACCACTAGTTTCAAGTAAAGGGACAAAGGGAAGAATGGGGAACTTCAAGAAGAACGGCAAGCAAGTTGCTGCTCAAGTGAAAAAACCCAAGTCTGGACCTAAGCCTGAAACTGAGTTCTTCTACTACAAAGGGATTGGTCACTGGAAGCGGAACTACCCCAACTAATTGACGGATAAGAAGGATGGCAAAGTGAACATATGTATATTTGATATACATGTTATTGATGTGTACTTACTAGTGTTTATAGCAACCCCTCAGTATTTGATACTAGTTCAGTTGCTAAGAATAGTAACTCGAAACGGGAGTTGCAGAATGAACAGAGACTAGTTAAGGGTGAAGTGACGATGTGTATTGGAAATGGTTCCAAGATTGATATGATCATCATCGCACACTCCCTATACTTTCGGAATTAGTGTTAAACCTAAAATAAATGTTATTTAGTGTTTGCGTTGAGTATGAATATGATTGGATCATGTTTATTGCAATACCGTTATTCATGTAAATTAGAGAATAATTGTTGTTCTGTTTACATGAATAAAACCTTCTATGGTTATACACCCAATGAAAATGGTCTGTTGGATCTCGATCGTGGTGATACACATTTTTATAATATTGAAGCCAAAAGATGCAAAGTTAATAATGATAGTGAAACTTATTTGTCTGCCGTTTAGGTCATATTGGTGTAAAGCGCATGAAGAAACTCCATGCTGATGGACTTTTGGAATCACTTGATTATGAATCAGTTGATGCTTGTGAACCATGCTTCTTGGGCAAGATGACTAAGACTCCGTTCTCCGGAACAATGCAACAAGCAACAGATTTGTTGGAAATCATGCATACTGATGTATGTGGTCCGATGAATATTGAAGCTCGCGGGAGGTATCATTATTTTCTAATCTTCATAGATGATTTGAGCAGATATGAGTATATCTACTTGATGAAACACAAGTCTAAAACATTTGAAAAGTTCAAAGAATTTTAGAGTGAAGTGGAGAATCATTGTAACAAAAAAAAGTTTCTATGATATGATCGCAGAAGTAAAATATTTGAGTTACGAGTTTGGCCTTCAGTTAAAACAATGTGAAATAGTTTCACTACTCACGCCACCTGGAACACCACAATGTAATGGTGTGTCCAAACGTCATAACCGTGCTTTATTAGATATGGTGTGATCTATGATGTCTCTTACTAATTTACCGCTATCATTTTGGGGTTATGCATTAGAGACAGCTACATTCACGTTAAATAGGGCACCATCTAAATCCGTTGAGACGACACCGTATGAACTATGGTTTGGCAAGAAACATAAGTTGTTGTTTCTTAAAGTTTGAGGTTGCAATGCTTCTGTGAAAAGTTTCAACCTGATAAGCTCAAACCCAAATCGGAGAAGTGCGTCTTCACAGGATACCCAAAAGAAAATGTTGGGTACACCTTCTATCACAGATATGAAGGCAAGATATTCATTGCTGAGAATGGATCCTTTCTAGAGAAGGAGTTTCTCTCAAAAGAAGTGAGTGGGAGGAAAGTAGAACTTGATGAGGTAACTGTACCTGCTCCCTTATTAGAAAGTAGTTCATCACAGAAATCTGTTCCTGTGACTACAACACCAATTAGTGAGGAAGCTAATGATGATGATCATGTAACTTCAGATCAAGTTACTACCGAACCTCGTAGGTAAACCAGAGTGATATCCGCACAAGAGTGGTACGGTAATCCTGTTCTGGAGGTCATGTTACTTGACCATGACGAGCCTACGAACTATGAGGAAGCGATGATGAGCCCAGATTCCGCAAAATGGCTTGAGGCCATGAAATCTGAGATGAGATCCATGTATGAGAACAAAGTATGGACTTTGATTGACTTGCCCATTGATCAGCGAGCCATTGAGATTAAATGGATCTTCAAGAGGAAGACGGATGCTGATAGTAGTGTTACTATCTACAAAGCTAGAATTGTCGCAAAAAGGTTTTCAACAAGTTCAAGGTGTTGACTACGATGAGAGTTTCTTACTCGTATCTATGCTTAAGTCTGTCCGAATCATGTTAGCAATTGCCGCATTTTATGAAATCTGGCAAATGGATAAACAAAACTGCATTCCTTAATGGATTTATTAAAAAAGAGTTGTATATGATGCAACCAGAAGGTTTTGTCAATCCTAAAGTTACTAACAAAATATGCAAGCTCCAGTGATCCATCTATGGACTGCTGCAAGCATCTCGGAGTTGGAATATACGCTTTGATAAGTTGATCAAAGCATATAGTTTTATACAGACTTGCGGTGAAGCCTGTATTTACAAGAAAGTGAGTGGGAGCACTACATCATTTCTGACAAGTATATGTGAATGCCATATTGTTGATCGGAGATAATGTAGAATTATTCTGCAAAGCATAAAGGAATGTTTGAAAGGAGTTTTTCAAAGAAAGACCTCGGTGAAGCTGCTTACATATTGAGCATCAAGATCTATAGAAATAGATCAAGACGCTTGATAAGTTTTTCAATGAGTACATACCTTGACAAGATTTTGAAGTAGTTCAAAATGGAACAGTCAAAGAAGGAGTTCTTGCCTGTGTTACAAGGTGTGAAGTTGAGTAAGACTCAAAACCCGACCATGGCAGAAGATAGATAGAGAATGAAAGTCATTCCCTATGCCTCAGCCATAGGTTCTATAAAGTATGACATGTTGTGTACCAGACCTATTGTATACCCTGCCCTGAGATTGGCAAGGGAGTACAATAGTGATCTAGGAGTAGATCACTGGACATTGGTCAAAATTATCCTTAATAGAGTAAGGATATGTTTCTCGATTATGGAGGTGACAAAAGGTTCGTCGTAAAGGGTTACGTCGATGCATGTTTTGACACTGATCCAGATGACTCAAAGTCTCAATCTGGATACATATTGAAAGTGGGAGAAATTAGGTAGAGTAGCTCTGTATAGAGCATTGTTGACATAGAAATTTGCAAAATACATACGGATCTGAATGTGGGAGACCTGTTGACTAAACTTCCCTCACAAGCAAAACATGAACACACCTTAGTACTCTTTGGGTATTAATCACATAGCGATGTGAACTAGATTATGGACTCTAGTAAACCCTTTGGGTGTTGGTCACATGACGATGCGAACTATGGGTGTTAATCACATGGTAATGTGAACTATTGATATTAAATCACATGGAGATTTGAACTAGATTATTGACTCTAGTGCAACTGGGAGACTGAAGGAAATATGCCCTAGAGGCAATAATAAAAGTTATTATTTATTTCCTTATATCATGATAAATGTTTATTATTCATGCTAGAATTGTATTAACCGGAAACATAATACATGTGTGAATACATAGACAAACAGAGTGTCACTAGTATGCCTCTACTTGACTAGCTCGTTGATCAAAGATGGTTATGTTTCCTAGCCATAGACATGAATTGTCATTTGATTAATGGGATCACATCATTAGGAGAATGATGTGATTGACTTGACCCATTCCGTTAGCTTAGCACTTGATCATTTAGTTTGTTGCTATTGCTTTCTTCATAACTTATACATGTTCCTATGACTATGAGATTATGCAACTCCCGTTTACCAGAGGAACACTTTGTGTGCTACCAAACGTCACAACATAACTGGTGATTATAAAGGTGCTCTACAGGTGTCTCCAAAGGTACTTGTTGGGTTGGCGTATTTCGAGATTAGGATTTGTCACTCCGATTGTCGGAGAGGTATCTCTGGGCCCTCTCGGTAATGCACATCACTCAAGCCTTGCAAGAATTGCAACTAATAAGTTAGTTGAGGGATGATGTATTACGGAACGAGTAAAGAGACTTGCTGGTAACGAGATTGAACTAGGTATTGAGATACCGACGATCGAATCTCGGGCAAGTAACATACCGATGACAAAGGGAACAATGTATGTTGTTATGCGGTTTGACCGATAAAGATCTTCGTAGAATATGTAGGAGGCAAATGAGCATCCAGGTTCCGCTATTGGTTATTGACCGGAGACGTGTCTCGGTCATGTCTAGATAGTTCTCGAACCCATAGGGTCCACACGTTTAAAGTTCGATGACGGTTATATTATGAGTTTATGTGTTTTGATGTACCGAAGGAGTTCGGAGTCCCGGATCAGATCTAGGACATGACGAGGAGTCTCGAAATGGTCGAGACGTAAAGATCGATATATTGGACGACTATATTCGGACATCGGAAAGGTGCAGAGTGATTCAGGTATTTTCGGGAGTACCGGGGAGTTACGGGAATTAGTACTGGGCTTTAATGGGCCATACGGGAAAGGAGAGAAAGGCCTCAAAGGGTGGCCGCACCCCTCCCCATGGGCTGGTCCGAATTGGACTAGGGAGGGGGGGCACACCTTCCTTCCTTCTCCTTTTCCCTTCCCTTTCCTTCCCTCCTACTCCTACTACATGGAAGGGCTCCTAGTTCTACTAGGAAAGGGGGAATCCTACTCCCGGTGGGAGTAGGACTCCCCTAGGGCACACCATAGAGAGGGCCGGCCGTCCCCCTCCTCCACTCCTTTATATATAGGGGCAAGGGGCACCCCAAAGACACAACAATTGATCTCTTGATCTCTTAGCCGTGTGCGGTGCCCCCCTCCACCATAATCCACCTCGGTCATATCGTAGCGGTGCTTAGGTGAAGCCCTGTGTCGGTAGAACATCATCATCTTCACCACACCGTCGTGCTGACGATACTCTCCCTCAACACTCGGCTGGATCAGAGTTCGAGGGATGTCATCGAGTTGAACGTGTGCAAAACTCAGAGGTGTCGTGCGTTCGGTACTTGATCGGTCGGATCGTGAAGACGTACGACTACATCAACCGCGTTGCGCTAACGCTTCCGCTTTCGGTCTACGAGGGTACGTGGACAACACTCTCCCCTCTCGTTGCTATGCATCACCATGATCTTGCTGTGCGTAGGAAATTTTTGAAATTACTATGTTCTCCAACAGGCTTTGCCACTCTGTAACCGCCGGGACCGAGTTGGTGGACCCCTAAGTTCAAATGCCGCATTTCTTTCCCCCACTGACTTGATGCGGAGGTTGTGCTGCTCTCGCACTTGATCTTGAACTCCTTGTAGTCATCTTCGCTCATCAAAGGATATTTTGCCTTGATCTTCTCATAACTATCACCTTTTTCAATCATTGCCTTCACCGTGCTTCTCCAAGTAGACAGGGTCGTGCTCATCCTCGTGAGGGCGGGATTGTTCACTTTATTCCCTGAGAGGCATGTGTTTGCAAAGTCAGCGGGGAACTTGCATCGTTCGTGCAGCTTCGTGAAGAGGAGTCTGCGCAAATTCCCTCGGTCCTTATGCCTTAGGTTCTCGGTGTTGATCGAGACGGTGCTCCGGAGAATGCACCCGAGCTGAACCGAGTACCCCTTAACTACTTCTTTGGGAGCCGTCGGATGCCCGTCGGAGTTCACTTCAGTAAATTCCTCCTTGACGGTGCCGAGCATGCTCGGGCGCCAGTCCTTCCATTGCCTCTTCGGTTGGCTGCCATCTGTGCGTTCCCGCCATCATCAGTGGTGGCATCCTCGGCGGCACCATCAGTGGTGTCATCCTCGGCGCCACTAGGGCTTGTGTAGTCAGGATCGGTGTCTTCCGCGGCGTCCTCATAGCGGTGAGGTTCTTCCTCCATCTCCTGGGATAGCTCCCAGAATTGCTTGCCACCCGAACCGCCGGCCTCATCGTTGTGGGCCATGTTTCGCTCTAAATAGGAAAGAAGTTTGGTCAAAAAGTTGGTTATTGTCAAGGAACAAGATCATGGTCTCATCATTTAGGGTTTGTCGACATCGAGGCATCCTAAAAGCTAAGCTTTTATCATTTAGGGTTTGTCGATGCCGAGGCACCCTAAAAGCCTAAGCGTACATCATTTAGGTTCTCATTGCGACACCGAGGCATCCTAAAAGCCAAGGTTTCATCATTTAGGGTTTGTCGACGCCGAGGCACCCTAAATGCTAAGTTAAGTTTTCATCATTTAGGGTTTATCGTTGCCGAGGCACCCTAGGTTGGGCCTAATCACTTGACACTAATCACTTGGCTCTATTGCCACCTATGTTGGGTTTATCATCTAGGGTTTATCGATGCTAAGGAGAATTCTAAGTTGGGCCTAATCACTTGGCTCTATTGCCACCTATGGTTTAATGCAGCAAGAATGGCAGGGCAGTTGATCCTACTTAACTAAGTACTAAGATACCCCGGCCCATGCATTAGTCGCAAGTACCCCATATGTCCTATTTTTAGCAAAGTCATGCTAAAATTCATGGAAAATTTCAGCACGACCTTTGCTGAAAATAGGACATATGGAGTACACGAATTTGCTGGAACGGAAGTTAATTGACATTCCAAGAAACTCAAGGGCCTCTCGGGGTACCTGCAAAATCATTATCCCCGAGTAATGAAGTCGCCAATGGGTCATTTCAGAAGATCACAAGTAGCATCATCACAAGTACAACATCATTACAAGTACAGCAGCAGCAATAGTGAATACAGGCATAACAGCAGCAGCAACAAGTTTATTCTTATTCTTCATAAACATTAATTCTAGATGCCATAATCAGATCGAAATTTCAAACCACACACTTACTTTCAACTATAAACAAAACTGACTTGCTGTTAATGAACAATGGCTATATATATAAAACTCCATTGCAAATGTGCCATGTCAATAAAACAACTCATGGAAGTAAACAACTCATTATCATGGCAGTCCACTATATATTTTTATGACAAAATACATCATTATCAGGGCACATTAACAGCAAGGTGAGACTAGGCACTGATGCAGCAGTCTAAGTAGACTATGAAATATGCAATGTTAGAAGTAAAATGAGTCAATCATCACATCATCCTAATGTGACTACTGAAATAACACAACCATCTACCGGAAAAATCTGGTAACATGAAAACATACTTGCAACAATCAGTGCATGCTTTTAGTTTGGTCACTGAATGTAGTCTGTTTTGTTCACTAAACACAACTACCCCAAAATAAACAAATACACTACAAGCCTATTGTTGACAATTCTTCAGATCAAACAACCCCATTATTTGGTTTTGATGGCTTGGACAACGGGAAGTTGCTAAAACATGACTATAAACTGGTAATGTTGTGCCTTGGATATATTATACTAAACTGGTAATGGAATAAAGATGCTTAAAACAAAACTTTTGCCTAACTATTTGGTCTGAAAGTGTTTCCTTCTGGTAGCCACTTCACAACTGCACATTACAAACAATGACCAATACCATATTAAATTCTCGCTGTTGACAATTTGGATTCAATCACCTTCATTTGATCAAAGATGTTCAGCAACACTATAGTTGTCATAACTAAACAAGAAAAAGAACAGAAGCCTCACACTATCCTCAAATTAGCAAGCATATTGTTAAGACAATTTTTCAAACCAAACAACCTCAAAAATTTTGATCTAGAAAGAACAGCGGAGGCTGTTCCGAATGAATTATTATATGTAAAGAAACTAGGCACAATGATTCAGAAGTAAGAAAAGCTCAGCTGATAATTTGCAGAGTGACAGTATTAATGTTCTGTGTTGTGAGGACCAGCAGGAATCAAGAGGAATTTGTTCGGTTAATCCACACTAATTATGCATCAGTCAATAATACTAAAATGTATAGAGAGAAGTAATTAGACTTGTAAGCCGTTGTTAGCGAGTACAAGCATGCAGGAGAAAAATTATAACATGCCGCCATGGCCCTAGGGTTTGCAGGGGAGGGGTGGAGGAGAAGGGAGGAATCGCCTGGGAGGGGATGGAGGAATGGAGGAAGACGCTGGCGTTGAAGCTCCGGCAGCGGCTGGGCATTGAAGCTCCAGTGACACGTGGCGGGCTCCTCCACTCGCCTGTCTCTGCATCTCGGCTTGGGCGGGAGGACGTCGAGGGCGCGGGCGCAGGCGGAGGGGGGACGGCGAGGGAGGCGGCGCTCGGCTCGGCGTCGCGTGGCCTTTGCTGAGCTGAGGTAGAGGCGGTCATCGTCTCCTCCTCCTCGTCGTCCTCCTCCTAGTCCTCCTCCACCGGCTCGGGGCGCGGTGGAGCTGCAGTGGTGGGGGCGCGGGGGCAGGGGAGCTGC
>NC_041390.1:413283962-413309211 GCF_002162155.2 Triticum dicoccoides | reverse complement strand
CGGTGGAGCAGGGGAGAGGGTGCGGGGGGTCGGCGGCGGCGGCCGGTGGAGCGGGGGAGAGAGTGCGGGGGGTGCTCGGCGGCGAGGGGGGCTGGATCTGGCGAGGTGGTATAGTGATCGAGATGGAGGGGGATCGAGATCGAGTCTCCATGAAATTTAAAAACATTGATGAGTTCAAAAAGTGCCCAGAAATACAATCGAGAAATGAGGGCTACAATTTAAATACAATCGATCTTAGCTAGCTATCTGTTCACAATCTTGTTGCCCTTATTTTTCGTAAATGGAGTTCTTCTCTAGAACGTACGTCCTTTAGGTAGGGTGGTCCTGCTTCTTCTTGTGGTGTATGCTGATACTTCATCGTCGTCGTCATGTTCCATCTTCGGGTCGCCACACTTGTCGAAGTCTTGCTCATTGGCGACTCCATCCATTCCGATGATCTTCCTTTTGCCTCTCCTCATGACAACACGGCTGGGTTTGGCAGGTCGGTAATGAGGAAGCATTGGTCCTCTTGGGAAGCCAGTACCCATGGCTCATTTTTCACGGTGACGTTTGCGCCCGCGGTCTTGGATTTTGCTTCGGGTATAACCATGGTGGTGAAATACCAGTCTTCTTTTATGACGTTCTTGGCCCATCTAACACGGAACATCGGGACCTTCTCTCCAGCGTAGCTCAGCTCCCAGATCTCCTCGACCCTTCCGTAGTATCTGTCCTTGTCATTACCGGTGTAGGATTCCATCGTTACCCCAGAATTCTGATAACCATCGCTCTTCATGTCCTTTCCCTCGGTGTAGAATGTGGAGCCATTGATATCGTACGCCTCATACGTCATCAGGTTGTGCTCGACGCCCTGTGGCAAGGCGAATATGAGTTGTTCTTCCGCGGAAGAATCCTCATGTAAAGGGTACGACAGAAGGTTTTGCTTGAACCAACGCGTGAAACATGAGTTGTGCTCTTTGATTATATCTCCGTCCGTCCTCTGTTGGCCTCGGTCATTGTACGTCTTCTCAATAATGGTTTTGTGCTCTACCACCCAAGGATCGACCATGTCTATGTGTTGTAGCGCGACTAGGTTTGCTCTTTCAAAGTCGGCGAGTCGACCCTCGAAGTCGATATGCATTTCGCGGCGACCCTCACGGTGACCCCATCCAGCGAGCCTGCCGAGGTGCCTGTTGATGGGCAGACCAACGGGGTTCTCGATGCCTAGATAATTCGTACAGTAGGAGATGCACTCTTCAGTTAGAAAGGCCCTGGCTATGCTTCCCTCTGGACGTGACATGTTGCGAACGTATCCTTTGATGACACCATTCATCCTTTCGAACGGCATCATGCTGTGCAAGAACGTCGACCCGAGTTGGATGATATCCTCCACGATATGGACCAGCAGATGCACCATAACGTCGAAGAATATGGGCGGGAAGTACATCTCAAGCTCGCATAGTATCACCACGATCTCTTCCTGTAGCCTTCTGAGTTGCCTCACGCCAACCGACTTCTGAGAGATGACGTCGAAAAACTTGCATAGGCCAAATAGCGTTTCACGAACGTGCGCGTCCATGATCCCACGGATTGCAACTGGAAGTATCTGCGTCATCAGCACGTGACAGTCGTGAGACTTCATCCCGCTGAACTTCTGCTTCGCTGGGTCTAGGTATCTGCTTATCTTCCCCGCGTAACCATAAGGAAGTTTTACTCCTCTGAGGCAGGTGAAAAACCGATCGATCTCCTCCTGACTTAGAGTGAAGCACGCGGGAGGGTAGTCATTTATGGTCTGCTTGGCCTTTTTGCCTTTGCGACGACTTTCCGTGTCCTGCTTCGCCTCATCATCATCATCATCATCATTAGTGTGAAGCTCCTCCCTGATGCCCATTGATTTCAAGTCTGCCCTTGCTTTCGGCCCATCTTTGGTCCTCTCTGGCATGTTGAGCAGGGTACCTAGCAGACTCCCGCACACGTTCTTCGTGATATGCATGACATCAAGGCTCTGAGGCACACGGTGATTCTTCTAGTACGGCAAGTCCCAGAAAACAGACCTCGTTTTCCATACCTTCAGCAGCGGCTCTGGCGCCTTTCTCTTCTTTCCCGGCTCTGGCGCCTTTTGCTGCTTTCTCAGCAGTGGGCAATCTTTCCAATTTTTCAACAGCTCGTCTATTTCCTTGCCGCTCCTCATATGCGGGCGTCTTTGGGGTTCGGTTTCACCATCGAACAGATCCTTGCGTTTCCTCCACGGGTCATCATCGCGAAGCCACCTTCGATGTCCCATGAACATGGTTTTGAAGACCCGGGATCTCTATCTAGCTGGCGATACGTTGTGTCAGCCATGCACCTGACGCATGCAGAAAATCCATGGACCACCTGCCCCGCGAGATATCCGTAACCGAGATAGTCGTGCACCATCATGAGCAGTACGACTCTCATAGGGAAATATTCTTTCTCTGCGGCGTCCCACGTATTGGCTGGCATTTTCAACAGCGTGTGTAGCTCCTCTTTCAGCAGCCCCAGATACAGATTGATGTCGTTCCCTGGTTGTTTCGGCCCTTCAATTAGCATACTCATGTGAATGTTCTTCCTCTTCATGCACAACCAGGGGGGAAGGATGTACATCCACACAAACACAGCCCAGGTGCTATGTGTGCTTCTCAGGTTGCCAAACGGATTGACTCCATTGGTGCTCGCACCCAGCACGATGTTCCTTGGATCCTTCCCAAATTCTGGGTGTTCGAAGTTCAACGCTTGCCACTGGCTCCCATCCTTAGGGTGACTCAGCATCTTGTCTTTTTTATTTTTCTCCGGATCATTTGCGGCATCTTCTCGCTTCTTCTCCTCCCTATCCGTGTGGCAACGTAGGAGCTTTGCTACCTTAGGGTCCGCGAAATACCGCTGCACACGAGGAGTGATCGGAAAGTACCACACCGATTTTCGAGGAGCTTTCTTCCTCTTCTTGTATCGAGTGACGCCGCACACCGGATATATGGTAGACTCCGCGTGCTCGTCCCGATAAATGATGCAATTGTTCATGCACACATGGTATTTCACATGCGGTAAATCCAAAGGACACACGATTTTCTTCGCCTCCTCGAAACTGGTCAGGCACTTGTTCCCCTTGGGAAGACGTTCGTGCCAGAATGACATGTTCTCATTGAAGCATGAGTCGGTCATTTTGTGTTTTACCTTCATCTCCAGAGCCATGAGTGTTACTTTTAGGCGGATATCCTCGGGCCTGCATCCTTCATACAATGGAGTAACCGCGTCTATCTCCAGTTGATCCAGCTTGGCTTTCTCTTGGGCGGCATCTCTTACGTTATCTGTCTGCTTGTGAAGCAGCTCTTGAATATGAGGGTCCTGCACCCAGCCCATCGATGGTCCATCGTCGTCTGCTCCGCCGGCATCTTCATCTTCATGATCATGCCCTTCGTTTGCTCCGGCATCTTCCTCATCATCATGTTCGGCATCTTCTACATGCTGACTGTGTACAGCATCACCGTCGCGATCATGTCCTGGAGATTCTTTGTCTTCTCGCCCGCCCGAACCGCGGTGGTTGTCTTGCTTCCCTTCCTCATTTCTTGCCCGTCCCCCATGGACGACTTCATAGTCATATTCATCACCTTGCCACCGATAGCCATCCATGAAACCACGAAAGAGCAGGTGATCCCGCACCTGCCCGTAATCCGAGTCCGCAATAAGGCTCTTCAGCTTGCATCTTCGACACGGCCAACTTATCTCCGTCTCATTCTTTTGAAGCATCTCAGTCTTCGCGGAGCTCAAAAACCTATTCATGATGCCTTCGGTCATCGTGCGGACCATGGTCGCCTGCGGGGTAGAGCAAAACGATATTTTAGAACCAAGAAAAAATTTGACATGACTTTCCCTGAAAATAGGACCAAAAAGAATGCATAGTGCCAAAATTCTCGCCGAAACGGAAATGAATCAACATTTCGGCAAAATATTGGCAACTATCGCATTTCAAATACCGTTACCTGCAAACACAAACATATATGCAACACCACAAACATATGCAACACCACAAACATACATAGATCTAGCTAGGCCACAAAAAGTGCATGGGCACGTTGTTGGAGGGAGAACAACATAAAGATAGCTTCCCCCTTACTTACCTATCAAAAAAAAGGTAATTTAACCAATTAATTTGGATGAATCTATGGTGCAATGAGGTGAGGAGGAGGAGGCAGCCGAGACATGCTTGGAGGAGGAGGTGGAGAGAATGAAGTGGGGAAAGTGAGTGGGTAGGTGTGGCTGTCCAAAATATCTTGTTGGTCCCAGGTTACTAATGGTGCACCACCTGAAAATGCACCATTACTAACCCTGGTTACTAATGGCGCACCTGCTGGTGGTGCGACATTAGTAGTTTCGCAAAAAAATAAAAAAAATATACCAATGGCGCACCGTGGCATAGTGCGCCATTACTAGTTTAAACTAGTAATGGCGCACTATGCCACGGTGCGCCATTAGTAGTTTTGCAAAAAAGAATGAAAAAATACAGTAGTGGCGCACTGTGTGGCTGGTGCGCCATTACTAGTTAGAACTAGTAATGGCGCACTGTGCCTGGTTGCGCCATTAGTATGTTTGGAAAAATGAAAGAAAATTGTTACTAGTGGTGCACCATGTGTCTGGTGTGCCATTAGTGTCTTCCACACTAATGGCGCACCTGCACATGGTGCGCCACTGCTATATAGTAGTGGCGCACCACATGTCAGGTGCGCCATTAGTATGAATTTCATCTATAGCCCTTTTCCTAGTAGTGCTTGGTGTTAGACCCAATAATAAACGGGTACCATTTCACAAGGGTCCTAATGGACGGTGGCAGTGATCTAAATCTGATATATCAAGACACAGTCCGTAAAATGGGGATACACCCGACACAAATAAGCCACAGTAATACTACCTTCAAGGGAGTAATACCAGGACAAGAGGCCCGCTGTACGGGCTCTCTACCACTAGAGGTGGTATTCGGTTCTCCCGATAACTTCCGAAGCGAAACGTTAACTTTTCACATCGCTCCATTCCGAAGTGATTATCAAGCACTGCTTGGAAGAGCGGCTTTTGCTCGTTTTAACGCAATACCGCATTATGCTTTTCTCAAGCTCAAGATGCCCGGTCCACGAGGCGTCATCACAGTTAGCGGAAATGCCAACTGTTCTTTACGTATGGAAGAGGACGCAACGGCTCTAACATTCGCACACTAGACGACCTCACTAACCAGAAAAAAGGCAGGTCGTCAAGACCATGGACACGGTTAGACGAGTCCGGCGTTCCATCATACATGCATGAGATTGGTTTTTGGACCCTCATAAAACGACACCAGGGGCATCCCGTGTGCAATTAGGGCCAGCCCGGCTCAACCAGGCCTCTCGGGAATTTTGATAATTCATTCTTCTTTTTGGCACGACAACTTTCACCTAAGTTCTTTCCTTTTCCAGGTGACAATCGTGCTACACCCGTCCAGGACACTGCACAACGGAGACACAGGCGCAGACGTGCAGCAGGGACCCGCCCAAAGGTTTCTTTTTAGATTAAGGCCCTGTGTAAACCTTTTTTACTGTCTCTTCTTGCTCACATCCTCCGGATACTCCAGACAACCGAGAAGGATGCCGGCGTTATTGGCATGTGGCCACGCCAGGATTTTGCACGTACCTGGACATATGGGGTTTCTTATAAAGGGCATTTTTTAGCCTGGTATATGTTATAAAGACCAAACACCTTAGGGAGTGTTCGGCATCACGAGTTTGGCCCTATATGCATCAGCTCCGAATCATGTCTTTGGTCAAATGTTGGGTTTGCCCGGCTCCCACGTTTTGGTACCTTACGTTCCTTTATATCGGCTAAGGTAGCACTGGGAGAACTACTGCGATTGTGCCCTGGTTCATCCGGATGAGAACCTCAGTAGAGAAAGTAGAAAACTGACTGTCATGATATAGCGAGAGACTGGTCAACCACTCGATGACTAATCGGAATCTTCGGGATTCCTCCGCATTAACGAAGGGCCATTTCCTGGTCATGTACGTACGCGCCCCGTATTCGGACGAGCGCAGAAGTACCAGGGGCTATATAGTAGCCCCACTGTTAAACTCCTATGGGTAAGTGAAAGTATTAAAGCAATATAGTCCGATTGCCTCGTTCACTACGCTATCACCTCCTTAACGGACCAAGACGTTGGATCAAGTGTGGATATGCATCTTTTGCAAACACCCCCGCATTATATGCATGGGGACGAAAGCCGACGACTGCAAACTTTCAGGTTATATACATATATACATAGACGGCTGCACCTAAGGCAACATAGTACTTTTGGGAAAAAGTATAAAT
The DNA here is from genome assembly GCF_002162155.2 of Triticum dicoccoides. Classification (NCBI taxonomy): domain Eukaryota; kingdom Viridiplantae; phylum Streptophyta; class Magnoliopsida; order Poales; family Poaceae; genus Triticum; species Triticum dicoccoides. Next base: position 413,302,890 of record NC_041390.1, on the reverse strand, counting down.
ACAGCCTTGATTAATTCAAAAAAACATTGTTTGTACAATGGGACTACAAGTCACTGGAAAATAATATTCTTCGAGCACTGAGCCTCTATCGAACGAGCGCCTTCAAGGACTTCTTCAAAGTAGTGCTCGGCAGCCACTCAGCCTATGGCCGTACCCTGTGCCACAACAGTGGTGGCCTCCATCTCCACCCAGTATGTTTCGACACGGGCAAGGGCCATCCGCGCACCTTCTATGCACGCCGATCTTTTTATAGCATCGATGTGTGGCACAACATCATGGAATTGTTGCACTAACCTAAAGTAGCAATTCGGCCTTGGCCCTCCCGGCCATAGATGATCCACAACGGACCTCATGGCAAGTCCGGACAACCTATGGAGCTCGGCCCAACCGCTCAATCGCTCATTCAGCAGCAGCGGATGGACTAGAGCGTGAAACTGTGACCAGAACAGCTTTTCCACTTCGGGACCTTTTGGATCCTTGAAGTACTCGGCTGCATCAGCAACACTTGCAGCCAAATCCATGTACACGTCCGCAGAACTCCATAGCCGGTCCAGAGGAGCATACTTCAGATCTCCGAACTTAGTCCGCAACAAGAAGGGCTTCCCTGACACGATATCTCCATCTTGATTCAGCTCCTCCTTCATCGCTCTAATTTTGGAGCGGGCTTCCTTGGTAGCCACCTGGGCCTTCTCTAGGTCCGTCGCCTACGCCCGGTTTTCTTCTTCAAGAAGCTGGTAACGGTCAACATCATCTTTTAACTCTACAACCATCTTTGCTATTTTTTCCTTGCTCTCACAATGCGCGCCCTGTATGGCCCTTAACTCTTCGGCCGCCTTTAAAGCGGCTGCATTGCTACTCCTTGCTTGCTCCTTGGCTCGGGCAAGCTCCGCCCAAAGGGTCTCCACGGTGGCAGCTCCATCCGCAGTCACAACATATTAAAGATACTAGCATCATGCTTCTCTTATTATGTGACGATCACCAGAAAAATCACTCACCCCGAGCCTCGTTAAGCCGCTTGTTGACAAGCACGATGTCGGCATCTGCCGCGTCCAGTTGCAGCCTTAGTTTGGCAAACCCATCAGTCCGGCTAGCCGCCGGAGCTTCAACCACCTGCACATAAAGGTGGTCTGGTTATTACCTGGGACTATGATCCTCTGTTTTCCACCGTTCTCGACGACAACCAGAGTCTCAGGGGCTACTATCTGCATGGGCATACCTAACATATGCGGTACTGTTAAAAGCATAGATTATTTCACGTACCTCAAAGCCTTTCAGCATACTCATAAAAGCTTCATGCAACCCGCTTTCAGTGGATGAAATCCTTTCAATTACCGTACCCATTAGCATACGATGTGCTTCCGAGATGGCAGCTTGCCTCAGAAGATCCTTCAGCGCGTCCGACCACACACTGTATGGACCCTTGCTGTCGCTCTCCTTACGAGCCGGATACTGGGGATTTCGGGCAGCCAAATGGTTATCCTATGGCCCTAGTGGATCCGGAGATACCCTTCGCGACGACACTTCAAGGTTGCATGCTTCTTGAGCTGGGGAGTCCGGGGGAGGCGTTTCGCTCTCCATCATCTCCGGAAGAAGATCCCCCGAAGATGAACTCTGTTGAGAAGGGTAGCAATCCGGACAACAATTTATAAGCATCAGTTATTGTCTTCGGAAGTAAGGTAGGATATCATCACTATTAAGTACTTTTTGATTACTTACAACTCGGTAGAGGGCTGATCCCCGCGCGAACATTGTGCGGCAAGAATACCCTCCGAGGCAGGACCCTCTGGCTGAGATTTCTTCTCCCGTTTGGAAACCTTAATTTCCGGATCATCAAAGGTAGTCCTCTTCCTTCCCCGGGGAGAGAGAATGTCAGATTATTCCCCTGTGTTATCCTCCCTCGCGGAGGCGCTCATTCCCACGGTTGGAATAGGTAGCGAAGGAGGCCCGCTTTTGCCCTCTTTATTCCCCCCATCATCTTCCTTTGAGGGCACTAGACAAGGTATTGGCTCGAACATCTTTTCCAGCACCGGATTGTCCGAGCCCTTAGGAAGGGGGGCCGAACACCGGATCATCTTCGTCTTTGTTATCCAGTCATGGTCAAAGAACAATTCTTCAGAATGATGTCATGATAAATAAAAGGACAGTGTGTTCGGCCATGGGATTACTTACTTGGGCAGCGGTGCGGTCGCAGCTTAGGCCCATGTCCTCGGTGGTGTCCGGGCACTCTATTTGGGGTCCGAAGAATGATTTGTACATCTCCTCGTGCGTCATGCCGAGGAAATGCAGAATAGTGCGCGGTCCTTCCGGGTTGAATTCCCACATGCGGAGGGGTCGGCGTTTGCAAGGCTGGACTCGACGAACCAGCATAACTTGCATTACCATAACCAGACTGAAGTCTCCCTCGAAGAGATCCCGGATATGGCTCTGCAGTACTGGCACGTCCTTGGCTGGACCCCAGCTCAGCCCCCTGTTGATCGATGACATTAGTTGTGGTGGGGGGCCCGAGCGAAAGGTGGGGGCAGCTACCCATTTGGCACTTCGAGGAGCTGTGATGAAAAACCACTCCCGCTGCCACAATTCGGACACCTCTGGAAAGGAACCCTTTGGCCATGGAGCGTCAGCAATTTTGCTTATTAAAGCACCTCCGCACGCTGCATACTGCCCCTCGACCGTCTTCGGCTTCACATCGAAGGTCTTGAGCCACAGGCCGAAGTGAGGGGTAATGCGGAGGAAGGCCTCACATACGACAATGAATGACGAGATGTGAAGAAGGGAATCCGGGGCCAGATCATGAAAATCCAGCCCGTAATAGAACATAAGACCCCTAACAAAGGGATCCAGAGTGAGGCCTAGCCCTCGGAGGAAGTGGGAGACAAACACAACGCTTTCGTTGGGTTCGGGAGTAGGGACGACCTACCCTCGGGCGGGCAGCCTATGCGAAATTTCGGCAGTCAGATATCTGGCCTAGCTCAACTTCTTGATGTCCTCCTCCGTGACGGAGGAAGGCATCCACTGGCCTTGAAGGCTGGATCCGGACATGATTGAAGGTCCGAAGCACCTGGCCTGAGCTTTGGGTGTTAGAACTCGAGGCGGGGGAAGGATTCGATTGAGCGCGGGAAAAAAAAGAAAAAGCCTTGTCCCTTTATAAAGAGGGTGAATATCAGGCGTCCTCTGTCGTGGTTCTAAGTCTGATAGTAATGTAGGGGGGTAAGTATGGAGAGGCAAGATCTTAGCTATGGAGAAGTTGTAAGCACACAAAGCTTACGAGTTCAGGCCCTTCTCGGAGGAAGTAATAGCCCTACGTCTCGGAGCCCTGAGGCAGTCGACTGGATTATGCGTGTATGGTTTACAGGGGTGTGAACCCTTTACACTGAGGAGGGGATGGCTTATATAGAGTTCTCCCGACCCCTCCGGCCCTCAGTTATGCAGGGTTTTAAATACATTAAGGTCGGGCGTTACTGGTAACGCCCTTAATAAACTGCTATAGTGACCATAAAGGCTACTTAATAACCGACCATTAGCATGCAGAGTGCCTTTAGGTCTTCTGGCCGTCGAGTGGTTTGGTCTTGGTCGAGTGTCTTCGAGTCTGTCGAGTGTAACACCTCCAAGTCGATTGAAAGGTGATTTCTTCTAGAGATGTCCTTGGGTAGGGTAGTTTGGACAGGTCCATGGCCCTACCCTAGGTACATAGCTTCATAATTAGCCCCCGAATGGATCGAGGTTTGAGTGGGGAAGGAGTTGAGAATTTTCCCGACTCATTTTTCATGCCATGAGTATATTTGGTTTCGGATCAATGAACCCTGAGTGATGACAGCAACTTCCTTTTCAGCCGCCTTGATCCATTCTTAGCTTTTTTTCGAGTGAGTTTCTTTACTTGAAAGGCTCCGAGTGACGGTGCGGAGGAGATCTTCGGTCTGACAAGTTGTTCTGCTGCCCGCAGATTTCGCGGGATCCGAATTTTGGGAAGCGCGCGGGACGGGGGAAGCCGCAGTAATCGGATGGGATAGAGCGGAACTGCCTCGATCCCCACACCACCTTTTTCGCCACGTATCACGCGCGCGATCGTTACGGGATTTGACAGGGCCGCCCGGGCCTACCAGTCAGCCACTCGGAAGCGGCCTCATATAAGGCGTCGGACCGGCGTCTCTTTGAACGGTGCATCCTCATTATCTCTTCTCCTCTTCACGCTCCCTCGCCGCGCTCGCCCTCGCCCAAGCGCCCCCGCTCCATACGCGTTTCCCCGGCGACGATGGGGAAGGAGAAGATAGCGACTCTAGAGCGGGCGAAGAAGGCAACGGCGAGGTCGAAGGGGAAGGCGACCAGTCGGGGCGGGTCCTCCTCGTGAACCGGTCTGCCGAAGGGCTGGATCCAGGGCGACTGGATCCATTCAACGATCACCCAAGAAGACCTCGACGACCTAGCCGAAGGAGGTTTGATCCCCTATGAATCGGCACGGCTCCTGGGGAAGGAATCCGAGCCGCAACCTCGGGAGGGTGAGCGCGTTCTCCTTGCCACCCACGTCGACCGTGGATTTTCCTTGCCTCCTCACCCTTTCTTTCGGGGATTTCAGAACTTCTTTGGGGCACAACTCCACCACTTCACTCCCAACACAATAGTTTATCTCGCCGCTTTTGTTTCTTTGTGTGAGAATTTCCTGGGTTGTCGGCCTCACTGGGCCTTTTCAAGCACATTTTCAGTTGTCGCTCCCAGACGGTGAAAAAAGCTAATCCGAGTGACGAGAGGACTCAGGTGATTCAGATGTGTGGGGGTCTTGGTGTCTAGATGAGAGCGAAAGGCTCCTTTCCGGCCATGATTCTTCCCGACTCAGTTCGCGGATGGCAGTCAACCTGGTTTTACTGCAAAGATCAGTCGACGCCAGGGCAGTCGACTGGCCTCCCTCCTTTCACCATGGACCGAGTGAGGAAACCCTCCCCTTTGAAGGTGCTCCCGGAGGAGAAGGCGCAGGTGAGGGTGCTGGTAGAGCGAGTGGTCTAGCTTATCCGTGATGGGGTCACTGGTATGGATCTCTTGGAGGTCTTCCTTCAGTGGCGCATCCAGCCACTTCAAGCCCGAGACCATCCAATGTGGATGTATTCGGGTCTTGAAGACTCCACTCGGATTCACCCGGAGGAGGTCAATGACGACATACTGGAGAAGTGGCTGTCGGGCATGACCGGAAACAAGGACAACCCCAGGGGAGCCAGGAGAGTTCCTCCACTCGACCAGTCTCATGTACCAGAGAAGGTTCGATTCTGAGTTTTTGTTTGTAATCTGAATTCACTCGCGCAGCTACCTATACTGAGTCGACTGACTTTGTTCTGCCTGCTTTCTTTCAGGCCATTATTGAAATGTATTCAATGCCCAACGGAGAGCAAGAGCAGGACCCGGAAGGAGAAGCGAGCGGTGGCGACAGTGGAAAATGGGAGTCTGACGGTAGAGGAGACGAAGAAAGCGACGATCCAAGTGACGAAGAAGAAGTCGAGTCGCCTCCTTGCAGGGAGAGGCGGTCCAAACTTGACCAAGGACGACCGAGCGCCCGTGAAAAGGTGATTGCTCAAGCTGGTCAGTCTTCAAAGCGTCCTCGGACCTCTTCGCCAACTCCGACTGAAAAAGTGTCAAAGCATCCCAAAGTCGCAGAGCCGAAGCTTCGGAAGGCATTGTCGAAGATTAAGATTGACATCCACATCGCTTCCGCGTGAGTGTCTCCCTTCATATTTACTCGACGCTCTGTGCTGTTTGTTTTTCTTGTTATAACAGGACGAACTTTGGAACTCTCAGCGCTTCTACTTCCGGGACCTCAGCTTACAGGGACGATGATGAGGTGATGGAGGATGCGGTCACTTCTAATTTGGGTATGATTTCTGCCATACTGTCTTTATTTTGGTTGATTCAACTGCAATGTGTACCATCGGGTGATGTGATTTTGTCGATTGAACTTTGAACAGCCCCTAACATTATTGACCTCCCTGATGATGATGATGAATAGCCCGAGAGGCTTTTGACGAGGAAAAATAGGCAAGCTCCTGCGAGCGAGGTGCCACAATCGACGCCGAGGGCGGAGCCAGTCGTTCAGGATGCTGGCGATGCCAATCGGGGTTCTGTTACCTTCACCGTGCCATTGTTGAGTGCCTTGCCTTCCTCGTCAACTGCTCAGGCCCCTGTCGACCCGCCTTCAGTTTTTGCGACCCATCATGTCCCAGAGGACGAGGTGAATGCTGCCAGGGAAGCCATAAGCCAGGCGGGCATTATGATGGAGAAGATGAAGACGGTGCGGGACGCGAGCCAAGCCGCCTATGATGCCAGCTCGGCTCTCCAGAGCAACGTTTAGTTGGTCGCCGCTTGTTCTGTTAGGATACGCTATCTGAAGACTCTTTCCGAAAATATTTGCATCTGTACACCCACTAGGTGCGTCGATTGAATTTTTGAACTAGTGGGGGCACGCTGAGTGAACCCACTGGGTGTAGTCCCCGAGACTACGGTGGACTGCTGGCAGTCGACTGTAGTCTTTGCATTTTGTCAAGTGTAAACTGAAAGTGCAACTATCCCTAGGTGGTTTTGGTAATTCATAACAACATATAGCTCATTGAGCTAATGCTATTCCAAGATGATTATTTCAGGAAAGCTCAATGATTGGCATGGCATGGATGTGAAAGTGGAACCCTCAAAATGCTAAGGACAATGGATTGGCTCAAGCTCAAAAGCTCAAGACTCTTCATTTTATATTTTAGTGATCCAAGATCACATTGAGTCCATAGGAAAAGCCAATACTATTAAGGAGGGATGAGGTGTTGCTTAATGAGCCTCTTGCTTCATGTGCTTAGTGATATGCTCCAAAAACCCTCAACTACTTTCCCATATCCACATATGACCTAAACTCTAAGCCAAACTCGGTCCTACCGATTCTTCCTATCCGGCGCCACCGAGTTTCACTTGTCATTAGCCACTGCCAAACCCTAGCAATTCGGTTCTACCGATAAGGATCTCCGTCCCACCGAGATGGGGTTGCAAACTCTCTGTTTCCCTTCCGTAACTTTTCGGTCCCACCAAAAGAGCGAATCGGTCCCACCGAGATTGCAATGTAAACTCAGTGTTTCCCCTTTGTAACTTTTCGGTCTCACCGAGTTCCACTCGGTCTCACTGAAAGAGCAAATCGGTCCCACCGAGTTTGCCTGACCAACTCTCTAGTTAGCTAATTACCAAATTTGGTATCACCGAGTTTGTGTAATTGGTCTCATCGAGATTACGTTATGCCCAAACCCTAACCGAATCGGTCCTACCGAGTTGCATGTCAGTCCCACCGAAAATCTCTAACGGTCACTAGGTTTACATTTTCGGTCTGACCGAGTTTATTGATTCGGTCCCACCGAGATTGGAAAGCTATGTAACGGTTGGATTTTGTGTGGAGGCTATATATATACCCCTCCACCTCCTTCCTCATTCGAGGAGAGAGCCATCAGAACACACACACCATTCCAACTCATATGTTCTGAGAGAGAACCACCTACTCATGTGTTGAGACCAAGACATTCCATTCCTACCATATGAATCTTGATCTCTAGCCTTCCGAAGTTGCTTTCCACTCAAAATCTTCTTTCCACCAAATCCAAATCCTATGAGAGAGAGTTGAGTGTTGGGGAGACTATCATTTGAAGCACAAGAGCAAGGAGTTCATTACCTACACACCATTTGTTACTTCTTGGAGAGTGGTGTCTCCTAGATTGGCTAGGTGTCACTTGGGAGCCTCCGACAAGATTGTGGAGTTGAACCAAGGAGTTTGTAAGGGCAAGGAGATCGCCTACTTCGTGAAGATCTACCGCTAATGAGGCAAGTCCTTCGTGGGCGATGGCCATGGTGGGATAGACAAGGTTGCTTCTTCGTGGACCCTTTGTGGGTGGTTGCTTCTTCGTGGACCCTTCGTGGGTGGAGCCCTGTGTGGACTCGCGCAACCGTTGTCCTTGGGTGGAGCCCTGTGTGGACTCGCGCAACCGTTACCCTTCGTGGGTTGAAGTCTCCATCAACGTGGATGTAGGATAGCACCACCTATCCGAACCACGGGAAAAACATCCGTGTCTTCAATAGCGTTTGAATTCTCCAAACCCTTCCCTTTACATTCTCGCAAGTTGCATGCTTTACTTTCCGCTGCCCATAAACTCTTTGCATGCTTGCTTGAATTGTGTGATGATTGCTTGACTTGTCCTAAAATCTGCCAAGAACTAAAATTGGGAAAAGGTTAAGTTTTTATTTGGTCAAGTAGTCTAATCACCCCCCCCCCTCTAGACATACTTTCAATCCTACAAGTGGTATCAGAGCTTTGGTCTCCATTTGCTTGATCTCCATAGCTTTTGGTGGTCATAGCCTTGGTTTCACAACCTAGGAGAGTATGGCGTCTAGCGAGGGAAATTATCACCGTAGAGGTCCTTACTTTGATGGTACTAATTTTGCTAGTTGGAAGCATAAAATGAAAATGCATATTCTTGGACATAACCCCGCTATTTGGGCTATTGTGTGTGTTGGTTTGCAAGGTGACTTCTTTGATGGGAGAGAACCAAACCGTGAAGCTACCGCGGATGAGTTGAAGATGTTGCAATACAATGCTCAAGCTTGTGATATTCTCTTCAATGGATTATGCCCCGAAGAATTCAACAAAATCAGCCGCCTTGAGAATGCAAAGGAAATTTGGGACACTTTGATTGATATGCACGAAGGTACCGACTCCGTCAAGGAATCCAAGTTGGATGTGCTTCAAAGCCAACTTGACAAGTTCAAGATGAAGGATGGTGAAGGTGTCGCTAAAATGTACTCTAGGCTTGCTCTCATCACAAATGAGATTGCCGGCTTAGGAAGTGAAGAGATGACCGATAGATTCATCATCAATAAGATCCTAAGAGCCTTGGATGGAAAATATGATACCGTGTGCACATTGATTCAAATGATGCCCAATTGCAAAGATCTCAAGCCAACGGAAGTGATTGGAAGAATTGTTGCTCATGAGATGTCACTTAAGGATAAAGAGGAACTTCACAACAAGTCAAGTGGTGCCTATAAAGCCTCATGTGAAGCCCCTACATCATCAAGTGAGAAAGAAGACTTCAATGAAGAATTGAGCTTAATGGTGAAGAACTTCAACAAGTTCTACAAGAGTAGAAGCCAAGATAGAAGCTCCAAGTCAAGGTCCTACAATGACAAAAGATCTTCTAGTCGAGAGAGAAACTGTTACAATTGTGGAAGACCCGGACACTATTCCAACGAGTGTACGGCTCCCTACAAGAGAAGAGAAGATTCTCCAAAAAGAAGAAGCAAAGGATCACCACCAAGAGAGAGAAGGAGTAGAGATGATCGTTATGAACGAAGATACTCACGGAGAAGCAAGGATTCGGAAAGGAAGGAAAAATCATCAAGGAGCTACACAAGACGAAGACATCAAGCTCATGTTGGTGAATGGGTATCCGGCTCCGACTCTGACAGCCACTCCGAGAGAAGTTATCACTCTGACTCCGAAGATACTCAAGATGAAGGTGTTGCCGGTCTAGCACTTGTGTCAACCAACTCCTATGACATATTTGACTCACCAAATGAAGAAATTGGAAGATGCTTCATGGCCAAAGGTCCTAAGGTAACACACCCCGAGTATGTTGATTTCAATAGTGATGAAGATGACTTGTTAGGTGATGATTTGCTTGGTGACAACTCTAGTGATGAATACTATGATGAAAGACCAATTAATCATGCTAATCAAGATAAAACGAATGACAATGATAAGGAGAAGATTGAGGCTCTAACTAAAGAACTAAAAACTCTTAAGTTAGCTCATGACACTATCTTCGAGGATCATCGAGAACTTTTAAGAGCTCATGAGAAGCTATGCTTTGAAAAGCTCAATCTTGAGCAAGAGCATGAGTTCTTAAAGGCAATCAATGGTGATCTCCGCAAGAAGAGTTCTTCTTACATTGCCAAGGGTTTACTCTTATCCACTTACATGCCTCAAGTCAAATCTAACAAGAAAGATTCTTCCGCTAGTAGTAACAATGATCAGGCTAAATCCAATATTGTTGCTTCTAGTAGTTCTCTTGATTCCACTAATGATTCTCTTAGCCAAGTTACACTTGAGCAAGAAAATAGCTTATTGAAGGGAATTGTAGAGAAAGGAGTGTACAAAAGCCTTGCCGGGAGTAAGCAAATCGAGGAAATTGTGCGCAAGCAAGGAATGCACCGGAAGAATCAAGGTATTGGTTTTGAACGAAAGTTCAATGCCAATGGAGTTGAATGGGAAGAAGATCAATACCCCAAGACAAAGTTTGTCCCTCAACAAGAGAAGTTTTTCAAGGGGACACAAGCTCAAGATGATCTTCCACCACAAGACTACGAGCAAAAAGGCAAGGACAAGCTTCAAGAGGAAATTGATGCATTTGAAGAAGCTCCTAAGACCTTAGTCAAGTGGATTCCCAAGACTACTTCAAGTTCCACTTCATCAAGTATGACTACAACTCCAAGGATTCCCATCAAGATGATGTGGATCCAAAAGAAGAAGAACTAGAGAGTTCTTGAGGGTGACTCCGCCAACATACTTCACTCTTATCATTTTGGCAAGAACAAGTGCAATCAACTTCCACATCTTGCACTAGTTCAAGGAGTCACAAACCCTCTTGTTGGTAAGACAAGGGACAAGGTAACCTAAAAGTTTTCATGGACATCATCTTTTGTGTGCATCACTCTATGTCTATGGATATCCTTGTTTGTTCCTTGTGGGACTAACCCATGTAGGTATTGAAAGTGCAATTCACTCAAATGGATAGCTCCAAGAGATCTACATCAACATTGAGCATCCACATCTTCAATGTCTACATGAAGTCATCATCGACAAAACCCAAGGTTAGTTCATCCCTCTTAGGGGGGATATCACATCTAGGGGGAGCTTTACTCTAAGACTGAGCTAAAGCAACTCTAAAGATGTGAACAAAGCAATGCTTTATGTAAAAGTGGTAACCCCACTTGAGCTTAAACTATGAGTATGACCTATGATCAAGTGTTCTCACTTGACTCCTAAGTCAATATACTCATATATAGATGACCTGGTCATCGCAAATTGCTTGATAGATGCTAGAATTGGTTGTGCATGCCTTGCCACATATTTAATTTGCCATCTTATTGTGTGAGCATGCTGGTTGCATATTTTACTCATTTGAGGACATCCACTTGTTGCTTTGATTGTTTGGCTTTATCTTCTTTTGCCAAGTGGATGGACAAGAATGCCTAAGAACCTCCTCTAGCTATCTATGCTTTTCTCGTCTCAAACTCTGTTCATGCTGCATCACAAAATTTGATCAAGTCAGATTCGAACCACTCTGTGTGAGGAGCGCTCGGAGTCCCCGATTCGTCATAGACTTAAACTTCCAAAACCTCTTTATGATTCTCGGTCTGACCGATACTCCAGTTTCGGTCCTACCGAGATCATTAAGTTGATCTAAGTTTTCAATCTCGGTGCAACCGATTTGAACCTTTCGGTCTCACCGAGTTTCAGTAACTGCGCGCAGTTATGAATCTCGGTGCCACCGAGTTGTTCAACTCGGTCACACCGACAGCGTCGGGCTATATATAGTCACGGGCAAAATTTGGAAATTTCTCCGAACCCCTTCGCCCGCGCGATAGCCTGCTCTTCCCTTGAGGTCTCCGGATCGTCTTCTCACCGCCAGCAGCCTCCAGTCGCTGGTCTCCGTCACCGTCAACGGGATTTCTGCCCAGCCGTTGCCGCCGTAGCAAGTCCACGCCAAACTAGGGTATGGACTTGATCTTTGTGCTATTCCTCAATCTGATTCCTAGCACATTGTGATCATATTGTTTCTGGCCACGTTTGATAAACTTCTATCCAGTCAAAACGCTCATAGAGTAGGTTTGATTCGAAAATTCTAGGTTTAGGTTTCCGCCGAAACCATCTCGGACCCACCGAGTTGAAAAACTCGGTCCCACCGATTTGGCTTATGCCATTGCACAAGTAAAACTCGGTCTGACCAAGAATTACTATCGGTGTGACCGATTTTTGAACTCAGTGAAACCCTAGCAGTCTCGGTGCCACCAAACTGTGACTCAGTCTGACCGAGTTCACTAGTTTAGGTTCCAAAACTGCTTCAGTATCACCGAGTTTGAAAATCGGTAGATGCGAGATGATTTCAGTGGGAAACTAAAACTAAGTTTTTGGATCATTCTTTTTGCAAAAATCTCTGCATTTTGTGATGCTCATCCACTCTATCTCTTCTATAATCTATTCACAGGGTCAGCAGTCAGTTTGCAGCATGTCAGACCAGAGTGATAGCTAGAATCTGTCAGAGCAGCAAGTGATGATGAGTGAGGGCACTAGTCCCTCCAGTTCATCTGATGAAGGCAGCGGGAGCACTCCTAGCAATTTGCCAAAAGCTGCCACGAGACAAAGGAAGAAGAAAACCTCAGATTCTGAAGATGAGGACTATGTGGCAGAGGAAGAGGCCACCTCCAAGAGAGTTGAGCCAGCTCAAGGCTCAAAGCCAGGCCTGAAAATCAAGAGGCCAGCAGGCAGGCAACCCACGTCAAAGGCTAGAGCCTCAACTGAGAAGCCTGCTCCCATTGAGCCCGTTGCAGCTGAGGGCAAGAAGAGGAAAGAAAGAGTGAAGAAGACTGTAGCCAGAGTTCTTGGGAAAGCCTCCATCATGGTAGAAGAGGAGGAGGAAGAAGAGGCAGTTGCACCAGCGCCCAAAGCAGCCAAACTTATGGGAGATGCCATAAGGTCAAGGGGAGCTGCATCCAAGCCCAAGGAAGCACCTAAGGCTGCATCTAAGCCTAAGAGTGCACCAAAGAGGAACACACGGAGCATTCCTGCAGCTGAGAAGAACAAGGCCCCAGTGCCTGAGACTGTTGCTGAGGATGAGGAAGAGAATGTCCTTCGGAAGCTCAAGCCCAAGATCCCAGACCACAACGATGCTCATCCTGTGGCTGAGGATATGAAGCTTAGGAGAGACTCAAGGCTCAGGAAGTGGAGAGAAGCAGATCCATATGCTTCTAGGAGAAGGACTGAAGTGGACTACAGATTTCATACCAAGGAGCAGCAAGATTTCTATGAGACAGTGCTACTTGACAAGAAGCCAATCGTATGTGACATGAGATGGGTCGACTGGACCTATATTAAGGACAATGAAGAGTACTACCCAGGAGTTCAGGACAGCTTCAAGGCGTGTGGAGTAGAGGACTTTGTTGGGCAGAAGCTCACAAAGTGGAACGAGGAACTCATCATGTAGTTCTACTCCACAGCTCACTTTTATCCAGATGGAAGGATTACATAGATGTCTGAGGGTACGAGGTACCACTCTACTGTTGAGGAATGGGCGAAGTTGATCAATGCCCCAGAGGAGCAAGCAGATGACTTAGACATTTATGCCAAGAAAAAGATGGACCACAACTCCATGTCCAACATGTACAAGGAGATTTCGAATGAAGCACTTGACACGTTCAAGTTTAGCTCAGTGCATTATCTGCTCTCAGGATTGCCTACGATCAAATGGATCCTTAGGCACACCCTTCTGCCCAAGTCTGGAGATCAGAAGATGATCAGAGGTCACGCGATCAATTTGCTTCATGTTTTTGACGTGCCCCAAAAATTCAAAGTTATGAGCCTCATAGTGGAAACGATCAAAAGGACTGCGGCAGATCAGAAGAGGAGCCGTGGATATGCCCCTCAGATTTAGGAGCTCATCAACTCCAAGATGGGCACGGGCATATATTTGCTGGATAAGGAACACCTGCCCATCCGTCCAGATTTCGAGAACAATGAAGTTGTGATGACAGAGAATGAACCATCATCTGCCCATGCACAAGCTCAGAAGGAGAAGGCGAAGAAGGAGAAATCTGCCAGGATGCCTACTCAAGCGGAGGCATCTGATTACTTCCTGAAAACCAAACAAGAGCAGATCAGTTACTTGATTGCGTCCACCCTGCGGATTGAGCAGAGTATAGCCACCCTGACTCAGAACCAGGCGAGCTTAGAGAGGATCATGGAACAAAGATTCTATGACTTGGACATCAAGGTGACAGAGATACAGACTGCCGTGGAGCAGCTCCAGGACGACATGAATGAGAGGAGAGGCAGGACCACGACTCATGCGTTTGCGAGGGTGCCACGAGGTCTGAGGTCGTCTGCACTGCCAGTTGCTGACACCAGAGCTACAACGTCTGCACCAGCCACAGCCTCCGTTCCACCAACTCCAGCGACTACTTCAACATCTACTGAAGCCTTCGTCCTTGGAGTGATCCGGACTCCACCACCACCAGAAGATCAAGCCTGAGCATCGATCTAGTGCTATGCATTTTCTAGGAACTTTTTGGTAACTTGTTGCCAAAGGGGGAGAAGATGTATAGATCATAAGCTTCGAGAGAGAGAGTGTTGCTTTTTCTCTCTTGCTTTATTTGGTGTTTTTTTTGAACCTTGTTTGCTTGTGTGTGAGATACTACGTCCTTATGCTTGTGAGACAGCGATGATCATGTGTTTTATCATAAGCTACACTTAATGTTTGCTTAATGCTTGCTTAAATATTACCATTCTATCTATCGTTTGTGATCATTCACTATTCTTGGTGATGAGTGCATACATTTCAATCTCATCATTTTGAGCGCTCCACCAAGATGTATGTGACATGGAAGAGTAGCCCATGACTCTAACTCTTTGTGCATTTGCAGTCCAAAGCAAATTTTAAATATGCACAAATTTAGGGGGAGCTCTTACTTATCACATACTTCTCAAAGCGACGATATATTTCATGCTTATTATCTTTTGTCGAAGCTTTGATCTATATGTTGTCATCAATTACCAAAAATGGGGAGATTGAAAGTGCAACTATCCCTAGGTGGTTTTGGTAATTCATAACAACATATTGCTCATTGAGCTAATGCTATTCCAAGATGATTATTTCAGGAAAGCTCAATGATTGGCATGGCATGGATGTGAAAGTGGAACCCTGAAAATGCTAAGGACAATGGATTGGCTCAAGCTCAAAAGCTCAAGACTCTTCATTTTATATTTTAGTGATCCAAGATCACATTGAGTCCATAGGAAAAGCCAATACTATTAAGGAGGGATGAGGTGTTGCTTAATGAGCCTCTTGCTTCATGTGCTTAGTGATATGCTCCAAAAATCCTCAACTACTTTCCCATATCCACATATGACCTAAACTCTAAGCCAAACTCGGTCCTACCGATTCTTCCTATCTGGCGCCATCGAGTTTCACTTGTCATTAGCCACTGCCAAACCCTAGCAATTCGGTTCTACCGATAAGGATCTCAGTCCCACCGAGATGGGGTTGCAAACTCTCTGTTTCCCTTTCGTAACTTTTCGGTCCCACCGAAAGAGCGAATCGGTCCCACCGAGATTGCAATGTAAACTCAGTGTTTCCCCTTTGTAACTTTTCGGTCTCACCGAGTTCCACTCGGTCTCACCGAAAGAGCAAATAGGTCCCACCGAGTTTGCCTGACCAACTCTCTGGTTAGCTAATTACCAAATTCGGTCTCACCGAGTTTGTGTAATCGGTCTCACCGAGATTACGTTATGCCCAAACCCTAACCGAATCGGTCCTACCGAGTTGCATGTTAGTCCCACCGAAAATCTCTAACGGTCACTAGGTTTACATTTTCGGTCCGACCGAGTTTATTGATTCGGTCCCACCGAGATTGGAAAACTGTGTAACGGTTGGATTTTGTGTGGAGGCTATAGATATACCCCTCCACCTCCTTCCTCATTCGAGGAGAGAGCCATCAAAACACACACACCATTCCAACTCATATGTTCTGAGAGAGAACCACCTACTCATGTGTTGAGACCAAGACATTCCATTCCTACCATATGAATCTTGATCTCTAGCCTTCCCAAGTTGCTTTCCACTCAAAATCTTGTTTCCACCAAATCCAAATCCTATGAGAGAGAGTTGAGTGTTGGGGAGACTATCATTTGAAGCACAAGAGCAAGGAGTTCATTACCTACACACCATTTGTTACTTCTTGGAGAGTGGTGTCTCCTAGATTGGCTAGGTGTCACTTGGGAGCCTCCAACAAGATTGTGGAGTTGAACCAAGGAGTTTGTAAGGGCAAGGAGATCGCCTACTTCGTGAAGATCTACCGCTAGTGAGGCAAGTCCTTCGTGGGCGATGGCCATGGTGGGATAGACAAGGTTGCTTCTTCGTGGACCCTTTGTGGGTGGTTCCTTCTTCGTGGACCCTTCGTGGGTGGAGCCCTGTGTGGACTCGCGCAACCGTTGCCCTTGGGTGGAGCCCTATGTGGACTCGCGCAACCGTTACCCTTCGTGGGTTGAAGTCTCCATCAACGTGGATGTAGGATAGCACCACCTATCCGAACCACAGGAAAAACATCCGTGTCTTCAATAGCGTTTGAATTCTCCAAACCCTTCCCTTTACATTCTCGCAAGTTGCATGCTTTACTTTCCGCTGCCCATAAACTCTTTGCATGCTTGCTTGAATTGTGTGACGATTGCTTGACTTGTCCTAAAATCTGCCAAGAACTAAAATTGGGAAAAGGTTAAGTTTTTATTTGGTCAAGTAGTCTAATCACCCCCCCCTCTAGATATACTTTCGATCCTACATAAACCGAACTGGTAGTTTGTCTCTTCCACTCGATCTGGTCGAGTGGTATCAGAACCGGTGGGGGCACGGAAAGTGCACCCACTGGGTGTAGTCCCCGAGACCGCGGTGGATTGCTGGCAGTCAACTGTGGTCTAAGTTCTACTTCTCTTTCTTTTTTTACTCCCTGCACTTGACTCCGGCGGGCCGGTCGAGTGGGATCAGAACCGGTGGGGCCACACAAAGTGCACCCACTGGGTTTAGTCCCCGAGACTATGGTGGACTGCGGGCAGTCGACCGTAGTCTTAGTACTTATTGTCTTTGTCGTTTTTCGCTGTAAAATAACTTTTCCCCTTTTGATTTCGGAAATCTTGTGATCTTGGAGCTCGCTTTGCTGACTAGGAGAAACAGCAGATTCAACTGAACCTTGACTTGGAGCTGGCCAAGACAGAGCTGCAAAAGGTCAAGGACGGCGCCACTGGTAAGACGAGTTTGTCGACTGGACTGTCTTAGGCTTGAGTACCCTTCTGCTATTTCTGAATCAATCATCATTTCTTTGTAGAAAAACTGAGAGAAGCTCTGGCAAAGAAGGATCAGGATTTGGCTGCTGCTCGAAAGGAGGCTGACGACAGGACCGCTCTTGCTGAACAGAAGCTGGCTTCGGTGGGCCAGTTGGAAGAAGAGAATACCAAGATGAAATCTGCTCTGAATGAAGCCAATAAGGAGTGCTTGCGCTGGAAGAAGGAGAACCTCAACCTGGGTGAGAAGATGGAAGGCATCGCTCGCAGGAGGGACGATCTGGAGAGCTACCTGAGGAGCCTTGCCAAGAAGTTGTTCATCAAGCTTGAAGGTGCACATTTTGTTCCGAATGATTTTTTTTGTGTCGACTCAGCGTATGAAAATTGACTTATTCTTGGATCGTGAATGCAGAGTTTTGCCAGAACTTCGAGGAGGAGACTGGGCGGATCGAACCAGGTTTGGATCCAATCAATTCTCCCGTGAAAGACGAAACTGCCATGAATCTGCTCCGACTGGAATCCCGCATCGACGGTGTCGTGGACTACTTGGCTCGACTGAAGGTCTCCATGTCACGGATTGACTCGGCACTTTGGCCAGAGGCTACGCTCCAAAATGATCTTGAGTCCCTGATGACTCGACTTAACGAAATCCCTGACCGAGTGCAGGAGTGGAAGAAGTCTTCTGCTAGGTGTGGCGCTGATGTGGCTCTGTCTTTGGTTCGCGTCCATTGCAAGGAGGTGCGACAAGATAAGCTGGCAACAATCAAGGTCGCCAACACCCAGAAGCATGACTTCCGATCTTTTATGGAGACTTTCATCGCTGCAGCCACTCGGATCGCCGACGACGTCGACTTAGACGAGTTTGTCGAGCCTGCTAGCCCTCCTCCCGCGGAGTGAATAAACTTTTATGCCTCACCTTGAATTTGCCTCGGAATGCCGAGTGGTTTTTGTAACCGTTAAACTCTTTCAGGCTGAATGCCCGAGCACTTCGATCTGTGGTCCGAAACCTTTAGGATTTATCTGAACTTGGTTTATCGTTGAATATATTCATGAATCCCCTGCTGAGTGAGCCCGTTCTTTATTCGAGACAACTTTTGTATTTGTAGTGCAGCTCTGAAGGAGAAGGAAGCAGTCGACCCGCGTCTTGTCGTCCTTGCGGGTCGGCGATGGAGTGCGCATTGTATTTCTGGGGAAGCTCCTCGAGAGAAGGTTGCAGTCGACCCGCACCTCGTTACTACAGAGCGAGAGGGGGCGCACATTGTATTTGTGGTGAAGCTCCCCAGGAGAAGGTGGAAGTCGACCCGCACCTCATTACTGCAGAGCGGGATGGAGCGCACATTGTATTTGTGGCGAAGCTCCCCAGGAGAAGGTGGCAGTCGACCTGCACCTCGTCGTCCTTGAGGGTTGAGATGTGTTTCGTACTTAGGCGAGTACTGGACCGCAACTAAGCCTTCGAGTGGGAGGTTTTCTCTCCACTCGATGGGATTTTTTAAATATTTAGGCGAGTACCGGACTGCAGCTAACTCTCTGAGTGAGAAAACTTAGGCGAGTACTGGACTACAGCTAAGCCTCCGAGTGGGAGGATTTCTCTCCACTCGGTAGGATTTTTGCAAACTTAGGCGAGTGCCGGACTACAGCTAAGTCTCCGAGTGAGAAGACTTAGGCGAGTACTGGACTGCTGCTAAGCCCCCGAGTGGGAGGATTGCTCTTCACTCGGTAGGATTTTTTCAAACTTAGTCGAGTGCCGGACTGCAGCAATGTCTCCGGGTGCGAAGACTTAGGCGAGTACTGGACTGCAGCTAAGCCCCCGAGTGGGAGGATGGC
>NC_041390.1:413255168-413283506 GCF_002162155.2 Triticum dicoccoides | reverse complement strand
CTCCGAGTGAGAAGACTTAGGCGAGTACTAGACTGCAGCTAAGCCCCCGAGTGGGAGGATTGCTCTCCACTCGGTAGGATTTTTTCAAACTTAGGCGAGTGCCCGACTGCAGCTAAGTTTCTATGTGAGAAGACTTAGGCGAGTACTGGACTACAGCTAAGCCCCCGAGTGGGAGGATTGCTCTCCACTCGGTAGGATTTTTTCAAACTTAGGCGAGTGCCGGACT
Source organism: Triticum dicoccoides (assembly GCF_002162155.2). Lineage (NCBI taxonomy): Eukaryota > Viridiplantae > Streptophyta > Magnoliopsida > Poales > Poaceae > Triticum > Triticum dicoccoides. The sequence goes on along the minus strand of NC_041390.1, from coordinate 413,283,280 downwards.
GCAGCTAAGTCTCCGAGTGAGAAGACTTAGGCGAATACTGGACTGCAGCTAAGCCCCCGAGTGGGAGGATCGCTCTCCACTCGGTAGGATTTTTTACAAACTTAGGCGAAGCAGATTCGCAGCTAAGCCACCCACCGGGGGATTTCTTACGAAAATAAAAACAATAACAATCGCTGAGAAAATTATAATGCTCTTGTCTTTGATAAATAAACTATAGGAGTTTTTTCTTATTACATCTCATCCGAGTGAGAATTCAAGTATAAAAGGGGCGGAGAAGCTCCGCATTCTAGGCTCATGGCTCATCAATCTGGCGATCGACATTATAGAGGTGATACGCTCCATTGTGGAGGACTCTGGTGACTATGAAGGGGCCTTCCCAAGTAGGTGCGAGTTTGTGTGGTTTCTGCTGATCCACTCGGAGGACTAAGTCTCCTTGGAAGGCTCGACTCTTCACATGTCTGGCATGGAATCGACGCAAGTCTTGCTGATAGATGGTCGATCGGATCATGGCCATTTCTCTTTCTTCTTCCAGGAGGTTGACTGCGTCCCGCCGGGCTTGTTCTGCTTCTTCTTCAGAGTAGAGCTCGACTCGAGGGGCGTTGTGAAGCATGTCACTCAGCAAGACTGCTTCGGCTCCGTAGACTAGAAAGAATGTGGTTCTTCCGGTCGATCGGTTTGGGGTCGTCCTCAATCCGCAAAGAACTGCCTTCTTGAGATCGCGCATCAATTGAGGTTTCAGTCCTTTGAGAATTAGGCCATTTGCTCTTTCCGCCTGTTCATTCGACTGAGGGTGAGCGACCGAAGCATAGTCGACTCGTGTGCCCTAAGAGGCGCAAAAGGCCCTGAATTTGTCGGAATCAAAGTTTGACCCATTGTCAGTGAAGATGTTGTGCGGAACTCCATATCTGAAAATCAACTCTCTGATGAAACTGATAGTAGTGCAAGCATCAAGATTCTTGATAGGCTTAGCTTCAATCCATTTGGTGAACTTGTCGACTACTACTAGCACATGAGTGAAGCTGCTCCTGGCCGTTTTCAGTGGTTCAACCATGTCCAGCCCCCAAACAGCGAAGGGCCAGATGAGTGGAATGGTTTTCAGAGCTGACGCGGGCTTGTGCGACATATTGGAGTAATACTGACATCCTTCACATTTGTCGACTATCTCTTTTGCCATTTCATTGGCCCTTGGCCAGTAAAATCCCACTCGGTATGCTTTAGCCACAATGGTCCGAGAGGACGCATGATGACCACAGGTCCCCGAGTGGATATCGTCAAGGATCATCTGACCTTCTTCTGGTGTTATACACATCTGACTGACTCCAGTCGCGCTTTCTCTATACAACTGTCCCTTTATGAATGTAAAGGCCTTGGATCGACGGATGATCTATCGAGCCTCTTCTTCGTCCTCTGGGAGTTCTTTCCTTAGGATGCACGCGATGTAAGGTACTGTCCAGTCGGGAGTGATGACTAAGACTTCCATGATCAGGTCGACCACAGCTGGAACTTCCACTTCCGTCGGATCCGTGGCACTTTTTGGCTGCGGGGCTTCTTCAGTGAAGGGATCCTCCTGAACTGATGGTGTGTGGATGTGTTCCAAAAACACATTGCTGGGAATGGCTTCTCTTTTGGAACCTATTTTTGCCAAATCATCAGCTGCTTGATTTTTCAGTCGGGGTATGTGATGAAGCTCTAACCCCTCGAATTTCTTCTCCAGCTTTCTCACTGCATTGTAATAACCAGTCATGGCTGGACTTCTGACGTCCCATTCCTTCATCACCTGATTAACCACCAAATCCGAGTCGCCATAGACCACGAGGTGACGGACGCCGAGTGAAATGGCCATGCGCAACCCATATAAAAGTGCTTCATATTCCGCCTCGATATTGGTGGAATCAAAGTGGATTTGAAGAACACATCTGAGCTTATCTCCTCGGGGGGAGACCACACCACCCCAGCACCGGAACCATTCAGCATTTTGGAACCGTCGAAGAACATGGTCCAATGCTCCGAGTGAACCTGAGTCGGCAGTTGCTGTTCAATCCACTCGGCGACGAAATCTGCTATTTCCTGGGACTTGATAGCTTTCTTTGCCTTGAACTTGATATCTAGAGGAAGGAGTTCAATCGCCCATTTTGCCACTCGACCAGTTGCATCTCTGTTATGCAGGATCTCTGACAACGGAGCGTCGCTAACGAATGTAATGGAATGATCAGAGAAGTTGTGAGCAACTTTCTTTGTGGTCATATAAATCCCATATACAAGCTTCTGATAATGAGGATATCTTTGCTTAGACAGGGTCAAAACTTCAGAAATATAATATACTGGGCGCTGAACTTTGAAGGCTTTTCCTTCTTCTTCCCGCTCGACCGTAAGTACCATACTGACGACTTGTCCTATGGCTGCGATGTAAAGCAGCAAAGGCTCCTTGCTGATTGGGGCAGCAACCACCGGCTGGGTGGAGAGCAGAGCTTTGAGCTCTGCAAACGCTGCATCAGCTTTAGGAGTCCACTCGAACTTGTCGGACTTCTTCATCAATCGGTAAAGAGGCAATGCCTTTTCACCGAGACGGGATATGAATCGACTTAAAGCGGCCAAGCAACCAGTAAGCTTCTGGACGTCGTGCACTCGCACAGGACTTTTCATTCGGAGTATAGTACCGATTTTTCTGGATTGGCATTGATTCCCCGTTCGGAAACGAGAAAACCGAGTAATTTTCCGCCAGGAACTCCGAATGTGCACTTTGATGGATTAAGCTTGATATCATACCTCCTGAGGTTGGCAAAGGTTTCAGCAAGGTCAGCCAGCAGGTCAGAACCCTTCCGTGACTTGACCACAATGTCATCCATGTAGGCTTCCACATTCCGACTGATTTGAGTGAGCAAACACTTCTGAATCATCCTCATGAATGTGGCTCCGGCATTCTTGAGGCCGAACGGCAGGGTAACATAACAGAAGCACCCGAATGGAGTGATGAAAGCTGTTTTGCTCTCATCAGGTCCATACAGACGGATCTGATGGTACCCGAAATAAGCATCTAAAAAAGACAGTCGCTCACATCCCGCAGTCAAGTCGACTATCTGATCAATGCAGGGAAGAGGAAAATGATCTTTTAGGCAGGCTCGATTGATCTGTTTAAAGTCAATGCACATGCGAAGTGACTTGTCCTTCTTGGGGACCATGACAACGTTGGCGAGCCACTTGGAGTGGTAGATTTCTCGGATGAACTTCGCTGCTAAGAGCCGAGCCACCTCTTCGCCAATAGCCTTTCTCTTCTGGACGGTGGACCGTCGGAGATGTTCCTTGACAGGTTTTACTTTTGAGTCGACTCTTAGGCGGTGCTCAGCCAGCTCCCTGGGAACACCCGGCATGTCAGAAGGCTTCCATGCGAAAATGTCCCAGTTCTCATGGAGGAACTGGATGAGCGCTTCTTCCTATTTGGAGTCGAGTGTTGTTGAGATATGAGTTGGAGCAGCGCTGGGATCGGTCGGGTGGATGTGAGATGTCTTCGTTTCGCCAGACGACTGAAAAGCTGATTCTGTGGCGGGCTTCTTGGCTCGCAACAAATCACTCGGGTCTGCAGTCTTCTGGTATTCCTGCAGCTCCACCACCACCATCTGAGCATCAGCGATCTTTGAACCTTTCTAAAAACACTCTTTGGCTTTCTTCCGATTGCCCGTAATAGTGATCACACCTTTGGGGCCAGGCATCTTCAACTTCAGATACACATAACATGGTCGGGCCATGAAGCGTGCATAAGCCGACCTGCCCAAAATAGCGTGATAGGCACTCTCGAAGTCTACAACTTCAAACGTCAACTTTTCTTTGCGGTAATTCTTGGAATCACCGAAAACCACATCAAGAGTAATCTGGCCGAGTGATTCAGCCTTCTTCCCAGGAATGACTCCATGGAAACTCATGTTGCTGGTATTGAGCCTGGACATCGGAATGCCCATCCCTTTCAACGTCTCAGCATATAATATGTTCAAACCACTGCCACCATCCATCAAGACTTTGGTCAGTCGAGTGCCTTCAACAACTGGGTCGACCACCAAAGCTTGCCTCCCAGGTGTTGCGATGTGCGTTGGGTGATCGGACCGGTCGAATGTTATGGCAGTCTGAGACCACTTCAGATAACTGGGTGTCGCCAGAGCAACCATATTCACCTCTTGGTTGATAACTTTCAGTCGACTTTTGCTTTCAACATCAGCAAAAATCATCAGGGTGGAATTGACCTGAGGGTATCCATTGTCACTATCTTCCTTGTCCTCAACTTTGTCCGACTCCTTTTCCTTATCTTTGGCCTGCTTGCCCTGGAACCGCAGGATCAAGAGTCGACACTTTCGAGTGGTATGTTTCGGGTAAATGAAATTACCCTCTTCATCTTTCTTGGTGTGGACGAGACATGGCAAATCCAACACATCATTTCCGTCCTAGTCTTTAACTTTCTTGGGGTTCCAAGGTCCCTTGGGTTTCCCTTTAAACTTTCCTTGGGTTACAACCAAGGCTTCCCCAGGAGCAGCTGGTTCAGCTTTCCGCTTCTGTTTCCGATTGGAATTTCCTCCGGTTTCTTGGGCGACTGACTTGAGCTTGCCACTCCTGAGTCGATCCTCATCTTCACCGTTAGCGTACTTGGTGGCAATCTCCATCATCCGATTCAAAGACATATCTCCGGTCCGACCGAATTTCAGATTCAGTTATCTGTACTTGACACCTTCTTTGAAGGCATAGACTGCTTGGTGGTCAGGCACATTCTCCACCATGTGATGTAACGTGATCCATCTCTGGATGTAATCCCTCAAAGTTTCATTCGGCTTCTGCACGCAAGACCGCAGTTCCGCAGCCCTGGTGGTCGCTTGCATGTTCCTTTGAATGTGGTGACAAACACTCGGGCGAGATCTTCCCAAGTGAAAATGCTGCTGGGCGCTAACTGGTTCAGCCACGCTCTGGCCGAGCCCTCTAACATGAGAGGCAGGTGCTTCAGGGCCACTTCGTCATTACCGCCGCCAATCTGGACGGCCACTCGGTAGTCTTCAAGCCAAGTATCGGGCTTGGACTCACCAATGAACTTACTGACTCCAGTCGCCAACCTAAAGTTGAGAGGAATCACATCAGCCATGATGGCTCTACTAAAGCACTCTGGCCCTGAAGCATGTGCTCTGCTGCTGGTAGGTGCATCTCTGTCATGACCTTCTCAGTGAGCTCTGTTCCTGTCGACCAATCCTTGAACGAGAATGGATCTCGCATCAAAGCCTGGCTCCCTGGAGTCGACTGGAATCCTTCGCCCAACACTACTAGGGCGCCTGTCATCCTGTTGTCGAGGCGCAGATGACCCGCTCCTCTGGGGAGGGGTGGGCACTCGACGTCGATTATCACGATCGAATTGGCGGTCATATTGCTCACGGTTCCCGTACTGATTACGCCGGTACCCACGCCCCTCACGCCTTGGGGGTGATCTTTTGCTATGGGCCGACTGGACTGTGTCCGCAGCAACGGATCTGCTGTGAATCCTGTTCCGCGATTGAGAAACAGCGGAATTCTGGTCTCCTGCTGCCCGGAGTAACACTCTGATCTGCAGCAAGCCTCTGCCAGCCTCCGACTGGGAAGGCTGAATCGACTCTGATCTGCAGTTCGATATACCTGCGGGGGCGGAAAGAGCTAACGTCGACTAGATTCGGGAACCCATTGTCGTGCACGTTCGTCGAGTGCTCGCTGGAGGTTCTCCAGTCGAGTGCGCTCGGCCAAGTTTGCCAGGCATGCGTCCTCCAAGGCACGAGCCTCGGGGGTTTCTCCGACGATAGGAGTGTGCAGTGCATCCATGTTCCGGCGATGAAGTTCTTCTCTCTGCAACGATGTGAGAGGCTCGGGGAGATATTCCTCATGGGGACGCGACGGGTCGCCCCACCCGCGCCTCCGTCGGTGCGGGGAAAACCGAGAGGACTGGGCGGTCCATCGACCATCAGAACCTCCGCCGCCGGATCACTGCTGTCGCACTCGGATGCGGTCTCTATAGAGTCAGTCGACAGATCAAACAGGCCGTAGAGGGATTCGTCGGGCTCGATCGCCGCGACTTGAGGGGTGGCCGACTGGCGTGCCACCGCGTGTCTCACCCACCGTTGAAGTCTCGACCGACCGGAGTGCTTGCGCTGGCGGGAAATAGGGAGGGAAGACAACACAGGAGCCGACCGATAAGGGGTCGACGGTTGCCTCAAGAGAACGTCGCGGACGCACGCGCTAAAGTGCGTTGCTCCGTGGGCGGGGAGTGCGTCCATGTCGAGCGGAGCCTCCTAAAGCCAAGCGGAGTCGTCGGTGATGAACGCGAGCGCGCCGAGACGGATCTCGCGGCCCTCCACCAAAACTCCGCCAGAAACCATGATGATTTGGATCGGAAAAGATCGCAACTCCTCCAACAAATCGCTAAAACACCTGCCCCACGGTGGGTGCCAACTGTCGTGGTTCTAAGTCTGACAGTAATGTAGGGGGTAAGTATGGTGAGGCAAGATCTTAGCTTTGCAGAAGTTGTAAGCACACGAAGTTTACGAGTTCAGGCCCTTCTCGGAGGAAGTAATAGCCCTACGTCTCGGAGCCCTGAGGCGGTCGACTAGATTATGCGTGTATGGTTTACAGGGGTGTGAACCCTTTACACTGAGGAGGGGGGTGGCTTATATAGAGTTCGCCCGACCCCTCCGGCCCTCAGTTATGCATGGTTTTAAATAAATTAAGGTCGGGCGTTACTGGTAACGCCCTTAATAAAGTGCTATAATGACCATAAAGGCTACTTAATAACCGACCGTTAGCATGCGTAGTGCCATTAGGTCTTCTGGCCGTCGAGTGGTTTGGTCTTGGTCGAGTGATCACTTCTTGGTCGAGTGTCTTCGAGTCTGTCGAGTGGAACACCTCCAAGTCGATTGAAAGGTGATTTCTTCTAGAGATGTCCTTGGGTAGGGTAGTTTGGACAGGTCCATGACCCTACCCTAGGTACATAGCTTCATCATCCTCCTCGTGGCCGTTTGAGACTTACCTAAGATCTAGGAGTCATACCAACAGGCATGGTTGGGTTACCCACGTTTGTATTGATGAGAATCCCATGATAAGGGGAACACGATCTCTGCTTTGACAAGACGTGTCAAGAAACCGCCTCGCGTTATGTGCGGGGCTGGTTAAAGAAAAACAGTTCAAATAATGACCGGGCCATGGCATGATGTCATGCTGTCAAAACGTGTCAGCAGATTAGATTTGTGGAAATATTATTCTCTCTACGGTGGTGTGTGGAACTTATTTTGCAGGGTCGGACACTATCCTTGTATTCAAACTCTTCCGTGGTGTATTCAGAGGAGGAACCCGTCTTGCAATGCCGAAGACAACACTGCGCGCCGGACTCATCGTCATTGAAGCCTGGTTCAGGGGCTACTGAGGGAGTCCTGGATTAGGGAGTCTCTGGATAGCCGGACTATATCCTTTGGCCGGACTGTTGGACTATGAAGATACAAGATTGAAGACTTCGTCCCGTGTCCGGATGGGACTCTACTTGGCGTGGAAGGCAAGCTAGGCAATACGGATATGGATATCTCCTCCTTTGTAACCAACCTTGTGTAACCCTAGCCCCCTCCGGTGTCTATATAAACCTGAGGGTTTTAGTCCGTAGGACAACATACAATCATACCATAGGATAGCTTCTAGGGTTTAGCCTCTCTAATCTTGTGGTACATCTACTCTTGTAATACTCATATCATCAAGAATAATCAAGCAGGACGTAGGGTTTTACCTCTATCAAGAGGGCCCGAACCTGGGTAAACAACGTGTCCCTGCCTCCTGTTACCATCCGCCTTAGACGCGGAGTTCGGGACCCCCTACCCGAGATCCGCCGGTTTTGACACCGACAGCCCACATGTCAGCGGCTAACCTAACTAACCTAAATAGGATTATCACTGACTAACTTAGTTAGCCAGGCAGGGCCCGCATGTCAATGAGAGAGAGGGTTCAAACCCCTGGTCAGACGGGGTCAAACCCCGCCGGTCAAAGGGGACAACCTGCCGGCGTTTAGTCGCCGGCGTGGCCGGACGTGGCGAAGAGCGTCGGAAACGCTGCTCCGGCCACGGTTCAAAGCGCAGGTGGATGCTACGGGTAGCTGACGGTGTGGCGCGTCCAACGGTGGCCTTGGATGGAGCTGGGGTGGCCGAAAATGACGACGGCGACGAGTCGGGCGGCGGCCGGAGCTCGGGTGTTCGCGGAATCGGTGCTGCGGTGTGCAAACGAGCGCATCGAGGTGCTGGGGAGACTCTACGCGCGGCGGTGAGCATGTTGGGTGCATGCCCGGAACCAAATGGTCACCGGAGCATCACCAGCGACGAGCGCAGGCAGTGGCGCGTTTCGGCCGCGGTGGGGAACAGAGCTAGGGGACAAGGGCGAACGCTAAAGAAGAGGGGAAAAGAGAGGAGCTCACGGCGGAGTTGATGAGCAGGTCAGTAGCTCGGGGGAGGCGTCGGAGCGAGCGGGGCGGTGAGAGCGATTTCCGGCGGGCGCGGTGAAGATGAGCTTGAAGATGACGTTGCAGAGCTCCTGCCGTTGAACGGGTTGGCGTAGACAATGCAGGAGTGGACGACGGTTCTTTTGGACGCATCGACAAGACGAGGGGTGGACGGTGGCTGTGGCTACGGCGAGCGGCTGCGACGGTGGCGTTCGGCCGTGCGCGTGAGAGAGACAGAGGGGAGGAGGAGCACTGGGAGAGTGAGAGAGAGCCAGAGGGGTTGCGTGGCGCCCTTAGACAGCTCCAGACGGTCGGCGGCAAGCAGGAGGTGGCGAGCTACGGGCGTGTGTGTGTCGGGCACACGCTCTGCGTCCGACTGGCGCGAGGTGGAAGACGCCTCTGCCCCTGGTGGGCTGGGCCGGCCTACTGGGCCGCCAGGTGGGCTGCAGGTAAGGTTTTTGTCCTTTCTTGTTCTTTTCTAATTCTGTTCTGTTTTCTATTTTGCAAGTTTGTTTTGAATTTGGTTTTGAAACCAATTCAATTTTTTTCCTTCTAAAAATATTTTTAGGATCTAAAAGAATTAAACCAATGCTCCACAAAATATTTCAGAATTATTGGACCTATATTGATTTAATAGTAGATATAAATCCAATTCAAATAGCTATTTACTTAATTCAAATGCCCAAAATAAATGTTTCTGCGACACCAAAAATATTGGTTTGGGTTTTACTTCTTGCCAATATTTCCAGAGGATAACAGGAACATTTTCTTGGACTTCTTTGAAGCAATTTTTTTATCTTGATCATTTTTAAAAGGATTCCGAGGCTTTGAAAATTCCTCAATTCAAATTCCATTTGAATTAAAACATGATGCAACAACCAAGCTAGTCCAAGGCCAAGGTAAAGCTAGGGATGTGACACACCTGTGTACAACGTTGATGGCAGGTACATGGTTGCTGCCTGATGCCACGTGCTACATTAAGGTCCTTCATTTTTCCCATATAACTCGTGAGTCTTTTGCTATCCTTGCAAGTTTAATTTCATGGCCACACCAGTATGTTTCTTTTTCCTATGTGTTACCTTAATTTGCCACTTTAGCTATTTGAAGTTGGTTGCCCATACATTTGTCAGCATTAGTGCCCTGTGACTGTACTTGCCATGGTATCCCCCTGAGTGTGGTTGAGTCATAAGAACCTGCCAAAAATGACATTGTATGACATAAGTAGAATGGCATCTTCCTCATCACAAACATGTCAACTGTTCCTTCTTTTTTATCATGCATCATACCGATGCCCGCATACTGCTCTAGTAGTGGCAGCAACGGGCCTGCAGAAATTAGTTGATTGTACTCTCCTGCATCCCAAGGGGGCATTTCTAGCCTTTGAGAAAACCAAGAATCAGTGCTGTCTTCGTGATTCATTTCTTCCGCTTTTTCTGCCACTGTGTTTTCAGTCACTCATGAACAAGAACGCATCAACAATCCGCAAAATCCATTCTTGCTGTTTGCACATAGAAGATAACACGGCAATCTTATCACATTTCCTGCATAGGCGGCCAACACATCATGGCAAGTAGGACATGCACATTCAATCTCTTTTCTAAAATCTGGATGCCAGCTATCATTTTGAAGCAATGGCAACAGTCAATAAAATAGGATGGCAAGCAACAACATAACATGGTGGCAGCTAACGACAATGATAGGTGGCAACTGACGTTATATACAAGTGGTAATTATTTTTCCTCCCTCCCTATGCCAAATTCCTCCTTTCTCTCCCTATTTTTAGTGATTCCTACGCATCCTTCATTACCAACTACTCGCACCAAGCCAACCCATAAGCTTAGCTCAGCTCTAGCATAGTATAAGGTAGATCTAGCGCATGTTGGTCGGCAAATGCGAATACACACAAATCCGTGGGGTGTTTGCCCTGACAACGTTGATCTAGTCGCCATCTTCGTGGGCAATCTGCAATTTCAAATTTCTAGACAGAAGAAGGATGAGAAACAAAAGGAGATCGGAGATCCACCTATTTTTAGCTAGTCGTCTTGGGAGGGCGGGGTTGGGGGTGGGTGGTTAGCGGTGGGGAGGCGCTAGGGGTCTTCTCTGGTTGCGATGGCAACCAGAGAAGGAAGGCAATGGAGGTAGGGGATTGAGAGGTAGGAGACGACGTCGGCAGGTCTATCTGGGGATCGAAAGGAGGTTGGGACGATTGGCGTGTTGGGTCGCGCGGGCAGCGCGGTCGTTCACCCGGACGTGTGGGCGATTTTGCCACACACCGGACGTGCGGGTTGTGGCTGCGTGTGCCCAGACGCGGTCGTGCGGGCGGGGTCGTCTCCATGCCACACAAGGCGTGCGACACAACCACCTGATATGCCACACGTGTGGCAGTTATCGGCGTCCAATAAAATTGGGTTGCCTCCCAACAAGCGCCATCGTTTAACACCCCTAGTTGGGCATAAAATCAAGAATAGATCTAGGTATTGTCATATTTGGTTGGTATTTCTTCAATGGAACACTTATATCCCTTAGGAGTTTCCTTCTTTTCATTAATGATCAAACTCCTAGGCAAGAAATCAAGAAATTCATTTGTAGCAAAAGGTTCCTTAATGATAGCGAAAAAGTTGGGGTGAACACTTATTGATTTGAGATCCGCATTTTCCTTACTAGAAGATTCATCTTTATTATTAGGCACATACATGGACTTGGCAACTTTAGTAGTAAGAGGATTTGGGGTATTTTTCACGAAAGAAAAGGCAGACCCTAAGTATGTAATAATATCCTCAAGTTTATCAATTCTTGTGGAATCTTGATCTATCTTTTCATTAACTATGGGTTCCTTTTCTTTAAAAAAATTAAGACCAACTCCTACCTTAGATCCGTATTGGGTAATTTGGTTGTGGATCTTTTTATCAAATTTTCCATCAACTCTTAAGTGGCAACTTTATTTTCAACAATTTCAAGCCTTTGAATCACATGTTCCAAAGTTAAAATAGTTCCATTAACCAAAATAGGTGGTGGGCCAAACAAATCTAACATAAAATTGTAAGAATCAAAAGTATGGCTACCAAAGAAACTCCCTCCGGTAATGGTATCAAGAATATATCTTTTCCAAGGAGTGATGCCTACATAAAAATTGCGAAGAAGAACAGAAGTAGATTGCTTCTTAGTAGATCTATTCTAAGCATTACAAATTCTATGCCAAGAATCTTTTAGATTTTCTCCCTCCCTTTGTTTAAAATTAAGAACTTCATGATCGGGAGTAATGACAATGATAGAAGGACTAGCCATGACAACGAAACAAACAATCTAACACATGGACACACAAGAAGCAAGCGGAAAGAGACGGGCGAAAAAGAAGGGCGAATAGAAAAGAAGTGAATAAAATGGCAAGGATGAGGTGGGGGAGAGGAAAGCGAGAGGCAAATGGCAAATAATGTAATGTGAGGGATACGAGTTTGTGATGGGTACTTGGTATGTATTGACTTGTACGTAGATCTCCCCGGCAGAGGTGCTAGAAATCCTTCTTGCTACCTCTTGAGCATGTGTTGGTTTTCTCTGGAAGAGGAAAGGGTGATGCATCAAAGTAGCATAAGTATTTCCCTCAGTTTTTGAGAACCAAGGTATCAATCCAGTAGGAGACTACACGCAAGTCCCTCGTACCTGCAGAAACAATCAAGAACCTTGCATCCAACGCGATAAAGGGGTTGTCAATCCCTTCAGGACCACTTGCAAAAGTGAGATCTGATAAAGATAATAAGATAAATATTTTTGGTATTTTTGTTGTATACATTGAAAAGTAAAGATTGCAAAATAAACGGCGATAGAAATAACTAGTTTACGGGAGAATAATATAATGGAGAATAGACCCGGGGGCCATAGGTTTCACTAGTGGCTTCTCTGAAGATAGCATAATCTACGGTGGGTGAACAAATTACTATCGAGCAATTGATAGAAAAGCGAATAGTTATGAGAATATCTAGGCATGATCATGTATATAGGCATCACGTCTGTGACAAGTGGACTGAAACGAGTCTGCATCTACTACTATTACTCCACACATCGACCGCTATCCAGCATGCATCTAGAGTATTAAGTTCAAGAGAATAGAGTAACACATTAGGCAAGATGACATGAGGTAGAGGGATAAACTGAAGCAATATGGTATAAACCCATCTGTTTATCCTCGATGGCAACAATACAATACGTGCCTTGCTTCCCCTGCTGTCACTAGGAAAGGACACCGCAAGATTGAACCCAAAGCTAAGCACTTCTCCCATTGCAAGAAAGATCAATCTAGTAGGCCAAACCAAACTAATAATTCGAAGAGACTTGAAAAGATATTTAAATCATGCATAAAAGAATTCATAGAAGAATCAAATATTATTCATAGATAATCTTGATCATAAACCCATAATTCATCGGATCTTGACAAACACACTGCAAAAAGAATTACATTGAATAGATCTCTAAGAGAATCGAGGAGAACTATGTATTGACATCCAAAGAGAGATAAGAAGCCATCTAGCTAATAAGTATGGACCCGAAGGTCTATGGTAAACTACTCACACATCATCGGAGAGGCTATGGTGTTGATGTAGAAGCCCTCCGTGATTGATTCCCCCTCCGGCGAAGCACCGGAAAAGGCCCCAAGATGGGATCTCACGGGTACAGAAGGTTGCGACGGTGTAATTAGGGTTTCATGGCGGTCCTGGATGTTTTCAGGGTATATGGATATATATATATATATATAGGTGAAAGAAGTAGGTCGGTGGAGCTGCGAGGGGCGCACGAGGGTGGGGGCGTGCCTGCCCCCCCTGGGCGCGCCCTCCTACCTCGTGGCCAGCTCGCTGCTTCCTTGACGTCCACTCCAAGTTTCCTAGATCACGTTTGTTCCAAAAAAGATCCTCGCGAAGGTTTCATTTTGTTTGCATTCCGTTTGATATTCCTTTTCTGCGAAACAATGAAATAGGCAAAAAAAACCAGCAATTTGCATTGGGCCTTCGGTTAATAGGTTAGTCCCAAAAATAATATGAAAGTGCATAATAAAGCCCATTAAACATCCAAAACAGATAATATAATAGCATGGAACAATCAAAAATTATAAATACGTTGGAGACGTATCAGGCTACGGAGTGGGGTCAGATGCATTGAAGCAATCTCATTTGACGAGCTTGCAGGTGGTGGGGATAAATTCTACCCCAAGTCAACAATGCACCCGATCGTGAGCCTTATATGATTTTTATAGTCAGCCTGCTCTTTCAAGAACGTGCCTTCTAAACAAAATCTAAAAGCTAGTAAGGAGAATACCGGGTGAAAGCTAGGAAGGAGAATACCGGGTGATTGAAGCTAATAGATGGGCCACAAAAGGTAGAGGAGAGGGGGTAGAGGGCCCGCCCATGTCCCCACCAGTCCATCGTCGTAGCCAACTTATCATTCCAATGAGAGTTCGAAGCCAAAAGAGGAGAATTCCGGAATGCCTGTCAACGTTCAGATAAGGTGTGTATCCCTCAAAAAGTGAAAAAAGATAAAACAACTTTCTTATTGTCAAGTAGTAAACCATAGCCTAATTGTCTATAGGTTGAATAAGCTATGACCCTCTTTAGATTGTTCTGAGAGATGCTTCTTCCTCTTCAAATTGGAAGTGCAATAAGAAATGCGGTAAATAGGAGTTCCATCCTTTATCTTTTTTTCTAAAAGGAACAATAAATAGCTCATGTGGGATAGAGATCTGCGGTAAACGAGGGATAGCCTCGAGTGCCGAAATATCATCAGCGTCATATTCGGCTCGGCAATGTACGCGCGTGCGCCTAGGCGATTTCCTCCCTTGCGTGTTCGTGATTTGACCGTTTTTTTAATCGGTACTATAGTAGCTCTTTGGTTAGTTATTGGTCCGGAATTGTTAAAGAATGAAGGTACCCCGTTAACTATGTCGGGTAATGCCGTCAAGGAATCTCCTTGCCTCCCTAGAAGTTTGAGATCGTGCCCGACCATTTTGGAGTTTGTTCAGGAGATCCTTCAGCGCCCGAGGGCTATTTCACCGACCGTCACTTCTACTTTGTATCTGCCAAAGAAAGTTTTTCTTCCTTCCCTTCGGTATTCCTTAACTTGGAGATACTCCTTCTGTTTCAGTAGGGTTGAAATTGGATCAGAGAAAAGAGATGTTAGGTTTAGGCTAAATGTCATGGTGTTCATATGGCACATCCCAAGCCAAGGGTAGCGCTACGCTCCCCCCTAGAGAAGGTGCGGCCTGCACCGAAATAGTGCTTGAGCCCTAGATGTCCAGTCAGCTGCTCTGCCTCAACGCATTTCGGGGAGAACCACTCGTCCGAGAGATTAGCAAGCACCTCAGGGTTGTGAGAAATCCATCCCAAAAACCAAGGCCGGAGCATCAACTTGAATTCAAAACGACGGTTCTTCAGGCTGTTTTGTTTATATCCTCTCAATCCAGTTGGAAGAAGAAGCTAATATATCCCAATCCATCGGGTCTAAGTCCCCTTCCAATCAGATTCATAAACACCTAACATAAAGGATCTCATCGAATACTATTAAATGCTTTTGAAGAGAACCCAACTACACATCACCATCGCAAAGGTTTCTTCGTATATCGATTAATCTCACTCAAGAGAAAAGATGTGAAAGCAAGTCAAGCAATGCCAAATGATGATAAAATAGCAACCTTGAATTCCCACGTTCCATCCTGCATTATGCCAGCAGGTCCCACCCCCAATTTCTCCTAGCCTAGATTTTCACTACATTCTTTGGGATACCAAAATTGGATTTCCTTATTGATTCATGTGTCGCTTAGATTGTACTTTTTCCTCTAATGAAGCTAATGCCAAGTTAAAGAACTTAAACGGAATGACACAAGAGGTGGCAAAAACGAAGGTGGAATAAAAAGCTTGGGATGGATTTTGGAGTCTTTGTGCGAGTCGTATGCGGTGAGAGTCGCACATACAGTAAGGATGGGGGGGTTCACGAAAGCATGTCGAGCGAAGGAATAAAACACGTTTCATTCCCCTCCCTAATCACTAAATTTTTATTGTCCGCTAGCATTTTATCATGGAAGTTCGTGAAAGAATGTTCTTGTTTTTCGTAGGGATTAGTTTCATGCGCTCTAAGCCCCCTCTTTTGCGCCTAACATAACTCTGATTCTCCCACTATGAGAGCTGATCGAGGGGCTAGTTTGGCTATAGAATGGAATTTATGAAAGCCCCTCATCTTCCCGGACCAAGAGGTACAGGATTGTCTTTCGGATAGGCCCTGAAAGGAGAAGAAAGGCTGAAATGCCAACGGTACTCTGCACTTGACTTGAGAAGGGCGAAGCCTTCATGACTGAATTGAGTTGTTGTTATGGTAAGTTAACATGGTTTGAAAAGTCGGTACCTTACTTGTCCTTGAGCTGGTCAACTATATCCTCCAAAGTGAAGACTCCTTTATTTCTTGCCTGCAATCCGAACTAAGGACGCGTTTTTGGAGTTAGCTCACCGGCATTCCTGTCGAGTCGTGTCCCCAATCAAGGGGACCCGTCTATCCAGTCAACCAGGAAGATGGATTTAAGGCGATTTCGTTCACAAGCTGGCAAATTCCACCATTTCTCCCTTTTTTTACTCAACCAAGAAATAAGATCAGACGTGATTCCTGGTTCGTCTCCATTTTAGTGAGGAAGATCAGATTCTTGATGATTTTTCCCTTTGTTTGATCGAGTGATGCCGAATCTTTATAGCATATTTTCTCATCTTCCTAAAAGCTTTAGCAATGCAAGACCTGTTTTTCCAGTTTGTCTGTCCCCGATTATAAGTTCTTGTTGACCATGGCGCGGGCGATTTCCTCCCTTGCGTGTGCACGAGTTCTCCCTCACAGAATAGGGGCCCATTCCAATCTTTTCTAACTTTGCTAACTTCCCCTTAATACTTGATACTTGATTTATGACTTCCTCTACCTAGACCGACACCTACTTTGAATTTAACTTTATTATGGAGCTAAGGAAGGACTTACGGGTGGTGTTTCTGGTAAAGGGGGAATCTCCAGCACTAATCTATTTTTAACGTCTAATTAGAGAGGGGAATCATTCACCCAAATAGGCAAATACTAAAAATACGATAATTATCTCTTGATCCGGAAGTACCAGCTCCCCAGATTCAAAAAAGGGAGGAAGAGGGCCTCCTGTGGTGTGGTCCAACCCATTGGCGGAGTGAAAAGTTTTAGCGGAAGGGTGCGAAATATATTTCCCTGATGGAGACTTCCGTAAAGTATTCTACTCTCCCTTGCTCATTCAAATTATTCCACTCACTAGGATCTGAAAAAAGGTTAAGCTTTCTTCCATCCTTCCTAGCTCCTCGAGCTTGCACCCGCTCTAAAAAGAAAAAAGAAAGGTTGAATCGTTTCACTTTGAAAGGAACTCTAGCTATTTGAGATCGAAATCACTCTATCTATGAACACTTCCCCATTCCTTTAACTTGAAACAAGGAAGTAAGGGCTAGGGGGGGTCAAGCCGCCCTATTCTATTACCAGAAAAAATGTTGGTCATCTTTCATATCGAGCCATTGAAGTAGTGCGTCGGGCTACAATCGGACAATTGTGATCCGGGAGTCCCGTGACGAAGGGATTTTCTTTTCCCTTCGTGGTTAGTTTTAGTTCAAATGACGAATTGAGACCTGAACTGAGGAAGCGTTTTTGGAGTTAGCTCACCATCGCGAGTGAATCGAGTTGAAAGTGAAAGTCGCCAAAAAGTGGAGCCATGGTAGCTGCAATAAATCAATTATGCCTTAAGCCCAAAACTCTTCCTGCCCTACTTCCAAGTCGAGCACATTAGAGTTTGGCCTTAGCAGGACAGGCGTTTCATTCACAGGACCTCGGCCAATTCGCGCAACATCTTATTCAGGATCTCGATGCTCCCAAGAGTTGTACATTCCTTCAACACTGATGGACTCGGAGTGGCATAACCCCTTTAGAATAATTCACTGGTACAGGTGGAGCAGAAAACTTTCATAGAAAAGCGATAGAAAGTTAGATCTACATGAGATATCACCTGAATTGCCCCATCTATCCTCCTAAGGTATAAGTTTAAAAGCACCAAATTTGATGACTTATTAAGGGAAATATGAGGTAAGAGCATGCTATTGAAGACCCAACTCCGAATTTCAGAACCTTCTCCCCATCGTCTAGAATTTCTTCTTTCAACAAGTACATCGACGAGGGTGTAGATGACTTGAGTGACGAATGGTCATGTGCTACAAGCTCCTGATTCTCTTTTTTTTTCTAATTCGCACTTCTCTTTCTCTCTAAAATACTTGATCAAGTTAAGGGGCAAAGAGAACGTGCTTTCGCTACTAAGAAAGCGAATGGTCAGTGCCAGGGTTTGACGCAACATGGCTCTCTTAGTTCGCTCGTGGAGTTCAGCAGTTTCGAAGACTGAAGCTCTTCTTACAAGTATCAACAGTGGTGGATAAAAGTCACTTCATTAACTTATTAAATAATGTTCACTCTGATTGTACTGGAAGGTGCGGCTGGATCACCTCCTTTTCAGGGAGAGCTAATGCGTTCTCAAGAAATAGTCAAATTGACCTTCGCCACCCTTACCAAAAAAGAAATTAAGCGCTCTTTTGAGATTTTCTAGTGGACCTGCCATGCAATATCTTTGGTCTTTGCCTGGAACCCTGTAGCGACCAGACCTCAAACAGTTTGATCTCTGTGCTTCAGTGTCATCCCTGGATCAGTAATGCTGACACACACAGTACTTGAAGGATTTATAACAGAGTAGCAATCACACAATTAATACATCGAATGTCTCAAAAGAGAACTTATTACAAATAATATGGCTTAAGGCCATCTAATAACGATAATAGCGGAAGGCTTGGAAGATAAGTGAGTCCATCAACTCCAATGGCATCACTGAGTATAGAACCACGACCTAAGGCTCATTATTCGTCGTCTGAAAAGTCTGCAACATGAACGTTGCAGCCCGAAAACGGGTCAGCACATGGAATATGCTGGCAACGTAACACATAGAGAGTAGTGAATAGAATAGGCTATACTACTTGCATATATGGCTGGTGGAAAGCTCTATGGTTACAGTTTTGCGTAAAGCCAGTTTTTCCCTACTGCAAAGGAATAAATTTTATTTAACTATCATGGTGGTTGTTAAACATTGAGAGCGTAGACACCTTCTCAATCACAATTAATCAGCATCATTAAAACCCAACAAACTTAATTAAAGTCACATGATGAGATTCACATGATAATCCAGGTACTAGATACTCAAGTTGTCCATAACCAGGGACACGGCTAACCATGATTACTTTAAACACTCTGCAGAGGTTTGCGCACTTTTCCCCACAAGACTCGATCTCCTCCGTTAGGATTCTCACACTACATGGTGTTTGAGAACGGATGACCGAGACATAGTTTTTCAGAAGCGCTAGCACCTTACGATCGTGTAGACCGTTACACCTACTTTCCCTTACATCTACTAGTCTACCACTGTAAGAGTTCGCACGACTTAATCAACTATGCTAGAGCCCATAGTAGCTTGTGACTGCACACGGAAGTTTCTAGTATGAATAATCTCATGATCCCTTTGAGCCTGGGTGGCGGTCCATAAAGAAAAACAGGCAATCACTAGAATACCCAGGTGCCTCAATCCACCCAAATGTGTATTAGAGTTGCCACCTTAAGTTAACCATTAATTAAACAATCTCACATCTGTCATGAATACACTTAAACCCAAACCACGTCTACGAGCATATAGCATAGCAATATAAGCATAACATAGAAGTAACTCCCAGGGTTTGATAATAAACAGGTGAATAGGTACTGCCTCATCTACTTCCCAAACCCACAATTTAATTCAGATCCTAACCTTGCAATTGTTTGAGAATTGATCTAATGCAATAAAACTGGGTAGTAAAAGCTATGATCAAAGTGTTACTTGCCTTGCTGATGATCCGTGAAACCTAGAGATTCGAAGTAGCAAGCGCCGCACTCCGGGTACTCTATCACAAACAAACAAGCATACAATAAGCACTCATCTAATGCATAGGTAAAAATAAATTAAGATATCTAACCAGAAAGTTAAACTTAAGAACTCCGGTTTGCAAAAAGAAACAATTCGAAGAAAACAACGAAAGTCAAACGGTGAAAGAAACAGGCTTCGTTTACTAATCTGGAGCTAATTCAAATTTTACAGAAGCAAAAACTTGTTTGAGTTGGTTAAACGGAAAGAGGGTTTCGAGACGAAACTCTAGGCGCTTGAATCACCTAATTCCGATAAACGAGCGAAAAGTTATACTAAAACGAAAAACAGATCGGAAATCGCGATCAGAAGTAAAATGAACGAACGTACGTGTGTTTGCTAAATAAACTAAACTAAAAAAACCGAACGAAAACCGGGCGGTTTTCTCAAGGAAACCGGCAGCGGCGGCGGTGGTCAACCTCATCGGCGGGACGGCGGTGTCGGGGCGGCTCCGGCGTCGGGCGGGGGCTCCGGTGGGCGGGGGGGTCAGCGCCCGAGCGACGAGCGGCGGCGTCGGGCGACGGCGGGACGGCGGGCGGCGGCGTCAGGCAGCGGGCGACGACGTCGGCGGCTGCGCTAGGGTTTGGGGCGGCTCGGGCTGGGCTACGGGGTGGCCTCCCCAACTTATAAGGGTTGGCCAGGCCAGAGTCCTAGTCGGACACGGCCCAGTTAGGTCAGTTCGTTTGTTTGTTTTTTTTTAAATAATTTCGCGTAGAAAAACAAATAAAAGAAATACTAAACGGACTCCAAAAATCCCGAAATAAATTTTCCCCGACTTCTAAAATCAAGCTGGATAGGATGAACATTTATTTGGGGCCTAAATGCAATTTTGAAGAACGCGTATTTTTCCTAATTCAAATAAAATAGCGAGAAAACTCCGAAATAAAATCTTATTTGATTTTTTTATTAAATCCTCAATATTTCCTTATTTTGGGAAAGTCATTTTATTCCCTCTCTCTTATTTTTATAACTGAAATAATTGAAGATAAAATAAATAAAATCAAATGATCCTATTTTCAAAATTTGAGAAAACCCAAATATGAAAATAACGAAATCCCCAACTCTCTCCATGGGTCCTTGAGTTGCGTAGGATTTCTAGGATCTAGCCAAAATGCAATAAATATGATATGCAATGATGATCTAATGTATAACATTCCAAATTGAAAATTTGGGATGTTACAAACCTACCCCCCTTAAGATGAATCTCACCCTCGAGATTCGGGTTGGCTAGCAAATCGGCGAGGGTGGTCCTTCTGTAGATCTTCCTCTCATTCCCAGGTGGCTTCATCCTCAGTATGGTGGCTCCACTGAACTTTGCAAAACTTTATAACCTTGCTGCGGGTGACTCGGCTGGCATAGTCGAGAATCTTGACTGGTTTCTCCTCATAAGTCAAATCACTATCCAAATGAATCGCTTCCAGCGGCACTGTATCTCTCAGCGGTATATCCGCCATCTCTGCGTGGCACTTCTTCAACTGGGAAATGTGGAACACGTCGTGAACTCCCGACAATCCCTCAAGCAGTTCCAATTTATAAGCAACGTCTCCCATGCGTTCCAAAACTTTGTATGGTCCCACAAAACGTGGCGCTAACTTTCCCTTAACTCCAAAGCGCTTAACTCCTTGAAGTGGAGATACACGAAGATAAACTCTATCTCCAGCTTCGTAAACGGTCTCCTTGCGTTTAGAATCTGCATAGCTCTTCTGCCTAGACTAGGCTACCTTGGGCCGATCGCGAATCAATTTCACCTTCTGTTCAGACTCCTTAATTAGATCTGGTCCAAATAACTGGCGGTCTCCAACTTCATCCCACGACAATGGTGTTCTGCACCTTCTTCCATACAAGGCTTCAAAAGGGGCCATCTTCAAACTAGATTGATAACTATTGTTGTAAGAAAACTCCGCATATGGCAAGTTGTCATCCCAACTAGATCCATAATCTAGCGCACAAGCTCTCAGCATATCCTTGAAAATCTGATTGTCTCTCTCGGTCTGTCCATCGGTCTGCGGATGAAAAGTTGTACTGAACTCTAGGCTGGTACCCAAAGTTCCGTGCAACTGATTCCAGAACTTTGAGGTAACTGGGTTCCTCTATCTGATACAATGCTCCTCGAAACTCCAGGTAGACATTCAATCCTGGTCATGTATATCTTTGCCAACTTAGCACTGGTTTAAGTGGTCTTCACTGGGATGAAATGAGCTACCTTCGTCAAGCGATCGACTATAACCCATATCGAGTCATAGCCTGAACGGGTCCTGGGTAATCCCGTGATAAAATCCATGCCTAGTTTATCCCACTTCCATTCGGGTATCGGCAATAGCTGTAGTAATCCTGCTGGCTTTTGATGCTCTGCCTTCACTCTCTGACATACATCATAGACTGCTACATACGCCGCAATATCCTTCTTCATTCCGGTCCACCAGAAAGTGTCCTTCAAATCCAAATACATCTTGGTGTTTCCTGGGTGAATCGAGTACGACGAATCATGGGCCTCTTGAAAAATTAATTTCCTGATCTCCGGGTCATTAGGCACATAAACGCGGTCCTCAAACCATAAGGTATCGTGTTCATCCTCACGAATTCCTTTAACTTTTCCCTTGCTCACCTTCTCCTTTATGGTGGCAATTTCCTTGTCGGTCTTCGAAGCTTCTCTGATCTTATCCATCAGAGTAGACTGAACCTCCAATGCTGCTACATAGCCTCTCGGAACTATCTCCAAACATAGCTCACGAAGATCATCGGCTAATTCTTTTGGTAACTCTCCGATCATTTGGTGTTTACATGGCTCTTGCGGCTCAATGCGTCAGCTACTACGTTAGCCTTTCCGGGATGATAATGCAATATCATATCATAATCCTTGATGAGCTCCAACCATCTCCTTTGCCTGAGATTCAACTCCTTTTGCATGAAGGTGTACTTCAAACTCTTGTGATCCGTGTACACCTCACAATGGTTTCCGATGAGAAAATGTCTCCATGTCTTAAAAGCGTGCACTATGGCTACTAACTTCAAGTCGTGAGTAGCATAATTCAACTCATGGGGCTTAAGCTGTCGTGAGGCATATGAAACAACTCTACCCTCCTACATAAGCACTGCTCCAAGTCCTCGACGTGAAGCGTCGCAATATATCTCATAATCCTTGCGCTGATCTGGCAGAATCAACACTGGCGAGGTAACCAAATGTTTCTTCAACTCCTGGAAACTGGCCTCACATTCCTCAGTCCATTTGAACTTGGTATCCTTCTTCAACAACTCTGTCATAGGTTTTGCAATCTTTGAGAAATTTTCAATGAATCTCCGGTAGTATCCTGTGAGTCCAAGAAAACTCCGAATCTCTCCAACTGTTGTTGGGGCTTCCCAATTTGTCAGAGTGACAACCTTGGTGGGATCTACTGCTATTCCTTCTCCAGATATAACATGTCCGAGGAATCCAACTTCCTTCAACCAAAACTCACATTTGCTGATTTTGGCGTATAGCTGATGTTCTCCGAGCTTAGCAAGTACCAAATGCAAATGTTCTTTATGTTCTTCTTCATTCTTTGAGTAAACCAGAATATCCTCAATGAATACTACGACGAACTTATCCAAAAACTCCGCAAACACTTTGTTCATCTTGTTCATAAAATAGGCAGGTGCGTTAGTCAGACCAGATGACATAACGGTATACTCATACAGGCTATACCTTGTGGTAAAAGCTATCTTAGGTATGTCCTGCTCTCAAATCTTCAACTGGTGGTATCCTGATCGCAAATCGATCTTGGAAAATACCTTAGCTCCTTGCAATTGGTCAAACAAATCATTAATAATTGGCAGTGGGTACTTATTCTTGATTGTCACTTCATTCAATCCTCGATAATCAACAACCATCCTTAAAGATCCATCCTCCTTTTCCACTAGAAGTACTGGTGATCCCCAAGGTGACGAACTTGGGCGAATATAACCCTTATCCAGTAACTCCTTAATCTGCTTCTTAATCTCCTCCAAATCCTTTGCAGACATTCTGTACGGTCTCTTAGATATTGGCCCTGTGCCTGACAAAAGCTCAATCAAAAACTCAATGTCTCTATCCGGTGGCATGCCTGGAAACTCTTCTGGAAATACATCCAGAAAATCCTTTACCACCGGTACTTCCTCCTGCACAACTCCTGTTAAGGAATTTACTAGAGTCCTATTCGGCACATGCCGTGATACATACTTGATCCTTCTTCCCTCTGGGTGGTAAACAAAATCGACTTACTGGCGCAATCGATGTTTCCTCCATACATCGATAGCCAATCCATACCCAGAATTACATCCAAACCTTGCGATTCCAAAATGATTAAATCTGAGGGAAACACATGTCTACGTATACTCAATGGCACTTGAAAACATCCTCTACTGGCCATATAGTCCGCTCCTGGTGAGCTTACTAACATAGGTGTTCTAAGAACCTTGGTGGGCAGTTTATACTTATCCACAAATCGCCTTCATATGTATGAATATGATGCACTAGTATCAAAAAGAACGATTGCAGTAAATGACTTAACCAAAAACTTACCTATTACTACATCTGGCTAGGCTTCAACCTCTTCCACATTAACGTGGTTCACCTGTCCCCTGTTGAAAGGGTTTGGTTTCTTCCCTGAGCTTCCATTGCCATTTCCATTCTGGGCTTCAGGACATTCATTGGCATAATGTCCGGTCTTCTGACACTTATAACAAGTGACTTGGCTCAGGTCTCTCTTGGCCGGGGTTGATGGGTTGGTTTGACCGTTGCTTCCCCCATTCCCATTACCATTCTTGGGGCCATTATGATTATGCGAACTCCCTCCTCCATGGGTATGTTGAAAATGTCCTCCCGATTTTGGGGTTAAACGTGGCTTCTACTGAGCTCCTGAATTGTATTTCCCTTGTCAATAATTCCTATTGCGGTTCTCAATCTGTTGCTGCTTCCCTTCAATCATAAGAGCACGATCTACCAACTCCTGGTAGTTGTTGAAAGTTGCTACAATCAACTGCATGCTCAACTCATCATTCAGTCCTTCCAGAAATTTCTCCTGCTTAGCTGCATCCGTAGCAACGTCATCCGGGGCATAACGTGCTAACTTACTAAAGTCATCCACATATTGGCCAACTGCCAGTCCTCCTTGGTGCAAGTTGCGAAACTCACGATTCTTCATGGCCATAGCTCCTGCTGAAACATGGGCAGTACAGAAAGCCTGCTGAAACTGATCCCATGTGAATGTGTCGATAGGATAAGTGGCTATGAAAATCTCCCACCATGATGTTGCGGGTCCTTCAAGCTGATGTGCGGCAAAACGCACCTTTTCCGCATCTGTGCATCCAGCTGTGGTCAATTCCCTCCCTGTCTTGCGGAGCCAATCATCTGCCACTATCGTCTCGGTCCTACTGGAGAACACTGGCGGATTCAGTCTAAGGAAACTGGTTAAGTGATCAACAGGTGGTGGTGGTGGTGGGTTCTTGTTGTTGTCGTTCCCCTGATTCTGATTCTGGACTAGCAACTACATCAATGCATTCTGCTGCTAGATCAACTGAGTGAGCTCCAGTGGGAAAGCAAATCTAGTGTCACGTCTCGGAGGCATCTGAGGGTTTAGAAAAGATGAGAATATAGAATAGATTGAGGTCTAGAGAGAAAACACTACTCATATGCACATGAGGCAAATGCAAACAAAATCACTTCATTCAATTCAAACAAGGGCATACAATCGGTCTAACTATCACAAAAGTGCATCGGACTACTCTATTTACATGGTGGAATACTACTACTGATGTGGTGGTCTACTAAAAATATTCCTCGGTTGCAGACTTCATGATATCTGCTCCAGCTTCGTCTTCAAAGTCATCATCGCTCAGATTAGAGTCGGTGTCATCAATGATGATGTAGTCCTCCGGGCGAATCTCCTTGGGTTCTTTTTGATTTCTTCTACTGGTGTGGGGTCCCTATGAATATTCCGGTCTTCTTAATCAGGTCATCATTCTTCTCAATGAATACTTCGATTTCCTCCTCATGATCATCACGTGTAGCCTTGAGTTCTTCCTCCAGTTCTGTGATTCTTGTCGTCGCCTTCTTCAGATCTATCATGCATGTGCACATCTGGTTCTCCTGGTGTCGAATGTGTTGGTTTAGTTCTTGGATGAAAGCTGCGATTGACCTATCCTTCCGGGTGCTGATCATCTCCCATTGCTCATCTCGGCGCCCACAAATCTGGTAGATAGTATCCTTGAGATCATTGTGGTAAACTTCTCCAATACGTCCCATGGTGATGTGGGCTGCCATGCTCTTTCCTAGACTCCAGGTTGGCGCATCAAAGGAAAACTCTATGGGCTCGGTGACTGGCGCGAATGTCCTTCCGGGAACTTGAACTTGAATCATCCAGCGCTCCTCCTTGGGTAAAGTGGTGTTGTAGGTCCCGGTGAAGCTTGGTACTCCGACGTTCAGTTACTTAGTGACTTCCTTCAGGTGGCGTCCAAAGGGTGTATCTTCATTCGGTTGCGTGAACTTGTTCCTTGTATCCGCCATCCTAAAAGAGTAGAAAAGATGAGGAGTCAGAAATGAGAAGAGAGTAGTGATCTAGGTCTTTATCTTAGGGGTCGTGCACTATAGTCAACGTGTGCTCTGATACCATCTTGTAGCGACCAGACCTCAAACAGTCTGATCTCTGTGCTTCAGTGTCATCCCTGGATCAGTAATGCTGACACGCACAGTACTTGAAGGATTTATAACAGAGTAGCAAGCACACACTTAATACATCGAATGTCTCAAAAGAGAACTTATTACAAATAATACTGCTTAAGGCCATCTAATAACGATAACAGTGGAAGGCTTGGAAGATAAGTGAGTCCATCAACTCCAACGACATCACTGAGTATAGAACCATGACCTAAGGCTCCTTATTCGTCGTCTGAAAAGTGTGCAACATGAACGTTGCAGCCCGAAAACGGGTCAGCACATGGAATATGCTGGCAGAGTAACACATAGAGAGTAGTGAACAGAATAGGCTATACTACATGCATATATGGCTGGTGGAAAGCTCTATGGTTACAGTTTTGCGTAAATCCAGTTTTTCCCTACTACAAAGGAATAAATTTTATTTAACTATCATGGTGGTTGTTAAACATTGAGAGCTTAGACACCCTCTCAATCCCAATTAAACATCATCATTAAAACCCAACAAAATTAATTAAAGTCACACAATGAGAGTCACATGATAATCCAAGTACTAGATACTCAAGTTGTCCATAACCGGGGACACGGCTAACCATGATTAGTTTAAACACTCTGCAGAGGTTTGCGCACTTTCCACACAAGACTCGATCTCCTCCGTTGGGATTCTCGCACTACATGGTGTTTGAGAAACGGATAACCGAGACATAGTTTTTCAGAAGCTCTAGCACCTTACGATCGGGTAGACCGTTACACCTACTTTCCCCTACATCTCCTAGTCTACCACTGTAAGAGTTCACAGGACTTAATCAACTATGCTAGAGCCCATAGTAGCTTGTGGGTGCACACGGAAGTTTCTAGTATGAATAATCTCATGATCCCTTTGAGCCTGGGTGGCGGTCCATAAAGAAAAACAGGCAATCGCTGGAATACCCAGGTGCCTCAATCCACCCAGATGTGTATTAGAGTTGCCACCTTAAGTTAACCATTAATAAAACAATCTCACATCTGTCATGAATAGACTCAAACCCAAACCACGTCTACGAGCATAGCATAGCAATATAAGCATAACGTAGAAGTAACTCCCAGGGTTTGATAATAAACAGGTGAATAGGTACTACCTTATCTACTTCCCAAACCCACAATTTAATTCAGATCCTAACCATGCAATTGTTTGAGGATTGATCTAATGCAATAAAATCGGGTAGTAAGAGGTATGATCAAAGTGTTACTTGCCTTGCTGATGATCCGTGAAACCTAGAGATTCGAAGTAGCAAGCGGCGCACTCCGGGTACTCTATCGCAAACAAACAAGCATACAATAAGCACTCGTCTAATGCACATGTAAAAATAAAATAAGAGATCTAACCAGAAAGTTCAACTTAAGAACTCCGCTTTGCAAAAAGAAACAATTCGAACGAAACAACGAAAGTCAAACGGCGAAAGAAACAAGCTTCATTTACTAATCTGGACCTAAGTCAAATTTTACAGAAGCAAAAACTTGTTTGAGTTGGTTAAACGGAAAGAGGGTTTCGAGATAAAACTCTAGGCGCTTGAATCGCCTGATTCCGATAAACGAGCGAAAAGTTATACTAAAATGAAAAACAGATCGGAAATCGCGATCAGAAATAATCGCGGAAAATCTGAGAAAAAGAAAAATGGACGAACAGGCTAACAAACGAACGTTTGCTAACTGTGGCTAAAGGACGAAAACCATTCGTTAAAACGAACGAACGTATGGGCGTTCGCTAAATAAACTAAATCGGAAAAAAACTGAACGAAAACCGGGCGGTTTTCTCGAGGAAACCGGCGGGGGCGGCGGTGGTCAACCTCGGCGGCGGGACGGTGGCGGCGGGGCGGCTCCGGCGTCGGGCGGGGGCTCCGTGAGCGGCGGGGTCGGCGGCGGAGCAGCTCCGGGCGGTGGCAGGATGACGAGCGGCGGCGTCAGGCGACGGCGGGAGGGCGGGCGGCTGCGTC
>NC_041390.1:413226711-413254693 GCF_002162155.2 Triticum dicoccoides | reverse complement strand
CGACGTCGATGGCGGCGTCAGCTGCGGCGCTAGGGTTTGGGGCGGCGGGGCGGCTCGGGCTAGGCGGCGGGGCGGCTCGGGCTGGGCTACGGGGTGGCCTCCCCGGCTTAGAAGGGCCGGCCGGGCCAGACTCCTAGTCGGACACGGCCCGGTTAGGTCGGTTCGTTTGTTTTTTTTAAATAATTTCGCACAGAAAAACAAATAAAAAAAATACTAAACGGAGTTCAAAAATCTCGAAATAAATTTTCCCTGACTTCTAAAATAAATCCGGAGATGATGAACATTTATTTGGAGCCTAAATGCAATTTTGAAAAACGCGTATTTTTTCCTAATTCAAATAAAATAGCGAGAAAACTCCGAAATAAAATATTATTTGATTTTTTTATTAAATCATCAATATTTCTTCATTTTGGGAAAGTCATTTTATTCCCTCTCTCTTATTTCTATAATTGAAATAATTGAAGATAAAACAAATAAAATCAAATGATCCTATTTTCAAAATTTGAGAAAACTCAAATATGAAAATAACGAAATCCCCAACTCTCTCCATGGGTCCTTGAGTTGCGTAGGATTTCTACGATATGCAATAATGATCTAATGTATAACATTCCAAATTGAAAATTTGGGATGTTACAAACCCCTACTTTTAGTAAATGGAGATGCGCACCTAGAAAAGACGGATGAAAGAGAACCTACCCGTCACTTTTCACTTCCTTGCCGTTTGTGAATTGAGTCAGTCGAGCTTTTGAGAAGTGTTACTCTTTGGAGAATCCGGCTGGGCTTTTGAATTCAGAGAAAGGAATTCCAGTTCTGCAAGTAGGCGGGATCTAGAGCTAAGCACCCCTCCTACTCGAAGCCGGGTGTGGCCACACCCTTTTGCTCTTCCATCGGTTTGATGAGAAGGCTGTTGACACTCCCTTGGAACTTTATGATAAACTCCAGGAGAAAACTTCAAATTGGGAGGGTGATACTCCCATGAGAGCAGAGGCGAATTGTTCAAAGGCTAGGCTAGGATCCTAATATCTATTCCTTCCTCCTAGGCGTCAGATAACTCCAAGAAAAAGTACTGCGTCTCGATCTATACGAAAGGCACTAGGTTTTTTCTTTCGGTTAATGGCCTTTATGTTTGGAGGCTAACCTAGGCATCCATCACTCTCCTCCCAAAGAAAAAAGATGTCTTGGTCTACCCTCTTCCCTGATCTTTGGACCCATCCACTTAACTTGAGCTTACATCACCCCGAATGGATTGGATCGTTTCTGCTTCTGCCAATGAAATAAAGGAATTGCCCCTTCCGAATGCTTCTCCGATCCCCTGCTTCAAAACTATAGGGCGCGCGCTATGGTCCTAGGCGTAGAGGAGATCAAAACAAGAAGTCACGCCAAGACGACGACGCCCGTCCTGGGCCGCAGTAAGTAGAACAAGAGGTCGTTCCGCCGTCTTGGTTAATTTTCCTTCCTTTAGCTACTCAGATGTTTCAGTTTGACTAAATGGCCACCGCCTGAAAGGACTATGCTATGTCCAAGGGACTGCCGCCCTCCGCTGCTGGTGGCGAACTCTAGGCTAATAATCTAAAGCAAAGGGTTTCTTTATTTTACAAGATCATGGAAGCTTCAGAAACCATCTGATATCTTCTGGAAATAAGAAATGTTGCCCTAGCGCAGCTGGGCCATCCTAGACTTGGACCAGAGACCGACTCCTTATCTTTTCAGAAGATGTGCAACGAAGGATACCCTTGCTTTTGGTTGATTTTCATGAAACCAATAGTAGATACATGAGGAGGTGAATAAGACGACCTTTGCATTTTAGATTTGGCTATTTTCGTGTGTGAACTGATTTTAGGAGGAAGTTTGTTGGGGATATGACTATTGGGTTAACCCACCCAGGAGGGACCGGGTTAAGTCCCTGGAGGTTTATCAAGACAAGGCCCATGAAGATGCTTAAGGCGGTAGTCTATTATGCAGATGACCAAGCCCGGAGCCCGAAGGTGACTTAAGGCCCAAACAATTGTAAACCGTCATATGTATGTAACTTGTAGTATAAGGCTGATACGTCTCCAACGTATCTATAATTTTTTATTGTTCCATGCTATTATATTATCTGTTTTGGATGTTAATGGTCTTATTTATACACTTTTATATTATTTTTGGGACTAACCTACTAACCCAAGGCCCAGTGCAAATTGATGTTTTTTGCCTAATTCGGTGTTTCCCAGAAAAGGGATATCAAACAGAATCCAAACGGAATGAAACCTTAGGGAGAGTTATTTTTGGAACAAACGTGATCTAGAGGACTTGGAGTGGAGGTGAAGAAACCAACGAGGAGGCCACGAGGCAGGGGGCGTTCTTACCCCCTGGGCGCGCCCTCCACCCTCGTGGCTCCACCGACCTACTTCTTCCTCCTCTATATATCCATATACACCGAAAACATCCAGGAGCACCACGAAACCCTATTTCCACCACCGCAACCTTTTGTACCCAAGATATCCCATCTTGGGGCCTTTTCCGGAGCTTTGCCAGAGGGGGAATCAATAACGGAGGGCTTCTACATCAACACCATAGCCTCTCCGATGATGTGTGAGTAGTTTACTTCAGACCTTCGGGTCCATAGTTATTAGCTATATGGCTTCTTCTCTCTCTTTGGATCTCAATACAATGTTCTCCTCGATCTTCTTGGAGACCTATTTGATGTAACTCTTTTTGCGGTGTGTTTGTCGAGATCCGATGAATTGTGGGTTTATGATCAAGTTTATCTATGAACAATATTTGATTCTTCTCTAAAATCTTTTATGTATGATTGGTTATCTTTGCAAGTCTCTTCGAATTATTAGTTTGATTTGGCCTACTAGATTGACCTTTCTTGCAATGGGAGAAGTGCTTAGCTTTGGGTTCAATCCTGCGGTGTCCTTTCCCAGTGACAACAGGGGCAGCAAGGCATGTATTGTATTGTTGCCATTGAGGATAAAAATATGGGGTTTATATCACATTGCTTGAGTTTATCCGTCTACATCATGTCATCTTGCCTAATGCGTTACTCTATTCTTATGAACTTAATACTCTAGATGCATGCAGGATAGCGGTCGATGTGTGGAGTAATAATAGTAGATGCATAATCATTTCGATCTACTTGTCGCGGACGTGATGCCTATATACATGATCATGCCTAGATATTCTCATAATTATGCACTTTTCTATCACTTGCTCGACAGTAATTTGTTCAACCACCGTAATACTTATGTTATCTTGAGAGAAGCCACTAGTGAAACCTATGGCCCCCGAGTCTATTTTCCATCATATAAGTTTCCAATCTATTTTACTTTGCAATCTTTACTTTCAATGTATATCATAAAAATACCAAAAATATTTATCTTGTTATTGTTATCTCTATCAGATCTCACTCTCGTAAGTCACCGTGAAGGGATTGACAACCCCTTTATCGCATTGGTTGCGAGGTTCTTATTTGTTTGTGCAGGTACGAGGGACTTGCGTGTAGTCTCCTACTGGATTGATACCTTGGTTCTTAAAAACTGAGGGAAATACTTACGCTACTCTGCTGCATCACACTTTCCTCTTCAAGGGAAAACCAATGTAGTGCTCAAGAGGTAGCAAGAAGGATTTCTGGCGCCGTTGCCGGGGAGGTTGCACCAAGTCAAGTCAAGATTTGATCTCCCGTCAACAAGCCATTTCTGGCACCGTTGCCGGGGAGATCTACGCACAAGTCAAGACATACCAAGTACCCATCACAAACTCTTATCCCTCGCATTACATTATTTGCCATTTGCCTCTCGTTTCCTCTCCCCCACTTCATCCTTGCCGTTTTATTCACCCTTCTTCTGTTTGTCTTTTCATTTGCTTTGATGTCTTATTTGGCTCGTTTGCTCGTATGGTTGGAATAGTTGTTTATTTATTGCTAAATAGAGAATGCAAGATCTATGGATCCTCATCCGCTTGCTAATCTTTTTAAGAGATCCAATTATGATTAACCAATTGCTAGTGAGTTTTGTGAACTAGATTATCTTTATGAAGTTTTGCTTGAAATTCGTGAATCTAAAAATTGTGATGAAGAAGTTTATGCAGTGATTCATGATGCATATTTGAATAAAAAGCAAGATTGGAATGATGATAGTATAAATTCTATTAATGTCAATTGTGCTTATAATATGCAAAACCCTAAGCTTGGGGATGCTAGTTTTGCTATGTCTACTACTTGTTGAAATGATCATGATTGGGGTGATTCTTCTTTTGATCTTGAAAATTTATTTAAGCCCCATGGTGAATATGAGATTGATTATAATGTTTGTGTAAGTGCATCTAGTGCCACCCCTAGTTGGTTTTGGAGTATTGACGACAAACCTGGTTGAGGGACTCATGTGTTTGTGAGAATTGCAGGATAACAGAGGTAGTAGTCCCTCATTGATTTGGTTTGCCTACCGGAGATGACCCCTAAAAATGTGTGAAGACATTGAAGACTATGGTGGTATGTGAAGATATTCACAGTGAAGACTATGACATGAGAAGACATCGCATGAAGACTTTGGAGCGCGAAGACAGAGTTGTTTCGTAGTTTCATTTTCTTCTTTGTTGAGTCATAGGAACCACCATATTGTTAAGTGGGGTCCAAGTGAACATAGTCAGAATGACTAAAGTGATGCTCAACCACAATCCTATGGCTTCGAGCGAAGACAATGAGAGCAAATCTTATCCAAAGCTGGATGAGTCAGCTTTACTTGTAGCCCAAGTAAAGTTGTCGCGTGTGTTTGAAATCTAGCCGTTGGAACACGTGTCAGTTCCTTAGTGACCCAGGGTCATTTCGTACAAATCAGTTCGAGTTGCCTAGTGGCTATAAATAGCCCACCCCCTACACCATAAATTGGTGGCTGCTCAGAGTTAGTGCACGGCTTTTGTCGTTTGAGAGAAACCCACCTCAAAGCCTTTGATAGAGAAATCCTTGCGAGGACAAAGCCCTAAACACCCAGAGCCAAAGAGTGTTAGGCATCACTGAAGTCTTCCTATTTGTGTGATCTGAAGACTTGTTACACTTGAGGACTGTGAATCCTCCAGCCGGTTAGGCGTCGCGTTCTGAGCGTCCAAGAGTCATTATGGATCGCCGGTGAACAAAGTCTGTGAAGGTTTGGAAGTCTACCTTGAAGACTTACCTGAGTAGTTGGGCCTGGACTGGGTGTCCTTAGCTCAAGGGGAATAAGGTGAAGACGCGGTCTTCTAAGTTGAATCTCAGCCTCCCTAACCAGACGTACAGTTGTCATAGCAACTGGAACTAGTCCAACAAATCCTTGTCTTCACCAAGCAACTGGTTCTATCCATCCCATCTGTTTATTTAGAGTTGGTCCTTATGAAGTCATTTCCTGTTTGCATTATCTATTTGTCTTCACTGTGTGACTGTTTGTCCTGATTGGCTTCATACTATCTTCCATCCTAATCCATACTGCCTAGTTGCTATTAGTCTTCATGCTTTCACTTCATTGAATACTTGACTATGGCTTGCCTAGTGTAGTCTACCTTCTACTGCATGTTTATAGGTTCATTTCTATCGATTGTCTTCAAAACTCCCATGTTTTGAAGACTTTCATAAAAATTGCCTATTCACCCCCTCTAGTCGATAACTAGCACTTTCAATTGGTATCAGAGCAAGGTACTCCCTTGTTCTGTGTGATTCGGTTTAACCACCTGGAGTTTTAGCTATGTTGACTGCAAGGATAATCAAAGTCTCCGCTGCGTGCCCCATCTTCGATGGAACTGAATATCCCTACTGGAAGAATAAGATGCTCATGCGTCTTGAAGCCATTGATCTCGACCTCTGGTATGCCATCAAGAATGGCATTCCCAAGGCTGGTGAAGGTGTCACCGCTGCTGATGTCAAGAAGTTCGTTCAATTGGATTCCACTGCCAAGAACATCATATGTGGTCGTCTGACCAAAAGGTAGTATAGCCGTGTGAGTGCTCTGGAAACATCAAAGCTAGTCTGGGACTGGCTCTCCAAGGTCAACGAAGGCGTCTCAACCTAGAGAGATCAAAGGATCAGTGTCCTTCGCAACCTCTTCAACCACTTCAAGAGAAACGACAATGAGAATGTTCAGCTCACATTTGATCGCCTCACTGACATCACAAATGAGCTTCAAGATCTCGGCGCTACTGAGATCACCAAGCATGAAATCGTCAAGACGCTCCTGAGATCACTTGACGGCTCATTTGACAACCTAGCCCTGATGATTCAAGAACGCACTAACTTCAAGACACTCGATCCGTCTGACATACTTGAAAGGCTCAACACACATGAGTTTCAGCTTTCTGAGAAAAGATATATCTATGTTCCCAACTATGGCCAAACTCGCGCCTTGAAGGCAAAAGTTGTTTGCTCATCTGAAGAAGAATCTGAGTACAGTTCTGATGATCTTGAAGACATTGGATAGGAGCTTGCTATGCTTTGAATAAGTTCCAGAAATTCACTAAGAAGAAAGGATTCAGAAAGTCTTCACGATCCAGCTCAAGGAATGATGAAGCTTCTACTCATGACTACAAGAAGAGAATATGCCACAAGTGCAAGAAACCTGGTCACTACATCTCTGAGTGTCCGCAGTGGGAAAATGAGAACAAGAAGAAGAAGAAGAGCAAGGAATATGATTATGACGACAAGAAGAAGAAGAAATACTCAAAGTCTTCTTCCAAGTCTTCCTCAAAGTCTTCATCACACAAGAAGAGCTCATCTGGCAAGGCGCGTGCGTTTGTTGGCAAGGAAATGGATTCAGAGGAGGAGTCTGCTTCTGAGGATGCGGAGGTGGAGTCTGAGGAGGAGTCCGACTTTGGCGTTGCAAGTCTGGCTACAGCCTATGTTGCCAGCCATCTTCAACACTGAAGACAATGACTTCGTCACCGACGTTGATGCTAATGACAAGGATGACTCCGCTCCCACCTATTTTTTCATGGCACACGGTGCCAAGGTAAACTCTAGCAATGCTCACTATCAAACATCCAATGAAGATGACTCTGATTGTGGTTCCAAACCCAGCTACGAAACACTTCCTAAAATTGCAACTGAACAACAGAAAGCTATGGAACATATTCAAAAACTGTTAGACAAAAGTGATGACCTGTTGGACGCTGAAATGACTCAATATCAGTCCTTACTGAAGACATAAAAATCTTCATGTTAAGTATGAGGAACTTGTAAGTCGTCATGAAACGCTCTCAACAACTCATGAAAATCTTTCCTATGATTATCTTCAAAGGAAGCAAGAACTTGAGAAATTGAGTGCGGTTCATGAAGATCTTCAAAAGGAAAACGAGTCACTTCGCGCTGAACAGATCAGTCCCGCTCAGGAAGGATTTGAACCACCATGTCTTAAATGCCTTGAGCGTGATAACGCTACTTCTGTTGTTGAATGTTCTGCTGCTGCTACTGTTGCAATATCTTCAACTGTTGATGTGGTAACTAACCCCTCTGCTGAGGATGCCACTGCTATTGCTGATGAAAATGCTAGGTTGAAGACATTGCTTGAAACAGAATGTACAAAAGTCTCAAAGGGCATCAGACACTATGTGATGTCCTCAAAAGGCAGATTCTGAACCGAAACCCTAGGGAAGAGGGTGTTGGATTCGAAAGGAAAATGAATGCTGATGGCTCTTACTGGAAGCCTGAGCAGTACCCCAAAACCACATGGGTTGCTGCAAAGGAACCTTCAGTGGATCCATCCACCCTATCTGGCTTCACTTATGCTAATCCTATTGTCATTGATGAATCCTTTGATGCAAACTATAAACTGTTTAAGAATCAGAATGGTGAAGTGTTTGCCAGGTATATTGGTACTAACTGCAGGAATGGGCCACCTATGAAGAAAGTCTGGGTGCCCAAAAGGTGTCTGGATAATCTTCCTATGGATGTCATCATGACACCACAAGGGAAGAAGACAAACCCCATACCACAGGCTTCATATGGTCCAAAGGCTTCATACAGACAGAGGACTCACCTGAGTCGCACTAATACAAATGTTTTGCAGGGAAATCATTCCCAGGCCTATGAATATGAGCGTGTTTCATCAAACCGCCATGTTCATAAGAACAGGAACTACTCTGCTTATTCCTATGAGTATTATTCACCTCCTGCAAAACTATTTGCCAGGGCTTCAAAGCCAGAGTTCTCAGATGCTGCACTTAGACTCATTGCTTCGAAGCCACCCTTGAAGATGTGGGTGGCTAAGAAAGCTTAACTCTCTTTTGCAGGGAAAGGTCTCCAGCCGAAAATCAAATGCGTTTGAAGCTATTACTAGGGACCTAAAATATCTTGTAGGGCGCAAGATCAAATGCCCAAATGGTCTTATTATGTATTTTGTTCCGGAGTCGCTTGCTATTTGTCCTATCAGTCCTAACCTCGATCTAAGCTTTCATAATCCACTTGCTCGTCAAATGTTTATGCTTCACAATGCTCTTCGTGAAGCCTATCCCCCTAACTGCACTGTAGGGTATGACACCAGCTGCTTCAGAATGGATTATTGGTAGTGGATGTACTAATCACATGACTGGCGAACGAAGTCTTCTCATGGACTCAACCTTATGTCCATCTGACAAAAGTCACATCACATTTGCTGATATTGGTAAAAGCAAGGTATTGGATCTAGGTAGAGTTGAAATCTCAAAGGATCAGCACATGGACAAAGTGATGCTTGTTGAATCCCTTGGTTTCAACTTAATTTCTGTCTCAATGCTTTGCGATTTGAACATGATTGTGATATTTGGAAAATATCGTTTCCTTGTTCTAATGGAATCTGACAAGTCTCTAGTCTTTGAAGGGTATCGGAAAGATGATTTGTACATGGTAAATTTCTCAGCAGGACCACAGCTTGCCATTTATCTTCTTGCAAAAACTTCAGAGTGCTGGCTCTGGCATCAGAGGCTGGGGCATGCTGGCATGAGGAACTTGCATACTCTCGCAAAGAAGAAGCACGTCAAAGGCATCGAGGCTATCAAGTTCGAGAAGGATCACTTATGCGGTGCCTGCGAAGCTGGAAAGATGATGAGGGCCAAGCATCCCTCGAAGACAATCATGACAAAGACTCAACCCTTTGAACTGCTACACATGGACCTCTTCGGCCCTACTCACTACTCTACCCTTACTACTACTGCTTGTCTCTATGGCTTCATCATTGTTGATGATTATTCAAGATATACATGGGTACATATAATCCTCTACAAGACTGAAGTGCAGGATGTCTTCAGACGCTTCGCCAATCGAGCCATGAACAACTATGGCGTCAAGATCAAGCACATCAGAAGTGAAAATGGCATTGAATTCAAGAACACCGGCCTCGACACTTATCTTGATACATTGGGCATCACTCATGAGTTCTCAGCTCCGTACACGCCGCAGCAGAATGGCATCGTGGAACACAAGAACAGAACACTCATTAAGATGGCTCGGACAATGCTCGATGAATACAAGACACCAAGAAAGTTCTGGCCTAAAGCTATTGATACAGCATGCCATGTCATCAACCGTGTTTATCTTCACAAGCTTATGAAGAAAACATCCTATGAACTCCTCACTGGTAAGAAGCCAAATGTCAGTTACTTCAGAGTATTTGGTGCTAGGTGCTGGATCAAGGATCCACATCACACTTCAAAATTTGCACCGAAAGCACATCAAGGTTTTATGCTTGGTTACGGAAAGGATGCGCACTCCGACAGAGTCTTCAACCTCTTTCACTATAAAGTGATTGAAACTGTGGATGTGTGGTTCGATGAGACTAACGGCTTGCAAAGAGAGCACCTGCCAAATGTGCTAGATGAAATTCCACCCAGTGAATCCATCAAGCTTATGGGAACTGGAGAAATCATACCGTCTGAAGTACAGCCCGAAGAGGAACTTATCATTTCTGCACCTAATCACACTGAAGACTATGCTCAGCCTGAAGACAATCCTCCAAACGATGACAATGATTAGCATGAGCAAAATCTTCGTCCAGTTCATCCTCGTGCTGCAAATGAAGTACAGATTGAGAAGATAATTGATAGCATCAATGCACTTGGTCCACTCACTCGTTCAAGGGCAACACAACTAGCAAATTTCTGTGGGCACTTTGCATTTGTCTCAATATCTAAACCCAAGAAAGTTGATGAAGCCTTCATGGAACCTGAATGGATTCAAGCTATGCAAGAAGAGCTTCAACAGTTCGAGCTGAATAATGTTTGGGAACTGGTCAAGCGTCCTGATCCTCGTAAACACAATATCATAGGCACTAAATGGATATATCGCAACAAGCAAGATGAGCATGGTCAAGTTGTCAGAAACAAAGCTCGTCTTGTTGCTCAAGGATACACTCATGTCGAAGGAATTGACTTCGATGAAACATTTGCTCCTGTGGCTAGGCTTGAAGCTATTCGCATACTGCTAGCCTATGCAAATCATCATAACATCCTTCTGTATCAAATGGATGTGAAGAGTGCCTTTCTCAGTGGCAAGATTGAATAAGAAGTGTATGTTGCACAACTGCCTGGTTTTCAAGATCCAAAACATCTTGACATGGTTTACAACCTCAATAAGGCACTGTATGGCCTCAAACAAGCCCCTCGTGCTTGGTATGACACACTCAAAGACTTCCTGAAGATCAAAGACTTCAAACCTAGTTCCCTGGATCCCACACTCTTCACGAAGACATATGATGGTGAACTGTTTGTGTGCCAAATATATGTGGATGACATTATCTTCGGCTGCACTAATCAAAAATACTGTGATGAGTTTGGACACATGATGCAAGAGCAATATCAGATGTCCATGATGGGTGAACTGAAGTTCCTCCTTGGTCTTCAAATACGTCAGCAACGCAACAACATCTTCATATATCAAGAGAAATACCTCAAAGATTGCCTGAAGAAGTTTGGAATGCAAGACTGCAAAGGTTATACAACGCCAATGCCAACCAAAAGTCATCTGGGTCCTGACGCCAATGGTAAAGAGTTCGATCAAAAGGTATACTGGTCCATGATTGGTTCTTTGCTTTATTTATGTGCATCTAGGCCAGATATCATGCTTAGTGTTTGCATGTGTGCCCGACTCCAAGCGGCACCAAAGGAATCGCACCACTTAGCTGTGAAGCGAATTCTTCGATATTTGGCTTACACCCCAACACTAGGATTATGGTATCCAAGGGGCTTAGAGTTTAATCTAGTTGGATTCTTGGATGCTGGTTATGCTGGTGACAAGGTGGATCGCAAGTCTACATCAGGCACATGTC
Source organism: Triticum dicoccoides (assembly GCF_002162155.2). NCBI lineage: Eukaryota > Viridiplantae > Streptophyta > Magnoliopsida > Poales > Poaceae > Triticum > Triticum dicoccoides. The sequence goes on along the minus strand of NC_041390.1, from coordinate 413,243,453 downwards.
ACTTTCTGGGACGATCACTTGTTTGTTGGTCTTCAAAGAAGCAGAACTGTGTATCTCTCTCCACTGTTGAATCTGAATACATTGCTGCTGGATCTTGCCGCGCTCAGCTTCTATGGATGAACCTAACACTCAAAGACTATGGCATCCATGTGAAGCAATTACCACTCTACTGCGACAATGAAAGCGCCATCAAGATTGCCAACAACCCAGTTCAGCACTCGAAGACAAAGCACATTCAGATCCGTCATCACTTTCTCAGAGATCATGTCATGCAGGAAGATACTGATATCATTCACGTTAACACTGAAGAGCAACTAGCAGATATCTTCACAAAGCCCTTGGATGAGAAAAGGGTTTGCAAGTTGTGGTGTGAGCTAAATATCTTGGAATCCTCAAATGTCCTGTAATCAGGCACACATCCTAACACTTATGCATGTTGATGACTTAGATGTGCAACACACAAAGTAACGTATATCTTCAATCAATGAAGACTTACACTCGAAATGTGAATAGATTAACGCGGAATTTGACTTCGGAGCGCCACAATAATTGTGTGTCATGTCTGGGTCTAATACTTCCTATACGGTGGGTGACGCCACCACCAAACTTTGGTTTGGAGTGCTTTCTGTTGGCGTTACATTTCCTATGTCTTCGCATTCAGTTTTTCTTCGAATTTCAACATGTCCTCATGTTTATCTTCACTATTGAGTCGGTCTTATTCGGATATATTCATATATTAGTGTTCTGTCCTCTACAACATTCACTTATAGCTATGTCTTCTCGTTTTCAATCTTTTGAACTAAATGAATGTGATTGGACCCTAACCTTTCTATGCTCCCATCTCAAATCTATCTATCCAAATCATATGCATTCTATTGAAATTGTCGAATGTCTTCTCCGCGTCCTTGTCAGCAGAAGATACAGAGACAAACATTAAATCTATTTTAAATGCTCAATCCATTTTGCCTCCGGAGAAGCGGGAACGACCACCCGACAATCCAGGCGTGCGTGGGAACGTGGACCAACCTCCAATGTGTTGCATGTTCGCCACATGTCCTTCAGATGTGAACCGCCAGGGGCACCTGCGTAATAACGATGCGTCGTCCCTGTCCTTATAAATACACACCACACCCCAGTCATCATCTCTTCTTCCACTTCTCCTTCTCGCACAAACCCTAGCGCCACCGCTAGCTCTCGACAACACCGGCGATGAAGCTCTTAGCTGCAGCGACCTCACTCATGCCAGCCGCGGACATCGTCTTCTCCGCCGTCGAGGTAGGTGTCCTCCGTTGCCAAGTTAGGGCACGGAAGATCGAAATGCCCGACCTCATCTCCTACTCCATCTAGCAGTTCCTCGAGTGGTAAATAAAAACTCTTTTTACAGTCCTTTTCGATCCGATAGATTCATCTTTTTCAACCACAAGTGGTTTCTGTCCCAACAAATTGAATCTATCCTTTTCTGCATCTCATAACATGCCTAGTATGTTCACTTATGCTTCACAAAGTAGTTAGATTCCTCACTTGTACTTATTCGTGGATTCTTACAAATCTGGAACCAAGTCTCTACATATGAGTGAATGCCTTCGCACTATGAGGTCAATGTCTTCTAAACTGATTTATCTTCAAAATCTTCTGAGAATGCATATGACCTCTTCCCCTTCCCTTGCATCTCTAATGCTGTCACAGGTACATGTCCGTGGCAGAATCCCTTGGTTCTCATAGTCTGCATTCATTTGCAAAGTTCTTATAGCATCACATCAATTCTCCCGAAGCTAATTCCTATCTGACCAGCAGAACGAAGCCTTTGCACGTTCTGAAGCCTTTCAGTCTAAACTTCATGGCAACAGAAAAATCAGTCAGGAAGGGTGGCAGACAACACCGTGAAAACACTGCCAAGGACCTGCCACCGGATCTCTATGATCTATACAAGTCAGATCCAGAAGAGACCTATGGAGAACGCAAGAACCGAATTTAATGGATTCGAAGACATTGGGCGGAGGAATGGTTCAAGTACGTATTTGTCACTGACGAATATGCTCAAAAGAATGCCATCAAGGGCCCCTGGGAGATATTATATACAAAGATCTTCAGCCCAAGTCGAAGTCCGAAGCTATTGATCAAGGCTTCTACCCCTGCATGATCCATGGACCTCAGCCTGCTAATGCCGACCCATCCTCTCTGTTATGGTGTCGTGAAGACAATCTCTTTAAGCGCAACTTCCAGTTTGCCAAAACTTCTGCCAAAGAGAACAAGAAGTCACTAGGGTTAGACTTCAACCCTAGTCCCTCTGCTCCTCGTGCCGATGGCACACGTGATGCTGAACCAAATATTGTTGGGCCCTTCTACAACCTTGAAGGTCTCATCACTCACATTTAGGTTCAAGGGGCATTCGTGGATCACTCTGCAGACGACGCTGATTCTGACGAAGCGCCTGCACCACCAAAGCCTGTGAAGCAAAAGAAACCAAAGGCTTCAAAGCCCTCCTCCATACCAAAGGTCTCGCGGGCGAAGCCTCTGGCCACTGCACCTCCTGAAGCCAGTGTGTAGTCTTAAGATCTCTCTCGCATCTCCAAGTCTAACAAGATGAAGAAACCCATGCAACCAACTGGTCAAGCATTGACCCCTGCTGCCGTTCTGAGGAATGAGAACGACGCCATTGATATGTCTAGCGACGGATCTTGGCGATGATGCTCTTGAGCTGCTTATAAAGAGCAAGCAAGAGGAGGAAATCTTCAATGATCTTCCCTCTCTTTGATGTGGAGATCCTATACAAGTTCATTGATGAGTGGTTTGACAGCCCAGACCTCAGTTTTGATGATCTTCAACTCCCAATTGGCCTCAACATCTCCTTCCATGGAGCCATTGATCCTGAGCTGGCTCTTGCACAGAGAATTGTTGATCTGAAGCACAAGATTGATTATGAAAAGGATCAGTTCAAGAAGCACATGGCCAAGCTCAACGTGGAAGACGTCCAAAACTTCAAGGTCATGCTGCATGAGCTCAAGGAGGCGTTCCACAAGGCACGTGAGGAAGCTAAAGGTTCTCGAGAGCGCATGAAACACCTGGCTGCCAAATGTGTTCAAGGCTACAATGAAGCTCAAAAGCGCAAGGCTTTGGGGCGACCAGGCATCGACCCCAGAATGGCTGCCAAGAAGAAGAAGAAGAAGCATGCTATGGCCCAACCAGAAGCATCAAGGCAGGAAGAACCTCGCATTGTCTTCCTGGCCAGTATGACAGGCTCGAAGCCTAAAGTCCCCACAGTGGCTTCGGAGCTCAGGAAAACAAGGACAGCTGAAGCCGAAGCCCGAAAGCGCAAGACCAAGGCCACCACTGATGATGCTCCACCGACCAAGAAGAGAAAAACCAAGAAGAAAGATCGGGCTGCTACCATAGAGCCCCTTGTCATCGAGCCAATCTCAGTTGCTCGTCCTGCGTCTGAACACCATGAGCACCAGTTGATAGTTCATGAGCCTGCTCCACAGAGGCTCCAACTGTTGACCCCACCGCAGCTTAAGACATTGGTCATCAAGACAATGTTTAAGATGATGAAGTCCTTCCTCAGATCGAACACAATGTGGTATCATCGCCTGTTCTCACGAACAGCGAACTCATTAGCATTGGTCGTCCATTGACGCCAATTGCTCAGGATGACTCATGGGCTCATCACCCACAAGACTCCCCCCTGTCGAGAAGAATCACCAAGTACTCCCCCACCTCAAGTCACCACTTTGGTTCTTGAAGACAATGACATTGTGGCCCAACCAACTCCATCTTCACAAGCGTCGCCAGCGTTTCGCAGGCTTCACAAAGCACCACGGCCACAGGTCACTCTGTCAAGTGTTCCAGAAGGAGAAGAGCGCCAATCCGTTTCACGCCAAGTCTTTCCTGAAGCCTCTCCTAATGCGAACATCCCCGAGTCTAAAGCCAAAGCGGCTGAAGATATTACGGCTGCATCAGCCGATGAACAACATGAACCAAGACATGAAGAAGAACGTGTTGCTACACGCCCAACCAACCCTGAAGTTGTTCTCGAGGAGAACGTGTCCGACCCTCCAGCTACTTGAGTGGAGGTTGAAAACTCTGAGGCGGCCACTAACACCAACACTGAAGCCAATGACGTTGTCATGGCCGAAGCTAATGTGCCGCCTGAAGCTACTGTGGTGCTTGACGTTAATGTGGTGCCAGAAGTAATTGCACCTGAAGCCAATCTGCAGCCCGAAGACAATGCCACTGCTCCTGTACCGCCTCCACGGCCACACACCCTTGAGCAAGCATTCTATCAAGGCCAACTTACCACCGCACGCTGGCCCATTCTGGTTCCTCCACCTGCTGCTGGTCCGCAATTTGACTATCATGTGGAGCACGGGCCTTAGGTCCAGAAGCCAAAGCCAAGGCTGCCAAGGTTTCCAGGTACTGCAACTTCACCAGGATCGTTTAATCTGAATGGCTTCAAGGCACACAACACATTCTTTGACAGTTCCAAGAACCCCTACACAAGGCCAAGAATCTCATCAGATCAATTCTGGAGTTATCAGCAGCGCAACAACTATTCCTGCATCTTTTACAATCAGGGGCGCATTTTCCCTCATATGCATCTAGACAGCGAAGCCATGGCTGGCATGCCTTGCCTAGAAGAAGCCCTTGACTGCTTCAGAGATGTTGGCCTTCTACAGTTTGTGACTGCCAAAGAACATTGGAATGAAGAGCTTCTGCTACAATTCTATTCTACCCTTCACATTAGCGGCTACAACAGGGATCCGAAGACTTGGATCCTTAAGTGGATGACAAGCGATGTACACCATGAAGCTAAAGCCCAAGACATCATTGAGCTTACTGCCCTGCCCACTCCTGGTGAACCTTATGAACCAGGTTGTCAACTACACCAGAATGTGTTGGAAAGCATCTTCCAGAAGCCAGAGCCAAACATGAGTCAAATGCTGAGCATGATGAAGCCACTGCCACAAGACGCTGACTATCCTAAGGAGTTCTTTTTTGAAGACCTAGAGTATCTGCCCCGCACTATTTATCATATTATCAGGCGAACTCTCTGGACGGTCAAAGGACATTCTCCTGCAGTAAAGCTTGAAGGAGCAATGAAGACATTGGTTTTCTATATCTTCAATGGCATCAGCTTCAATGCTCAAGACTTCTTCATTAGACAATTGGCTACATCTGGCTTCGATATCTTTGGTATGAAGTTCTATGCTCCATGGATAATGCGCCCCATCAAGCTTCACTCTGCTATGAACTATCAGTCGTCTACACGCAATCATCTTATATTCTTGCCAGAGGTTGATTTGTCTGTCGCAGCCATTTACCCAGAGCCTGCAAAGGAGCCAATTTATCTTCACAATGTCGATCATCAAAGCTTCACCCAGCCCATTGAAGGAGTTCGGGCCGTTTCTCGTGTTTATCCCTTGGCTGGCAATACATGTGCCCCTCACACCCATACTAAAGCCACTGCAAGTACCATCGCCCAAAGACCTCAGAAGCGATCTTGTGTTCTCAATGACCGAGAGCTTCTCGTCGCTCTACATCAGAAACAGGATAAGCATCATGACTGGCTTAAGCGTCAGATGCAAAGCTTCTTGGTGGACGTCAATCGCATTCACAATCTTGCCACCAAGAATGCCTTTGTTACACATGAAACCTATCGGAGGTCATGGAAGAGCTTGACATTGCTCAGTGCTGAAGCTAATCTTCAAGACGATGGATTCACACAGAGATTCAAGTTTGACTCAACTCTTCCAAGGAATGCTCACTTGCGTCGGACTCGCTCACTCAAAGACTCTGACTATTCCTCCTCAGCTGCGACGGTGAATGCCAGAGTCATAGATGATCAAGATGATGCTACCTCACCACCTCCAACTTCAACGCGTATCGACACTGCACCAAGTTCTTCTGCACCACCGACCCTCAACGACGACCCTGCTGCTTCGCCTACTCCTCATGGGAACGAGTAGAAGCTCTATGTCTTCAAACCTTTTTGGTCATTACTGACAAAAGGGGGAGAAGCTTATGAGTTGATAGTCTTCAAGCGGGTCCATATGGGTGGTTGTTATACTTTTGCTACTTTTGCCAAGTGCTTACAACTCTCGCTTTTGATACATTTGGTTTGTTTTGAGTTGTAACACTTAAACTTGATGGTCGTCTGCTACCTTTTCGACACTATGTGATGTGATGATAAATTCCGCATGTGGGACGATAAATTCCGCACGAAGTCATTTTGCAGACGTCCATTTGTCATTATGCATGTCATTATCTTCGTTATATCCCTTCATGCATGATGAATTGTATTCATAAGTAGAAGGGGAGCTCCGCAAGTACAACCTGCCATGTGCATTTGCATTCAAAAGCAAAATACTTATATGCACATCTTAAGGGGGAGCCTTTCTGCTACTTATGAAGACAATACCTCAATCCTTCACAATTTCACATACTTTTATCCCCGTTGAAAACTTAAACCAGTTTGTCATCAATCATCAAAAAGGGGGAGATTGTAAGTGCATCTAGTGCCACCCCTAGTTGGTTTTGGAGTATTGACGGCAAACCTGGTTGAGGGACTAATGTTTTTGTGAGAATTGCAGGATAACACAGGTAGTAGTCCCTCATTGATTCGGTTTGCCTACCGGAGATGACCCCTAAAAATGTGTGAAGACATTGAACACTATGGTGGTATGTGAAGATATTCACGGTGAAGACTATGACATGAGAAGAAATCGCATGAGGACTTTGGAGCGCGAAGACAGAGTTGTTTTGTAGTTTCATTTTCTTCTTTGTTGAGTCATTGGAACCACCGTACTGTTAAATGGGGTCCAAGTGAACATAGTCAGAATGACTAAAGTGATGCTCAACCACAATCCTATGTCTTCGAGCGAAGACAATGAGAGCAAATCTTATCCAGAGCTGGATGAGTCAGCTTTACTTGTAGCCCAAGTAAGGTTGCCGCGTGTGTTTTGAAATCTGGCCGTTGGAACGCGTGTCAGTTCCTTAGTGACCCAGGGTCATTTCGGACAAATCAGTTTGGGTTGCCTAGTGGCTATAAATAGCCCACCCCCTACACCATAAATTGGTGGTTGCTCAGAGTTAGTGCATGACTTTTGTCGTTTGAGAACAACCCACCTCGAAGCCTTTGAGAGAGAAATCCTTGCGAGGACAAAGCCCTAAACACCCAGAGCCAAAGAGTGTTAGGCATCACTGAAGTCTTCCTGTCTGTGTGATCCGAAGACTTGTTACACTTGAGGACTGTGAATCCTCCAGCCGGTTACACGTCGTGTTCTGAGCGTCCAAGAGTCATTGTGGATCGTTGGTGAACGAAGTCTGTGAAGGTTTGGAAGTCTACCTTGAAGACTTATCTGAGTAATTGGGTGAGGACTGGGTGTCCTTAGCTCAAGGGGAATCAGGTGATGATGCGGTCTTTTGAGTTGAATCTCAGCCTGCCTAACCAAACGTACAGTTGTCACAGCAACTAGAACTGGTCCAAAAAATCCTTGTCTTCACCAAGCAACTGGTTCTATGCTTCCCATCTCTTTATTTACAGTTGGTCCTTGTGAAGTCATTGCGTGTTTGCATTATCTATTTGTCTTCACTGTGTGACTATTTGTCCTGATTGGCTTCAATCTATCTTCCATCCTGATCCGTACTGCCTAGCTGCTATTAGTCTTCGTGCTTTCACTTCATTGAATACTTGACTATGGCTTGCCTAGTGTAGTCTACCTTCCGCTGCATGTTTATAAGTTCATTTCTATCGATTGTCTTCGGAACTCCCATGTTTTGAAGACTTCCATAAAAATCGCCTATTCACCCCCCTCTAGTCGATAACTAGCACTTTCAGTTTGCAATAATATTGAAAGTGGGTTTGGAAGAGTGTCAACTTTGGATACCACATATTTGGGGAATGTTCAATCTTATGAAGTTTTTGATGAAAGTGGGTTTGGAGAGGTCATGACTTTAGTTAATGTTGATCCCACTATTTTGGAAGAGTGTTAACTTTGCATACATGTGGATTGTGTTAATAATATGTTTTGTGGTAGCTATATTGTTGAATTTGATTATGATCCTACATGTAATTATTATGAGAGAGGAAAATATGGTGGTACAAATTTTCATGTTACTAAATTACCTCTCGTTATGTTGAGATTGCTATTGTTTCTTTCTGCTTCCTTGCATATGCTAGTTTTTGCTTGCCTTGATAATTTGTTTGCCTATAAGATGTCTATGTATAGGAAGTATGTTAGACTTAGATGTGTTTGTCACGTGTTTTATGATGCTTTCTTTGTGCTTCAATTCTTGTCTTTCATGTGAGCATCGTTGAAATCTTATGCCTAGCTATAAGGCTTTAAAGAAAAGTGCTTGTTGGGAGACAACCCAATATTTTTACTTTATGTTATTCAATAAATAATTCATCTAGCCTCTATTTAGATGTGGTTTTATGCTTTTAATTAGTGTTTCAGCCAAGTAGAACCATTGGGAAGACTTGGGGAAAGTGTTTGCGATCTTGCTGTAAAAAAACAGAAACTTTGGCGCTCAGGAGATTTGCTGCCATTTTTTACTGGAGAGTGCGATTAGGTTGATTCTTTTTGAAGATGATTAATAGATAAATTCATCACGTCCATAAATTTATTTTAGAATTTTTGGGGTTACATAAGTATTCGAAACCTACGGATTACTAAAGACTGTTCTGTTTTTGACAGATTCTGTTTTGTGTGTGTTGTTTGCTTATTTTGATGAATCTATGGCTAGTATCGGAGGTTATGAACCATAGAGAAGTTGGAATACAGTAGGTTTAACACCAAAATAAATAAATAATGAGTTCATTACAGTACCTTAAGTGGTGGTTTGTTTTCTTATACTAACGGAGCTCATGAGATTTTCTATTTAAGTTTTGTGTTGTGAAGTTTTCAAGTTTTGGGTAAAAATTTGATGGATTGTGGAATAAGGAGTGGAAAGAGCCTAAGATTTGGATTCCCAAGGCACCCCAATGTAAAATTCAAGGACAACCAAAAGCCTAAGCTTGGGGATGCCCCGGAAGGCATCCCGTCTTTCGCCTTCTTCTATCGGTAACTTTACTTGAGGCTATATTTTTATTCAGCACATGATATGTGATTTCCTTGGAGTGTCTTGTATGATTTTAGTCTTTGCTTTTTAGTTTACCACAATCATCCTTGATGTACACAACTTTTTGGAGATACACATATGACTTGTAATTTATTAGAATACTCTATGTGCTTCACTTATATCTTTTGAGCTAAATAATTTTGCTCTAGTGCTTCACTTCTATCTTTTAGAGCACGATGGTGATTTTATTTTATAGAAATTATTGAGCATGATTTATTTATTGAGCATGATTTATTTATTGATTGTCTTCATTATGAGTGGCAGTCGGGGACGAGCTATTGTCTTTTCCTACCATTCTATCCCCCTAGCAGCATGCGCGTAGTACTTTGTTTCGATAACTAATAATTTTTTGCAATAAGTATGTGAGTTCTTTATGACTAATGTTGAGTCCATGGATTATATGCACTCTCACCCTTCCATCATTGCTAGCCTCACTAGTACCGTGCAACTTTCGCCGGAACCATAAACCCACCATATACCTTCCTCAAAACAGCCACCATACCTACCTATTATGGCATTACCATAGCCATTCCGAGATATATGCCATGCAACTTTCCACCATTACGTTTGTTATGACACGCTTCATCATTGTCATATTTCTTCGCATGATCATGTAGTTGACATAGTATTTGTGGCAAAGCCACCGTTCATAATTCTTTCATACATGTCACTCATGAGTCATTGCACATCCCGGAACACCACCGGAGGCATTCACATAGAGTCATATCTTGTTCTAAGAATTGAGTTGTAAGTAAATAAAGTGTGATGATCATCATTATTAGAGCATTGTCCCATGTGATGAAAGGATGATGGAGACTATGATTCCCCCACAAGTCGGGATGAGACTCCGGACGAAAAATAAAAAAAATAAAGAAAAAAGAGGCCATAAAAAGGAGATAAGGCCCAAAAAATGAATAATGAGAGAAAAAGAGAGAAGGGACAATGTTACTATCCTTTTACCACACTTGTGCTTCAAAGTAGCGCCATGATCTTCTTGATAGAGAGTCTCCTATGTTTATCACTTTCATATACTAGTGGGAATTTTACATTAAAGAACTCGGCTTGTATATTCCAATGATGGGCTTCCTCAAATGCCCTAGGTCTTCGTGAGCGAGCAAGTTGGATGCACACCCACTTAGTTTCTTTTTGAGCTTTCATACACTTATAGCTCTAGTGCATCCGTTACATGGCAACCTGTCGGCGTTATGGGAACGGGGGTCCCCAGACTTGCCTGCCTGTGGCCCACGGCGTGGCTAAGCTAACAGGTCTGTACGGCCCATCTTCATCGACGAGGTATTCAAGACCCTCGCGAAGGGGCCAGGACTCGCGAGGCGGGTGACGCAAGACCTCCTCAGGAGCGGCCTCACCAGGCAGGCTCACGAGGTCCTCGTGATGTGATCCATGACGATCGAGACCAGGCAAGCCCCAGGCGGGCGCAAGCGCGCAATGTCCTTGCTTCCTCTTTGGTGCCAAGGGGGCAAGCACAGGCGCGGACTATCGAGGAATCAAGCAAAGGTTTTCATATCGGTGCCACTACAAGAAATATGTCAACTTCTGACCACCACTATTGGTCACTGAATGGTCACAAATTTCCATTTGTGACCTTTTTGTGACCAAAAACATAAGGTCAAAAGCTGGCCGTCATAAACTGACATTAGCGACGTTTCTTCTGGAATGGTCGCAAACGTTTATGACCAAAAAAAGGTCGTTTATTTAACGACCAACTGTTTTGGTCACTAGCAATCCGACCACACCACGTCAGATCCACCGTGGCAAGCTGACGTGGCAGACTTACGACCAAATAAAAAGGTCGTAAAATAGAATCAGCCCGGTCCATTTCAGCCGTCTTGATGGGCCAAGCCCAATAATTCAGCGCATTTAATTTTTTTCTCTTTATTTTGCTTATCTGCATGGGCCTGTCCCAATAATTTGGCCTTTTATTTTCTGGGAATGGAGCCTTTTCTGATGATTTTTTTATATTCCACTATTGTTTTGGGCCACAGCCTTTTTAGTCTAGTTCAAATTTGGGCCTTGGCCTTTTTATTTTGTGTTATGCAGCCTTTTGTAAATTTTTTCATACAGTCATTTCTTTTTTTAGGCCCAAGCCTTTTTAGTCTAATTCTTGTTTGGGCCTCGGCCTTTTTAGAGCCCAGGTTCATATTTTGCATGACTTCAGAAAATGATCCACAAGCCCAGGTTCACAAGATCCACATAACTATAAACAGGCCCAGGTTCACAAGATCCACAAGTGATCCACAAGGCATAAAACAGCCGGGTGCAAAACACTACCAGATGCAAAACACTACCAAGTGCAAAATTCAACAAACACTACCAGATGCAAAACACTACCAGATCCACATAAGTTCACGACCTACTACGACATAACTTCACATCAAGTTCAAAGACAAACTGCACAGCAAGTTCAAAGACCATCAAACTGCCTTAGCTCCAAAGAGAGCCATCAAGTGGGCTAACTGCTCTTCCTGCTCTTGAGACTTATTGCGCAGCAGCTCAAGTTCCTTGTCGCGTGCAGCTTCAGATTCTTCCGCCTTCATCTTGATTGCCGCCAATTCTTCTTGCATCAAATCAGCTTGAAGCTCAGACCCCTCCAGCTTCTGCTCAAGGTCACGAACATGAGCAACAACTTCAGTTGTTGCTTTGCCGGAGTTGTTCCTAGATGACTGGAGCCCAACATTCCTGAGGAATGTGCTTTGCTTGACTTCGGTCTTGAGGACTTGTTCGACAATTTCAATAGCAGACTTTGGCTCTTCACCTTCTGGTACCGGCGCGTCCTTCATTTTTTCCATCTCAAGCTAGCATATGGAGGAAAATGATAGGCATTAGTGGGAGATCTATTTCACATTTTGCAAACCAAACCAAGCAAGAGAAACCAAACCAGCACACAAATGGATTATTTGAAGTAACCAAACCAGTACACAAAATATATACAAGAAGATGATGACTAGTGACCTGGAGACATGCAAATGGATCACTTCATTAAGCCTAGAATGGTGGTTCTATATAAGATGGCTTCCCGAGTGAGCCGATCATCAAACTAACATTCAGATCAAATTTCATCATATCATAAAAAATGCATCAAATAGCTACAGCAAGTTCTGATATCTTTGTTGAACTATCAAACAACATCAAAGCATGGAACATAGCGTGTGTTCTTGACTGGCTCCAAATCAAACAAGATCAAATCATCAAAGCATCAAAGCTGGCTGTGAATCAAACAGGGCAAAGCATGGAGTGACTTACTATAGCAGTCTTGACTGGCTCCGAAAACCCGTGCTTCTTGCTGTTGTGGGTGGCCTTAAACAAGTCAATCGCAGATAGCTCCTCACCCTTACGCTCTTCTTTCTAAAATGTTTTTCAACAAAAATCAAAATGTTATTTAGCAAGAATTAGAAATGTTATTCAATGAGGATCAAACGGTAAGGTCTCTAGAGAAGAGTTCTCACAGTGGCAAAAATGTGTGCTGTGTAGTGCCTGGAACCAGTTCTGTGATTATACACGACTTTTTATTGATTCATCTTGTTCGACACACAGGTTTCATACAAAAAAGCATACTGTCAGCATGATCTAGCACTAGCATATCATGTGCAGAACATAAAGCATCAAACAAAGCAGAGACAAACCTTGTGTCTTGGGGTAGACCACATCTCCACCAGAGCTTGCCATTCACCATCCGTTAGATCAGGCACCGGAGACTTAATGCTGACTTTATTTGTGGCTACTGTATAAAAATACTTCTTCTTGATCTGATGGTGTCTGTTCTTTGAATATTTCTGCAGAATATCTTTGCACGAGGTCTTGATGGTCTCCGAGTCCGTGTTCATCTCAAAATTTGCCTACCAAGATAGCAAGGTAGGAACAATATTAGTGATCATGCATAGGTGTAACAGAAAATAGATAGCACATCAACTATGAAACAAGTAGCTTACAACAACTTTCCCAATGTATTTCTCCAATAGACTAGCATTTTTTTGTATAGCTTGAAGTGAGGAAGAACCGGAAGATGGCTTTTTGCAACGAGTCCACACTCAGAAGCAAGATTTGCTGCCTGCAGAGGCTTCTCTGGACAAATCATCCCTTCGGCAATTTGGATAGGCACCTTGCTACCAAGCGACTTGGTGATCCTCTCTAACCCTTTTCCCTTTCTAAGTCTAGTCTTGGGAGTCATTGCATCTGAAAATGAAACTGAACTCATAAATTAGAATAGAAATCGACAAATACAGGAATCGACAAAAGCATACATGATCATTCCATTTGTAAAATGCACTAGTATAAGATAGCATTGCAAAGGTCAACTTGCCTGATTGAAGCACAAGCTGTTGTTCTTCTTCATTGATGACAGCGTTCCTCTCAGTACAAGGTGCAACAGGGCTGAGGTCTGTGTGGACAGTGCCTGCTTCATCAATGCAGATGGTTCCTGCTTCATCTAGGCAGACAGTGCCACTTCCATCCATGCTGAGAGTGGTTCCTTCATCCATGGGCAGCAACTCATCACCCATTTGCATCGAGGTCTGAGAGTCCATGCGCAGCATACTTTCCTGATGGTCCATCGCAGTCGCCATCCATGCTTTCTGCCTTGTGACTCTATCAAGGGCAGGTTCATCAGGTTCCAGGATCCTCTTTTTTTGTCCTGGAGCTGGGGCCATCACCCTTCCTGGAGGCATTGCGGCAGATGTTTCTGAGCTCTTGTTCTTCTTGCTGACTGTCTTCTTAACACCAGGCCTCTTCGTCCTAGATTCCTTCAGTGCCTCGTATAAACAGCACGGAAAAAAGCATTAGATCACAATAGAAATATGTGAGGACAAGGAATAACATAGAATAATAGAACCCCAACCCTTCAAGCAAGACAGAGTTTGCACCTTGACAATCTTGTTGACTACAACATCATCCACTTCCTCTCCATCAATAACTTCATCCTCCTTAGGATTGTACTCTGGGTCATCATTGAAAACTCCACTACCCTCTTGAACCTCATCACTTCTACCTTCTTGTACACCATTTGTTTTCCTAATCATTGACGCTATTGCACCGATGCCAAGGGACTGGAACATCCGATTGTTCCTCATGATATTTATAGCCCTAACCTTCTCCTACTCAGTGAGAGGCTCTTCTTTGCATGATAAAGGAAAGGTAACTATTAGGTGAATGTTTGGAATGCATGGACAGGCAGCCAAACATATCTTATGAAATTTTATTATCATTTAATCCTAGTTATTCAGGTAAGGAAGACTAACAACACACAGGCACAATTAAGCCAGCTTATTCAGATTGCAGCAATACATTTCACTTAGCATATTAAGACACAGATTTTATGAAACTGACAGTATAACCACAAGGAGCAAGTTGCATACCAACGGTTGGCCTCATGCTTCACCTTGTCATCCTTGCCATGGATGATCTTGAGGTGGTGCTTGCAAAATAGAATAAACAACAATCAGATACAACAAGGATAAAGTAAAATGATGCACTTGTATCAATAAAGGAAAGCATTTGGACCATCATGCACATACATGTAATACATGTGAAACAAACTTGATGGATCAACAATACAGTGATCTAGTGTTATTAATTAAGCAAACATGTAAGTGCACTAAACAAGCATGCATGTACACTAGTAGCAAGTAAGCAAAGTGCATAAGTGCTACTAATACAAGCAAGCAAGCAAGCAAAGTGCTACTGATAGAAACAAGCAAGTAATGAAGGAAATTTAAGAGAAGCAAGCAAGTACTATTGATACGAACCCTAATTAATAAGCAAACAAGTAGCTTCTTCTCCAAGTTATACTAATACTAGCAAGTACTGCTGATGGAAACCCTAATTAAGCATGTACTGCTGATAGAGCCCACCCCGCGCTCTCTTTCCTTCCCCAATCCCCACATGATCACATATACATCATGTGGTAAATCTGACAACGTCTCGTGCTAGTATTAGTATAGCACAATGGTCTACAGTATATGATTGCTACTGTGACAACACTATCAGGTACACCATGAATGGCAGATGGACTTAATCATTTAGTATTAGTATAGATCGTAGGAATGGCAATGTCTCGTGCTAGTATTAGTATAGTCACAGTAATGGCAGATGGACTTAATCATTTAGTAATGAACACCATGAATTAACTAGACAAACCCAGAGAGCATATATCACACCTACATGAACTACTCTAGTAGTACAGTGAGCAGAAAGCTTTCTATATGTAAACCAAAGCATGGAAGGAGCTCACAGGATAGAAACCAAACATGAATGGGAACCTACATACCCTAGATAGCATGGGAACAACAACTACAGAGCTTTAGATTTAGTGGTGACCATAATCAAGAACAAATAACAGAGTGCCACAGCAAGCAAAACAAGTCGAACACCCAAAAAGAATAACATCCTTGTTCTAGCAAATACAAAACAGGGAGAAGGCTTCAAAGGAAGATTTCTCAAAGAACATGTAGCCATTTCTGCGAAGATGCAAATGGATATCAATACTTCACACAATGGCACAACAATTACAGCACAATAGCTTACTCCAGGTTCTTATTTAACTCAAGATGTGGCACTAAACTAGCCAAGTAAATTTAAAAGGAATATGCAATATAATCCAAAACTTTAGTACCTGCTAGGGATTCCAAAGAGAAAACTACTACATCATGTTAACTATTAGTATGGCTACAAACGACCTCTTACAGACATCAACTTCAATGTCATCAAGCAAGCAAATCGCTATGACTACAGATTAACAAAGCATAACAAGGATTAACAAGGCAAATGGCTCTGAAGTAATACACTATGACAAGTAAAGATTAACAAACCATAACAAGGATTGGCAGCAGAGGAAGATGGAGATGGACAAAAACCTGCTTTTGTGGTAGCCGTGCTTGAGCTCCTCCTCCTGATGCTGCTCAATGACCTGCATGACAAACAAGGCCATGGATGAGCTGCCACAGGGCATCCACATGACAACACAAAACATCAAGCAACGACATTGACAGGGATGCAAAATCAAAATAGAGCATACAAAATCTAGATTAAAGAACCACCTCCCCACAAAACCCTAACCCCACGAATCCATCCCCATCTCAAAATCACATTACCAACGACATGAACCCTGACCCCATGAACAAGAAGGATATCATCCCATGAATCCTAACCCCATGAATCCATCCCCATCCCCATGAAGAAGAACCCTAACCACCAAGAGATCCTAACCCTAACCATCAGGAGATCCTAACCCTAGAAGATGCACCATGAGATCCTAACCCTAGAAGATGCACCATGAGATCCACCGAACCACCAGAAAATCCTAACCCTAACGAGGGGAGTACCTGTCGTCGTGTTGTAGATGATGCAGCAGTGGCTCCTGTCGCAGTCGTCGCTCGCGTCTACCCTCTTGTCACCACCGTCGTCGATGTAGAGGAGCGGAGCTGCGATTCGTCGTCGGGGAGCAGAGCGGGGCGGGGCGGAGCAGAGGAGGAGGGTCTAGGGTTGCGGGGTGGGGAGAGGGGAGGCGGGATTCGTCGGGGCTGGGAGGTGGGGAATGGAGGGGTGGAGCAGAGGACGGGCGGTGGGGCTGCGCGGAGCAGGGGAGGGAGTGGTCGTCGGCGGGGCGGCTCGGG
>NC_041390.1:413207624-413226173 GCF_002162155.2 Triticum dicoccoides | reverse complement strand
GGGTTCGTCGGCGTTCGGCGGCGGAGCAGAGGAGGGAGGGTTGCGGGATGGGGAATGGGGAGTGGGATAGGGTTGCGGGCGGGGAGGGGAGATTTTGGGAGGGGAGGGCATCCAGCGTGTTAGTGGGAGAGGGAATGGTGGGACCCGCCTGGTAGTGGGAGAGGGAGTGGAGGGAAATTTTGGGAGAGGGAAATTTTGGTGGAGGGAAAATTTTGGTGTGGGAGGGAAATCCTTTTGGGTTTGGGGGTAGAAAAAAATAGGGTTTTTGTAAATTTTGTAGAAATCAAGGTTAAAATCATACCGAGTAGCTGAAGAAAACGCCGGTATTGCAAGTTTAGTATTTTGTCTAGTTGGTAGGCCACATTTGATGATGTGACGCGGAGGTCTCCCATTTTTTTGAATTTTTTGTGGTGTTTTCAAAAACCGGCCGATTTCGTCGCGGCGACCGTCCGTGGCTAGGGATTGAGCCGTGCAAATCTGTTGTCGATTATGTGATGAAATGCCTACCTATGAAGCTGAAAAGCATTTTTAGTGAAAATAACGGGCAAGCTATGGAGGACCCGCAGTTCATATTCCAGTAGGTTCCAGCTGAATCGGCTGAAGGTGGTCCGAATTGCCGGGAGTAGCTACGAGGGTCGGAAATGCATGCTTTTTGGCGACCGTCCGTAAAATAGGGTCTACTTTGAGATAGACATGGAATGGCGTCGTTTGGGGTGCCCCTCCTTGTAGCCGCTTCACGAAAAACGCATGTCTTTTGCATTCAAGAAATGAAAAACGGTTTTTTTGTTAAACAAGTTGGAACCTCGCTTTGGCAACATTATTTCCCATCACAAGACGGAGGCATGTGCCCAATTTGGGCATATTATCAGAAAATATTCAACGGATGCGGCCATATCATTGCTAGTTTGGCTTGAAGGCCATGAATCTTCGTTCATGGTAGGTCGTTTTTGAGAACACTTTTTCAAGAAAACGCCGGTATTGCAAGTTTAGTATTTTTGCTAGTTGCTAGGCCACATTTGATGATGTGACGCGGAGGTCTCCCATTTTTTGATTTTTTTTGAATTTTTTACGGTGTTTTCAAAAACTGGCCGATTTCGTCGCGGCGGCCGTCCGTGGCTAGGGTTTGAGCTGTGCAAATCTGTTGTCGATTTTGTGATGGAATGCCTACCTGTGAAGCTAAAAAGCATTTTTAGTGAAAATAATGGGGAAGCTATGGAGGACCCGCAGTTCAAATTCTAGCCGGTTCCAGCTGAATCGGCCGAAGGTGGTCCGAATTGCCGGGAATAGCTACGAGGGTCGGAAATGCATGCTTTTTGGCGACCGTCCGTAAAATAGGGTCTACTTTGAGATAGACATGGAATGGCGCCGTTTGGGGTGCCCCTCCTTGTAGCCGCTTCACGAAAAACGCATGTCTTTTGCATTCAAAAAATGGAAAACGGTTTTTTTGTTAAACAAGTTGGAACCTCGCTTTGGCAACATTGTTTGCCATCACAAGACGGAGGCATGCGCCCAATTTGGGCATATTATCATAAACTATTCAACGGACGCGGCCATAACATTGCTAGTTTGACTTGAAAGCCATGAATCTTCGTTCATGGTAGGTCCTTTTTTAGAACACTTTTTCAAGAAAACGCCGGTATTGCAAGTTTAGAATTTTTGCTAGTTGGTAGGCCACATTTGATGATGTTACGCGGAGGTCTCCCATTTTTTTGATTTTTTTGATTTTTTTACGGTGTTTTCAAAAACCGTCCGATTTCATCGCGGCGACCGTCCGTGGCTAGGGTTTGAGCCGTGCAAATCTGTTGTCGATTCTGTGATGAAATGCCTACCTGTGAAGCTAAAAAGCATTTTTAGTGAAAATATCGGGCAAGCTATGGAGGACCCGCAGTTCAAATTCCAGCCAGTTCTAGCTGAATCGGCCGAAGGTGGTCCGAATTGCCGGGAGTAGCTACGAGGGTCGGAAATGCATGCTTTTTGGCGACCGTCCTTAAAATAGGGTCTACTTTGAGATAGACATGGAATGGCGCCATTTGGGGTTCCCCTCCTTGTAGCCGCTTCACGAAAAACGCATGTCTTTTGCATTCAAAAAATGAAAAACGGTTTTTGAATTTTTACGGTGTTTTAAAAAACCGGCGGATTTAGTCACGGCGGTCATCCGTGGCGAGGGTTTGAGTCATGTTTTTAGCATTCAAAAAATGAAACTTATATTGTTTCATACATGAGCATGCACAAAAACCCATAATTTTATCTTTCATCCATGAGCATGCATAAAAAATTTCAATTCCCATCAATTACCAAACTGAATATTCATTGTTAAAAACATGACTTGTTTAGATGACATTGTCATACAGCATCCATGAGCATGCACAAAATTAAACCTGACATACTTAACATTGACATGTTCATATTACACTAATAAGCTTAAACCTTACATGCTGAACACCTTCTTAACATCTTCACTCCTCCTTCTTCTCCTTCATCAACCTGATGCGCTCAGAGTGGCGAATCCCAACGCGGATGTACTCCTCTACCACAATTGGCATGGTCATGTCACCCAGTTGTGGGATTGCAGGCGCCGCCACCATCGCGAGGTCATCGTCCGCCACCACCATAGCAAGGTCGTCGTCCGCCACCACCATCGCGAGGTCGTCGTCCGCCACCACCATAGCAAGGTCGTCGTCCGCCACCACCATAGCAAGGTTGTCATCCGCCACCACCATAGTAGGGTTGTCGTCAGCCACCACCATAGCATGTTCGTTGTCAGCCAGAATAGGCTGCTCCTCGTCATCCCCGCTCTGCTCCTCGTCATCCCCGATCTGCTCGTCATCCCCGCTCTGCTCCTCGTCGTCATCCCCGCTCTGCTCCTCGTCATCCCCGCTGCTGCTCCCATTTCCTGGCCAAATGCAACAAAGTGTGAACATGGTGTTGTCGTCGTGCAGATAGAGGAAGCCAAAAGGACAGGAAGAAGAGAGGCAGAGAGCTTACTGGCATCGTCGTCGTGCTGGTAGTACATGTGGCACATGGTGTTGTCGAACATCTTCACGGTGAACATGGCGTCGCCGTCGTAGCGGAAGACAAGGAAGTACCCGAGCTGTAGCTCATGGGCGCGGGCAAAATGCTCCCAGCCAGGCCCTAGGTACATGTGGCCTTCACCATCAAACACCACTAACACTTCCCACAGCCTGTGAAGCCCGCTGCCGGCCTCCCGCAGCTTCACTTTGTGGGGCTCACGAACGACGAGCATCTTCGCAAACTTGTCAGGCAGCCCCTGCAGTGAGGGTCAAGCAGTGGTTAATTGTGGCAATCAAGCACTAGACAGCAGAGTGATGATAAAGAAATGAGTGATGATAAATATACCTGCCTACTTCAAGATTTCTCAATTACGATCTCGAAGAACTCGAAACCTTCCAAGCCAGCCATCTCACTTCTCTGAAAAGCAGCATTGTAATTAAACAACAAGTTACCATAAACAGGACTGGACATAAATAGGAACATAACCAAGTTTATGATGGAAAAAGTGATAAAAATGAGAAGAGCAATGCACTTGTGGATATTTATGATAGCAAAAGTGAGAAAATAAAGCAATGCACTTGTGAAAATTTGGAATACTACTACTCTATCTACAATGGACCATATCTGCCCATGTGCCCATGTCTACTATAAATGGCAAACACAGCATCAGGATCATATCTACTATAAATGGACCATATCTACAATGAACCATATCTACTATAAATGGACCATATCTTCCCATGTGCTACATTTTGTTAGAACCCAGCACTTAAGAACTAAACCCTAGATTCTCAATTTAAACACACCTACCCAATACAGTCATGTACAAAACTGAACAGCTTTATAGTCGTCGATATGCGCATGAAGGCTATTGGCTTGACACCGATATAGTCATGTACAAAACTGAATTTAACACTAGAATTTCAGAGATTCAGAGCTATTGGCTTAATTTGCTTTGCTAGGGTTTATATAGCCAAAGGCCACTGGAGGCTAGATCCCCTACAAGTTTAGTTGCTCCAGTGTGCCGCTGCATCTTTTTAGACAAATATAGACATGTTTATTTTTAAAAAGAAACAAAATTGGAAAATACTAATACACTTGCAACATTATAAGTGTTGGCATCATTTTTTCCCCTTTCGGTCTGCCTTTTTTATTTCTGATGAATTCTACGTCACTGTGAAGAGAACCACAAGGAAACTAGCATACCTAGCAAGGTAGCACCACATCAACTAAACATGGCCAAAAGGGACCTAAACCTAAATGCCTAATTCAATCTGCAAAATCCCTCTGAATGTGGTCCAATCGCTCGACAGTTGGGCTGGAATCAACAGAACGCACGCGCAGGCACAATACGACCATTAGCCATGTAGTATAGCACAATTCCAGTAGGGACGCGCGTGCAGGCACAATACGAGTAACTCCTAAATCAGCATGCTTGTTGGACTTGTTGGCCTTGTCGACAAAGAACATGGGGTATACAAAGAAAATCAAAGAACATGGGGGGAACAGAATGGAGCTGGGGGGACGGTGACTGCTTGATCTTGTTGGCCTTGTCAGTGTCGTGGACGGTGCCTCCTCTTGATCTACTACTCTATCTACAATGGAACCCTAATCAGCATGCGCCGGGGAACCCTAATCTAATCAATAGGAAGAGGAACAGGAAGGACTCTGTGGATTCATACCTTAGGAGGCCATCGCTGTCGATGGAGGAGTGGTTCGCCAGGGAGGTCGTCACCATCGATGGAGGAGAAGGGGATGCCGACGGCGGAGAGGTGGAGTGGGTCGAGTGGATAATGGAGAGGAGGAGCGGGTCAAGTGGACAGGAGGAGTGGGGAAAAGAGTGGGTCCACTTGTCAGCGAGTTCTGTTTTGATATATTGAAAAGGGTTGGCATAGAGTACAAAACCAACAGCCTCTAACTAGCCCAGTGGTAGAAAAACAGTGGAATAAGTGGCAGGTCGTGGGTTCGAGCCCCCGCTCGCCCAATATTTTTTGGTAGCTCAGGGGAAAAGGGTCGAGTGGGTAGAGTGAGTTAGTCGAGTTGCCCACTTGTCAGCAAGGTCTGTGTTTGATACTTAACTGGTTTGATGATTTGAAAAGAGATGGCATAGAGTGGATGACCAGTAGCCTCTTCCTAGCCCAGTGGTAGAAACACAGTGAAACGAGCGCACGGTCGTGGGTTCGAGTCCCCACTCACGCATATTTTTTTGCTCACAATGAAATGGGGCCGCGCGTGGGATCAGATGGCTGTCTGATGGAGCGCGCCCAAAAATTCAGTTAAAACAGCTCTGAAAACATCTTCAGTTCACCAAAAACAACATCTTCAGTTCAAAAAACATCTTTAGTCCAAAAACAACATCATTTTGCAATCTTGTACATCACAACCAAAACATCATGATCACTAAAACTAAGAAAAACAGCTCTAAAACAACATCTTCAGTTCATCATTTTGCTTCTTCATTCAAAACAACATCTTCATTTTGCATTGTATCTTCCGTCACCAAAACTACATCATTTTGCATTGTATCTTCAACCATCATCTGCCTCTCCATCACTACACAGTCTCATGCATTTTGGTACTTGGAGAGATTTGTAGTACAAAAACTACATCAGGATCACATCAACAACAACTACCAAGGAGACAAAATACCATTAGATCACCAAGGAGACCAAATTTACCTTCGCTACTCATCGTCGTCGATACGAAAACAAGGAACTCTATGCCCACTCCTATTTTCCTCATCATCACTACAATATTGCAGCATAGTATGATCAGTCCGGTTTTCCTCATCCTCGCTTTCATGTCCACCCTCTACCACCTTTCTTCTTTTCTTGATGCCTTCAACTGTTGCAGCACCAACGATCACACGTTCCCGGTCCCTTCGCACTCTGCTTTGCACCGGAACTTCCATAGAGTCATCATCAGCTTGCAACGGAACTTCCGTAGAGTCATCATCTTGGTATGTTAGTCCACCATCACCGGGGCCCTTTTCCACTTCAGTTTCAGTCACACTCCACAAGTGTCTGTGCTGAAAGTTTTGCACAACTCGCCATTTTCCGTGCAAAAGAGTGTCTGGCAGATAAAATACCATTGTTGCTTGTGTTGTTAGAATAAAGGGATCACTCTTATACCAGCACCTTGCAGTGTTGATGCTTTTGAAGTGGCCATCATATTTGACAAAAGAGTCTCTCCTCTTCTTGCTACCAAGCTCAAACCAGTCACAGCGAAATAAGACAACCGAGCGATGGATGCCTCCACTAGAGTTGTACTGCAACTCTACGATGCTTCTCAACTGACCATAGAAGTCAATGATCTCACCATCATGTGGCCCCTCAGTGACGATTCCACTATTCTGTGTCTTCCTTTTTTCCTTGTGGTCAACGGTGTGGTACCGGACACCGTCAGCAATGCATGCTGAATACACTCTCACTCGCTTATCCGGTAAGCATGCCAAAGCAAATAGATCATCACTGACCTTCTTCTCCTCATGCAACTTTCCAATCTGCACAAATAAACCATTTAGCAAACAATGGTATTTAACAATGGGTGAATAACACAGAAAACATAAAACATGTGGCTAAAGATCTCACATGATTCTTAAACCACTTAGCAAACCCCTTGGCAACCCTTTTATCAACATTGGTATTGCTTTTTTCCTGATTTAACTCTTCCTTGCATTTCTTGCAATGCCAACAAAACATGTGAATTAAAACATTAGGCTGGTGCCAACCCAAGCAACAAAAAAATATAATGAGTGCACAAGATATAATGTACTCGATATATGGTAGAACCTCGGCGCAATTGCTGAGCACGAACAAAACCATCTTGTCATACTCATCAACAGCCTCCAAGTATTGTGAGGCTCTAAGAAAGTTCACACCATGGTTGAAAACAGAGACATCACCACTTTGTGAATCAGACCGCTCTCTATTTCTGCCCGGCCGGTTCCATCTTGTTTCCACATCACCAAAGTATCTAGAGAAAAAAGTCAAGCACTCGTCAATGACATATGCTTCAGCAATAGAACCTTCAGGTCTTGCCGTGTTTTGCACATAACGGTTACAAGTAAGCAGCCTTCTTTCAATTGGGTACATCCAACCGTATTGCACAGGGCCTCTAAGCATTGCCTCTTTGGGTAAGTGCACCACCAAATGGACCATCACGGTGAAGAAAGCTGGAGGGAAAATCTCCTCGAGCTTGCGAAGAATAATTGGGATTTCTTTTTCAAGTCTTTCCAGGACAGTTAACTTGAGGGTTTTGCAGCACAGTTCTCTAAAGAAATTTCCCAGCTCAGCAACCGCTTCATATATATCCTTGTGCATGATTCCTCGGAGGCCCGCCGGTAAAATCCTTTGGAGGAGGATGTGACAATCATGGGTTTTCAGTACTGAAAGCTTGAATCCATCAGAAGTAACACACTTTGCCAGGTTAGCAGCATAACCATCTGGAAATTTCACCGCTCTTAGGAATTCACAGAATGCAAGCTTTTGTTCTTTATTCATTGTATACCATGCTCGTGGAATTTCAAATGAATCTTCATCTTCATTGTGGTGTAGATGCAAATCTTCTCTTATGCCCATGTCCTCCAAATCAAGCCTAGAACTAACTGTGTCCTTTGTCTTCCCTTCAATGTTCAGAAACGTCCCTAGCAGATTCTTGCATATGTTTTTCTCAATGTGCATTACATCGAGATTATGCCTTAATTTTAGATCAGCCCAGTATGGCAGGTCCCACAAACAAGACTTTCGGTCCCAACATTGACCTTCCTCACGCTTTCTTTTCTTCGCCATCTTTCCTGGTCTCACATCTTTCACCTTTTCAAGTTGCTGCTCCAGCTCTTCTTTAGTGAATTCAGCTGGCCTGTCACAGGTTTCATTCTCACCATTAAAATCTTTGCTTCTTCACCAGCGATGGTTTCGGTGAAGAAAGCGGCGGTGCCCAATATAGCAGATCTTGCTCCTTATTCTCTTTGAGCAAGGGTCTTTGTCACAATGGACACAAGCCTGATAACCCGCTGTGATCCTCCCAGACAGAGTGTGCAGAGCCGGGAAATCATGGATGGACCATATGATTGCAGCCCGTAGATTGAACTTTTCTTCCGGACTCAAGGCATCGTATGTAGGTACACCAGTCCAGAGCTGGAGCAGTTCTTCTACGAGGGGCTCCATAAAGACATCAAAATCCTTTCTTGGAGAATATGGACCCGGGATAAGCAATGACATCATGAAGTTGGACTAATCCATGCATGCCCATGGTGGCAGGTTGTACGGCACCACAAAAATAGGCCACATGCTATAAGACGTGCTCATGTTCCCAAACGGATTAAACCCATCTGTGGCAATGCCAAGTTTTATGTTCCTTGGATCTGCAGCAAAATCTAAATGTATACGGTCAAACTCTTTCCATGCCTCTCCATCCGCTGGATGGCTCAGCTCATTGTCCACAGGTTGCCACTTCAGCTTGTTCCACTATACCTCACGCGATGATTTCTTCGAGATGAACATCCGCTGCAGCCTTGGTATCAAGGGAAAGTGCCTCAGTACCTTCTCCGGTATTGACTTCTTCCCATCAGCATCTTTCCAACTAGATGCATTGCATTTTGGACAGTTGTCATGCTTTGCTAAATCCTTTCGAAACAAGACACAGTTATTTGGGCACACATGTATTGACACATAACCTAACCCCAGCCTACGGATTATGCTCAATGCTTCATCATAAGATCTGGGAACACAACTATCAGTGAATTGCAAGCTCAAAAGACGGAGTATTGCGTTGAATGCGGCATTGCTAATCCGGTAGAAAGACTTGATGTGGAGTAACTTCACGGTGAAGGTAAATCTTGAAAATTTACCCCCTTCATGAGCTGCGCGTTTCGCTTCCTCTAACACCTCAGCAAACAATGATTTCTGTCCATCAGCACGATCTTCAGCATCGTGCAAATCCTTCAACAGGTTAGGAATCCTATCATCTTCATGCCCATCCTCTTCCTCCAAAACAACATTATCTCGCAAAACCTTTTCCATGAAATCAATGCCAGCATCACCACCACCCATCATATGAGGGGCCTCTGTATCAGCTTCAAAATGTTGAGGTTGTCTGTCTAAAGGTTCTCCATGATATATCCATCTATCATATGTGCTGGACATCCCATTAAGATGCAGATGATCTTCCACTCTTCCTTGTGCCATTCTTGGATGGTTGAGGCATTCACAACACGGGCAAAGAATGTGAGCATCGTTGGCAAAGTTTGCCCGAACAAATGCCATGAAATCATCAACTCCTTTCATATGTTCTTCCGAAAACTTTCTAACTCCTTCTCTAATCCAGCTTCTGTCCATCTGCCAAAGACAACAAATTGTTGCAACTTAGCAAAATAATCACAAGGCCTGAAAATTTTATATGCTAATTGCCTAACCACAAGGCCTGAAGAATTCTTAACAAACAAGCTGAACAATTCCTAATAGTACATCAAGAAAATTCATCTATGCATTATCTACCAAACAAACAAGCTATCTCCTAACTACTAACAATGCATCAACAAAATTCATCTATGCTGAAGAACATCTGACTGAAATCCATCTCCCACTGCTCGGGTGACGAGAGAGGAGAGGGGGGAAGAGGTGAGGGTGCATACCGGGAGGTGTGCTTGCGGCGGCGGCGAGTCCCCCATGCTCGGCGAGCCCCCACCACCGTCGGTCGCCTACGCCCCTGCTGGCCCCCGCCTCCACGCCCTGCCTCGCCTCCGCCCCCTGCCGGCCCCGCCCCCGCCTCCGCTGCCGGCCCCGCCCCCGCCTCCGCCCCCTGCTGGTTGCTTCCGCCGCGAGGCCATGGGCGAGGTCTCCTGTGGCGAGGCCGTGGGAGAGGTCACCTGGTTGCTTCCGCCGCCGCCACCTGGTCGGAAGACCTAGAAAAACGCTAAGTGTTGCTCTGTTCGATGCCATCCACCGCCACCTGGTCGGAAGGTCCCACTTGTCTCTGATACGTGAGAGTCGTGGTTTTATATACTATATGGAAAACTACCCACACATTAGCAACAATCTCTCTCTAGCCCAGCGGTAACGAACGAGCGAACCCTGCGCGAGGTCGTGGGTTCGAGTCCCCGCTAGCGCATATTTTTTAGGGAATTAAACGCTCGCTCACCCACCTGTCAAATGGGTCCCGCCTGTCAGTGTTGCAAATCATTGCTCTGTTCGATGCCACCTGGTCGGAAGGTCCCACTTGTCAATGATACGAGAGAGCCATAGTTCTATATAATGTATAGATAAACTCCCAGATGTGAGCAACTGTCCTTCTCTAGCCCAGCAGTAGCATGCGAGCACACCAAGCGCGAGGTCGTGGGTTCGAGTCCCGCCTCGTGCATCTTTTTTGGGCGAATTAAGCGCTCGGCCCCACCTGTCAAATGGGTCCTGCCTGTCAGTGTGTGCCCTATCTGTCTGTTGAATATTAAAACTCAAGAAAAAATGACACCTAGATAGTGACACATAAGCGAGGTTGCTGAGGTGGTTGCCTAATCATCCTAATTCCTTCAAACTCAAGTGTAGTGACCATTTTATATTGGTTGTTATCAGCTAGGCATGAGGCAGTGGACAATGCTACTAGCTTTATGACCATTTCCTCTAATGAAATTATGACCTTTCTGACCAAAATGGTCGTTATGGTTTAGGGTTTAGAGCCCCCAGACAGCTTTTGACCAATTGGTCGAAAATGGTCATAAATTTATGACCAATTCTTCAAGGGTCACTAACAGAAGGTCATAAGTTGACATATTTCTTGTAGTGTGCAATGAGACCAAGACCAGCAGGATGGCAAGAAGGAGGTCACCATGGAGCCCAAGACGGCGTCACCACCAGAGCCTTTTGCAGGCGAAGACTACTTTTGATAGGATAAGTTGTACTAGTTGTCCCCTTTCAAATTGGCCGTTGTTGGCTCCCTTCTGGCTCAATATTTGGGGAGAGGACCAAGGCCTATATAAGTAGAATTATCCACCACAGTAGGGGGCACCCAAAAAGAGGGGAGGAAGAACTCATTCAGGGGCATCTCACCCACACAAGTTCACCAAGCACAAGAACACCTCAACCTCAGGAGGGTGTTCTTCCCCTTGTACTGCTCATCATCAGCCCAAGAGGCAATCCACCAACACCACACTGGAGTAGGGTATTACACCACAACGGTGGCCCGAACCAGTATACATCTTGTGTCTTTGTGTTGCAAGTTCGTGGAGTTCATCCGCAAGATCTTGGCGAGCTAGGGCGTGGATCAATAGGGAGAAAACCTTCGCGCGCACCCCAGTGTTCGAACCTCGAGGGTTTTGTCGGAACCCGTGATCTGACATTTGGCGCGCCAGGTAGGGGGTGCGTCGTAGCTTCTCTTCCGTCGATCTGCGCTCCGTCGGCACCGCGCTTCGCCCACATGGCAGGCGCCCTGCCACCGACTCCGAGGGCCAGCGTCGATGACGGGGACAGAGGGTTCCGAGCCCTGGCCCCCGCCCTGCGGTTGGTGCAGTGGCAACCCAAGTTCAGGCCGGATATACCGCCGCGCTACGACGGTGCAGCGGACCCGTCAGCTTTCCTACTAGCATACGAAGAGGCCATCCTCGAGGCCGGGGGTGATGACAAGGTCATGGCCAACTGGCTTCCCATGGCCCTCGTCGGCGAGCCGCGCGCCTGGCTACTCAACCTTCCCGGATCCATGATGGCATCTTGGGAGGAGCTGTGCGACCTCTTCACTACGCGCTACGCGACACCGGCGCACCACGCGGTCAAGGCCCTGCTAGGCGGCTCACACGCGCCGCCTTCAGACCGCCACATCAAGTGCTCAGGGGCTCCGTCGGGCTGGGCTGCGCCTGAGGCCGACCTCACCTTCAGCTCAGAAGACCACCCCGTCACCACCACCAACTCGGGAATGCTTCCGATGCTCTGTACGCCCACCATCTGCAACGTGGCCGTCACCAATACCCTCATCGACGGCGGCGCTGGCCTCAACTTGCTCTCCATGGAAGCCTTCAGCCTTCTTCACGTGCCGCTCGAGCGGCTCAGCCTCAGCAAGCCTTTCTCAGGAATTAGTGGTGGCGCTGCCCGCCCCCTGGGGCAGATCCGCCTACCCGTCACCTTCGTTACAAGCAACAACTACCGCACCAAGCTGGTCGACTTCGACATCGCCCGCATCGGCCTCCCATACAACGCCATCCTCGGGTACCCAGCTCTGGCCCAGTTCATGGCGGCGACTCATCCAGCCTACAATCTCATGAAGATGCCTGGAAGAAAAGGTGTCCTCACTGTCAAGGGGGTCACCAAGGAGGCCATGACAGCGCTCAAACTTGCCTTCAGGACCGCTGCGGCGGCGCAGCCCGTCGGTGCAGGTGCCCCCGAGGCCAAGGAGGCCGCGCCAACCAAGAAGAAGCAGTTGTTCACCCAAGACAAGGAAGAAACCAAACAGGTGCCGGTCGACGAGGATGGCTCCTCAGGAGTCACCTTCACCATAGGTGCCGGCCTCAACCCTAGCCAAGAGGAAGCATTGGTGAAGTTCTTGCGCGCGGACAAGGATATATTCGCATGGGAGCCCAATCAGCTGGTGGGGGTCCCGAGAGAGGTGATTCAGCACCACTAAAGGGTATGCCCCAATGTGCACCCTATGAAGCAGCGAGAAAGGTGGCAGTCCACGGAGAAGCAGGCCTTCATCGTCCAAGAGACCCACAAGTTGGAGGCGGCAAGTGACATTCGAGAGGTTAGGTACCCCGAATGGCTGGCGAACCCCATCGTGGTGCCAAAGAAAGGCGGGAAGGAGCGAATGTGCGTCGGCTTCACCAACCTCAACAAGGCATGCCCTCAAGATATGTTCCCTCTCCTGCGCATCGACCAGATCGTCGACTCCACCGCCGAGTGCGACCTACTGTGCTTCCTGGATGTGTTCTCAGGGTATCACAAAATCAACATGGCGGTGGAAGATGTAGAGAAGACAGCTTTCTTGACCCCATGTGGGGTGTACTGCTACACCTGTATGCCCTTCAGACTGCGCAACGCGGGTGCGACCTTTCGGCGGCTGATGCACATCGTGTTGGGGCGGCAGCTCGGGAGGAACACGGAGGCCTACTTCGACGACATTGTGGTGAAGTCTCTGGAGGCGAGAAGCTTGATCCAAGACCTGGAGGAGACCTTCGAAAGCCTGCGCCAGGTGAACTTGCGGCTTAACCCAGAAAAGTGTGTGTTCAGTGTCCCTTCCGGTAAGCTACTGGGATTCCTCATGTCACACAGAGGGATCGAGGCGAACCCGGAGAAGATCAAGGCCATTGAGGGCATGAGCCCACCGCAGACCCTCAAGGAAATGCAGAAGCTGGCTGGTCGGGTGACTCCATTGGGGTGCTTCATCTCCAAGCTGGGAGAGCGCGCCTTACCCTTCTTCAAGCTGACGAAGAAGAAGGGCCCGTTCGAGTGGACTCCGGAGGCCGAACGAGCCTTCCAAGACCTCAAGAGATACCTGACCAGCCCTCCGGTGATGGTGGCGCCACGGCCTCTCAACCCTCTAGTACTTTATCTTGCCGTCACCCCTTACTCCGCCAGCACTGCGCTAGTGGCGGTTCGGGAGGAGCACCAGGCCAAGAGCGCGCCGCGTCAAGCTACACCGCCAGCCGAGATGACGCAAGAAGGCGCCACAAGAGCCATAGCGGCAGCAACAAAAGACCAAGCTTGGCAGGACGATGCCGAAGAGATTCCCGCAAGCGATCAGGCGCCAGGGGTCCCACCACCTCAGGAGGCACCCCAACTTTCACAAGACGCGGGCCTCACCAACACGC
Source organism: Triticum dicoccoides (assembly GCF_002162155.2). NCBI lineage: Eukaryota > Viridiplantae > Streptophyta > Magnoliopsida > Poales > Poaceae > Triticum > Triticum dicoccoides. Next base: position 413,212,372 of record NC_041390.1, on the reverse strand, counting down.
TGGTCCCCGTCGAGCACCCGGTGTATTTCATCAGCATGGTGTTGAGGGACGCGAGGGCACGATATCCCATGCCTCAGAAGCTCCTGCTCGCGCTCTTGGTGGCCTCGCGCAAGTTGTGCCACTACTTCCGGGGCCACCCTATCAAGGTCGTCTCGGCCTACCCATTGCAGAGGGTGCTCAGGAGCCCCAACTCCGCTAGAAGGATCGCTGAGTGGAACATCGAGCTGCAGGCCTTCCAGTTGGAGTTCAGCACTACCAGGGTCATCAAAGGAGCCACGCTCGCTGATTTTGTGGCGGAATGGACGGATGCCCCGACACTTGAAGTGGGCGAGGACCGGTCCACCTCGCCAGGAAGCGAGGCGCCCGACGGATGGGTCATGTATTTTAATACCGCCTCCACGCACCAGGGCGTGGTGGCTGGAGCAGTACCCATCTAGCCCATGTAGGACAAGCTCTACTACGTTGTGCAGCTCTGTTTTCAGCAGGGCGAGAAGGTCTCCAACAACATCACAGAATACAAAGGTCACATAGCTGCTTGAAGGCCACGGCAGCTCTAGGGGTAAAGCATCTCACCATTAGGGGCGACTCACAGCTCCTAGTCAACTTCTCCAACAAAGTATAGGAGCCAAAGGACGAGCACATGGAGGTGTACCTCGCAGAGGTACGTAAGATGGAAAAGCAGTTCCTAGTCCTGGAGGTGCAGCATGTGCCCCGGGGCACCAACAAGGAAGCCGACGACATCGCCAGGAGGGCATCCAAGCGGCAGCCCCAAGAGCCTGGTGTCTTCGAGGAGCGGCACTTCAAGCCGTCAGTGACGCCACCACTTTGAAGCACGGCATGGCCTCGGGAGGAGCTCCCACAACCGCCTGCCACGGGAGCCCTAGCTTCTGGCCCGACCTCAGGAGCTCGCTTGCTCTTGGCGCTCGAGCCCCAAGAGGGATGTTGGACCAAGGAATTCAAGGAATATCTGAGGTAAGGGGCGCTATCGAAGAAGGAAGAGGAAGCAAAGCGCGAGGCCCGGCAAGCCACGACATACTTCATCCAGGACGGTGAGTTGTACGGGAAGCGACCAATTGATGTTTTGCTGCGTTGCATTTCCACGGACTAAGGGAAGGAGTTGCTGATTAACATACATGGCGGGAACTGCGGGCACCACTCGTTGTCATGGCTCTTGTCGGCAAGGTGTTCCGCAGTGGATTCTACTGGCCCACGACGCTCAACGACATAGCTGAGCTAGTGAAGTCCTACGAAGCTTGCCAGTTCCATGCTAAGCAGATCCATCAGCCAGCTCAGGGCCTCCAGACTATACCGCTCACATGGCCGTTCGCGGTCTGGGGCGCTGGATATCTTGGGCCCATTCCCTCGAGCGCCAGGGGGCTACCGCCACCTCTACGTCGCCATCGACAAGTTCACCAAGTGGGCGAAAGTGGAAGCCGTCCGCACCATCCCAGCTAGTTCCGCGGTTAAGTTCATCAAGGGCCTCGTGAGTCGTTTCGGGGTCCCCAACAGCATCATCACCAACAATGGCTCGCAGTTCACTAGTAACCTCTTCAAAACATACTATGCTAACCTTGGAACGCGGATCTGCTACACTTCGGTGGCGCACCCCAGGAGCAATGGCCAGGCTGAACGCGCCAACGCGGAGGTCCTGAGAGGCCTCAAGACCAGGACCTTCAAGAAGAAGCTCGAGGCCTGCGGCAGGGGCTGGCACGACTGCCACTAAGCCGATGGGCGAGACCCCATTCTTCCTTGTCTACGGATCCAAAGCGGTCCTCCCTCATGAGATCAAGCATCGCTCCGCACGAGTCCTGGCGTTTGATGAAACACAGTAGGACGCCACGCGGGTGATGGACCTCGTACTAGGGGAGGAACATCGCCGCGAAGCTGCACTGAGGGCGGCAAGGTACCAGCAGGCACTATGGCGATACCACTGTCGCAACATCCGCTCTAGGACGCTCGAGGTAGGTGACCTTGTCCTGAGGCGGGTCCCCTCCAGGGAAGGGTTGCACAAGCAATCACCCATGTGGGAGGGCCCGTTCAGGGTCGTCCATATCTCCACGCCTGGCGCCGCGTTCCTGGAGACACAGGACAGGGTGCCCACACTACTAGGGAAAAGCCTAGCAGCAGCGCGGGTTTTCGGCCTTTTAGTAGCGCGGGGGCCGGCGCTACTAATAAGGCGCTACAGCTAACATATAGCAGTAGCGCTGGTCCACCCGCACTACTGCAACACAAGTGTTGCATCAGCGCTCTTAAAGGAACCTCGCTGCTGCTAATAGCTATAGCGCGCTTCACCTATGAGCGCTACTGCTACAACCGCGTTGCTGCTAACTTTTCTCCACTCGCTACTGCTAATTTTAGTAGTTGTTTGTTTTTTTCGGCATATTTGTTTTGTATTTGAACATGCTTTATAGAAGAATCTTTAGCACATACAAATGTCATCATGATACACATACAAATGCCTGCGAGACCACAAATGTAATCATAGCACATACATACAAATAGTCTTGTCATAATCATCATCCAACACAAAGTGGTATCTTGTCATCATCTCGAAAATAGCGATACATGCAAGTCTCGAATACTTGCAACTACAATGTCATCCATCTAAACAAAGGTATACACGAGAAGAGCTATCACTATGAGTGAGAGCGGAACTATGCAATACATGAGATGGCGGTTACGAGTCCTCTCTCGCGCTAGCATGAACCTCAAGTAACTAGCTTCTCCTTCTTGTCTGCTTTTGAATCCTTTATGGCTGGCGTCCGAGAACCCATTCACTTGCGCCTGACACTCATGCCACTCGTTGTACACCCCCGAAACCTTCCCTTTGTACATGACATAGCAGTTCCATCTCGCCATCAAGAAACTAGGTACCTGTTAGAGATGCATGTTCATGAAGAGGATGTACAATCATATATATGCAACAAAATATACTAGAGAACACCGAAAAAGAAAGGGTTAGCAACTAGATGCAACATACAGTATGCAAATTAATTAACCAGAGGTACGCAGGTCATCGTACGCAAACTAACAAAGTAGCGTTACGCAAGTTCGGCAGGGATCATGGACATCACAAAGTTGCATCGCTACAAATAGTATACAAGTTCAACCGACACATATCATCATCATCGGCATCATAAATCACTAGAAGTTCCATCCTTCCATATCATCGAGGATGGACCCTAGCTTCTTGAACGGCGTGAGGTCTAGACGTTGCATGCTTATGCGAGTTCGGACGTCAGCTCGCGATATAGGGCCATGGTGGAACATCCCCTTCTCATCGACGACTTCTTTCATGATGATCGTCGCAATGTCGCTTTGGATGCGAAAGAAGTCATCTCTAAGTTTATAATCCGCTTCTCCATGAGATTCTGGCCACTTGTGGATATGATCATCATTTCTGCTTCTCATGCGAAGCTTTTGGTGATCCGTGTTGAACTGAATCATGAGATGGAGGATGTAGAATCCATCCTTCTTGCTTGGTTTTGGGACTTGGATGCAGGAGAAGTTAGTTTTATGGGCGAAACCCATCTTCTTGTTCCTTTGTTTCCTGATCTGCATGTGGCCACCTCTAAAGCTGAAGCCTTGGAGAGCATCATCTAGAATATTCATTATGTGGGTGTAGTCTTTTTTTTCGTAGTCTCTGGAAGGGTCAAAATACACGGCGTGGGAGACTTGCGGATAAAGAACGATAAGGACGGCGTGCCCGTTGCTGCGGGGAAAAGACACCTCAAATTATTCCCCATAGAGAGAGAAGGAATGATTGAAATGTATGAAAGGGTTGTTCGAAACTGGCTTACTTTGGATGATAAGGCACGAGGACAATTTCGGCATGACCTTTGCTAAAAAATGGACATATCGAGCGCCTGAAATTCACCAGAACGGAAATGAATCAACATTCCGGCATAAAATAGGCAACTCGGATCATTTACCAAAACATGACATGTCCAAAACATGACATATCCACATATCACATGTCCAGTTCAAATTTGCATATAAATTCAGCAAATTTTGAAACCTATCTAAATTCATAACTAAATAGATAACCTAATTAACATAACTAAAACCTAAGTAAATTAACCCTAGCTAGCAGAGAGAGAGAGGGGGGTGGTTTACAGAGGGTGTAGGGCGAGGAGGCAGGCCCGACGACGACAGAGGTTGGGAGGGGAGGAAGCAGAGGAGGGAGGCAAGGGCTGACGGGTCGAGGGCGAGCGCCGGCGCCGGCGGTGAGCGTTCCTGGGTCGGGGGCGGCAGGGTTAGGGGCGAGCGCGCCGGGGTCAGGGGCGTCGGGGTCAGGGGCGAGCGCGTCGGAGTCGGGGGCGAGCGCGCCGAGGTCGGGGGCGGGCGCGGCGGTGCGACGGGGCCGGGGAAGAGAGAGTGGGGATTTGGGGGAAAAGAGGCGGGATGAAGCAGGGAGAGGGAGAATTTTGGGTTAACTGGACGCAGCAGTAGCGCGTTTACACAAAACGCGCTACTACTATTACGAGCAACTATAGCGATTTTCTGTAGAAACCGCTACTGCTACCTTGACTAGCTGTAGCTCTTTTTCACTAAAGCGCAACTGCTATAACCAGTTTCCCTTTTTTCTTTTCCTCAGCATAATAGGAACATATATATTACATCATTGGACCCTTGCATAATAATGGCTAAGTGTGTATACAAAATAGGAACATATATATATATATATATATTACATCATTGGACCCATGCATAATAATGGCTAATTAAGTGTGTATACAAAATAGGAA
>NC_041390.1:413203422-413207487 GCF_002162155.2 Triticum dicoccoides | reverse complement strand
CTTAGGGCTGACGTTTTCGTTTTTGAGTCAGCTTCTTTCCCTTCTTGTTCGTCGAAGAATAATTGAGCCTCTCATTGTGACTTTGCCTTTTTCCATGGAGTACGATTTTTCTTTGGTAATGTAGTATTGATTCTTCTTTTGACGTATACTTCATCATCATCGTCATCTTCCCTCATTGGGTTGCTGTGCTGATCATAGTCTTCCTCGTTGGCGACTCCATCCATTCCAATGATGTTTCTTTTGCCTTTCCTCACGACAACACGACTGGGATTGCATGGGTCGGTTATGAAGAATCATTGTGTCACGTGCTTAGTGTGTACCCATGGCTTGTTTTTTGCGATAGCGTTCACGGTAGCGCTCTTAGCGTCGGGTATAGTCATGGTAGTGAAAATCCGGCTTTCTCTTTCGACATTCTTAGCCCATCTGACACGGAACATCGTCGTGTTGTGTAGTCCAGAGTAGTCAAGCTCCAAGATCTCCTCAACCCTTCCATAAAATCGTTCAGTTGCGCTGTTGTCGCTGCCGGTCATGCATTCCATCGTCACCCCTGAGTTCTGATATTCATCACTGTCCATATCTTTGGCCTCCGTGTAGAATGTGTATCCGTTGATATCATATGCCTGATAGGTTACGAGGTTGGGCGAGGGGCCATGTGCTAAGGCGTATATGAGCAATCCGTCCTTAGAGCCCTCTTCCGGGGGATTAGCAATAATATGCTCTTTGAACCAATGCAGGAAAGTGGAGTTGTGCTCTCTAGTAACTTCGGCGTCCGTCCTGCATACCCCCCGGTCACGATACTTCTTTGCGATAATTTCTTTGTGCAATGCCACGAAAGGATCTACCTCGTCTAGGTGTTGTAGCACTACCAAGTTTGCTCTGTCAAAGTCGCTGTGTTGATCTGAGTATGCCACATGTAGTTCCCTGCGACCGTTGCAGTGACCTTCTCCTTCGAGCCTCCCATCGTGCTTGTTAACGGGCAAACCAACACTAACACCAGGCGGCTGGTCTGCGCCATATAGAAAATTCTCACAGAAAGAGATGCACTCTTGTGTCAAATAGCCCTGGATGATGCTTCCATCCGGATGGGACATGTTACGAACGAATCCTTTGATGATCCCATTCATCCTCTCAAACGGCATCATGTTGTGCAGGAATGACGGCCCCAGGTCTATTATGTCATCCACAATATGGACACACAGATGCACCATCACGTCAAAGAACGCAGGCGGGAAGTACATCTCAAGATCATTCAGTATCACAACAATCTCTTCCTGTAGCCTTCGGAGCTGCTTCACACTGATCGACTTTCGAGAGATGATGTCGAAAAAGTTGCAGAGACCAATAAGCGTGTCACGGACGTGCTTGTCCATTATCCCTCTAAGGGCAACAGGTAATATCTGCGTCATCATCACATGACAGTCATGAGACTTCATCCCACTGAACCTTTTCTTGTCCGTGTCTAGATATCTACTTATCTTGCCACAGTAACCAGAACTAACTTTGACTCCGGTAAGGCACTTAAAGAATTGATTGATCTCAGTCTGACTTAAGGTGAAGCAAGAAGGGGGGCAATAATCCTCATTCTTTATTTTCTTGCCCTTCTTCTCCCGTGCCTCTGTCTCCGTCTCTGTCTCGTCTGACATTTTACGGGGCGGCATGTGCAGATCTTCCCTGATTTTCAAATCTTGCAAGTCTTTTCTTGCCTTCGGTCCATCCTTGGTCTTATCCGGCATGTTCATCAGTGTTGCGAGCAAGCTCTCAAGGACATTCTTACATATATGCATTTGATCAAGGCAATGAGGTGTATTGAGTTTGTGCCAGTACTCCAAGTCCCAGAACACAGACCTTGTCTTCCATACCTTCAGCAGTGGCTCCGGCGCCTTTCTCATCGTCTTTCTCGGCGCGGGGCACTCCTTCCAGTTTTTCAACAGCTCATCGATTTCGGCACTGCTCCGCTTACGTGGAGGTCCTCGATGCTCAGTGTGACCATTGAATAGATCTCCACGGTTTCTCCACGGGTCGTCCTGTTCGAGCCATCTTCGATGCCCCATGTACACGATTTTCCTAGACCCGCCATCTTTCCTTGACGTTAGCTACTGAGATGTCGTATCATCCATGCACCGCATGCATCCGCAATATCCATGGCACACCTGGCCTACCACATATCCGTAACCAAGATAGTCGTGCACTGTCGTGATCAGCGCGACTCTCATGTTGAAATACTCGCATTTGCTGGCGTCCCATGTCTTGGTCGGTGTTTTCCATAACATGTCTAACTCCTCCTGAAGTAGCCCCAGATACAAATTAATATTATTTCCTAGTTGTTTCGGCCCTTGAATAAGCATGCTCATGTGAATGTACTTCGATTTCATGCACAACCAGGGGGGAGGTTGTACATCCATACAAACACGGGCCATGTGCTATGGTTGGTGCTCTGGTTGCCAAACGGATTCATGCCATCGGTACACGCGCCGAGCACGATGTTCCTTGCATCACATTCAAAATACCGATAGAAGCTGTTCAACGCTCTCCACTGGCTTCCATCCTTGACGTGCCTCAGCTTCGGATCATCTCCATCGTCGGGCTTCTTCCTCTCCACGTGCCAGCGCATTAGCTTTGCTTCCTTGGGATCTACAAAATACCTCTAGAGACGGGGAGTGATCGGTAAGTACCATACCACTTTCTGGGGACATTTCTTCCCGGCATTCTTGTATCGAGAAGCGTTGCACACCGGACAACTTGTTTTTTCCGCGTGCTCCTTCCGATAAATTATGCAATCGTTGATGCATGCATGGTATCTAGCGTGTGGCAGATCAAGAGGGCACACGATCTTCTTGGCCTCATCAACACTACTAGGACATATATTACCCTCGGGAAGAGCATCCTTTAGGTACTTGAGATGCTCATCGAGGCTAGTGTCGGTCCATTTGTTTTTAGCCTTCGTCTTCAGCAGTTGGAGCATGAAACTCAACCGGGTCACCTTAGGATTGCAACCATCATACAATGGAGTGTTCGAGTCTACCACCAGTTGCTCCAGGTTAGCCTCCTCTCTAGAAGCAGCTCTCTCAGTACTCGTCTCCTTGTGAAGCAATGCTTGAACATGAGGGTCCCGCACGATTGAACTTAGTACCGACAAACTCTGCTGCATGGAGTCCATGTCGTTCTCTCCGCCGCCATGTCCGGCCCCTTCTCCGCCGCCATGTCCGGCCTCTTCCCCGCCGCCATTATCAATCATCTCTTCATCTTGCCCCGTGTCATCATTGCCTGCCCCGTCGACATCCTCAACATCGTCATCCTCATCTTCAGTTATCCACCGAGTATAGTCATCCATGAAACCAGTCATGAGCAGGTGCGCTTCGACACGACCATCGACATGGGGGTCAAGCCAAACTATTCCTTTGCATTTTCGACACGGACATAAAACCTCTGTCAGGTTATTTTCCTTCATGTCCTGCACCGCCGACCGCAACCACCTGTCCACCATCGTTCTACTGACCATCGTCAACTCTGCACGGTAATAATAAACAAATTGATTATAAAAATGCATGCATTCATCAAAGCCATAAAAAAATTCGGCATGACCTTCCTTAAAAATAGGACATATATAGATCTAGAGTTTGCCCGGAATTCGCCGAAACGGAAATAAATCAACATTTCGGCAAAACATAGGCAGCTCAAATGCACAATTTGGCGTCAACTCATGCCACACACACAATTTCCATAAAAATATCACATACACATGCATAAACATATTTCCATTTTGCAAAAGCATGAAATATTAATCACACCTCTATCTCGAGATCGAGCACACGGTGGAGATGATGATGTAGGGAGGTCAAAAGTGCACAAAGCTCTTCTTGACAAAGAAAGATCTAGTTAGGGGGAAAATAGGTCACTTAACTAAATGCTACATCTACCTAGCTAGCTAATTTGGGAGGAGACAACTTCAACTAGTGGAGGGGGGAGGAAAAAGAGAAAGGAGATGAATTAATGGAGGTGGTGTAGTTATAGCTAGGAGTAATGAAGAGAGAGAAAGGTAGGTAGAAGAGGGAGAGTAATGGGGGG
>NC_041390.1:413199869-413203243 GCF_002162155.2 Triticum dicoccoides | reverse complement strand
TTGGGAGGAGACAACTTCAACTAGTGGAGGGGGGAGGAAAAAGAGAAAGGAGATGAATTAATGGAGGTGGTGTAGTTATAGCTAGGAGTAATGAAGAGAGAGAAAGGTAGGCAGAAGAGGGAGAGTAATGGGGGGAGAAGTATTGAGGAAGAAGAAGAGTGAGAGAGGGAGGATGTGGGGGGTAGGGGAAAGGGAGGAGAGGAGATGGGGAGGGGGAGGTGGAAAAGGTGGTGGGTGCTGCGTCTTAGCAGTAGCGCGGGAGAGAAAGCGCGCTGCTGCTAAGAGCGTAGCAACAACGCACTTTCCTGTCACGCGCTACTGCTAAACGGGCCAACCCTGTGCACAATTTCAAAATTAGCAGCAGCGAGGTGACAAAAAAGCGCTGTGCTACTATGGCATTAGCAGCAGCGAGCTCCCTGGCGCCACGCTACTAGTAAACTTATGTCGTTGTGTACTGTCGGTGGATTTTTGTAGCAGCGCGGTTTAAGCGTCACGCGCTACTACTAAGTTTGCACCAGTAGTGAGCTTTTCGTAGCCGCGCTGCTACTACTTAGCAGCAGCGCCTGTTTTTATGCCGCGCTTCTGCTAAGATTCTGTGTATAAGGTTTTCCCTAGTAGTGCCATCCAGAACGCCTGGAACATCAGGCACCTTTGGAAGTTCTACCCATGAAACAAGGCCCAGTGCCTGTGAAGCAAGGCCCAGTGCCTGTGAGAAAGGACCAGTGCCTATGAAGCAAGGCCCAGTGCCTGTGAAGCAAGGCCCAGTGCCTGTGAAGAAAGGCCCAGTGCCTGTGAAGAATCGCCGCCCGTGACACTCTCACGTAATAATGAGTGGGGCTCTACACGCCTCGGATTGTCAGTAGTGCCGCCCTCGAGCCTCAGAGGCTCCCTCCCATGCCTAGTGGCAGTACTTAGCTCTGCGCTGGTGAGAAGAATTGAAGACTAGACCAGGTGCCGGACACGGCTTTTCATTTGCTTTCCGTAGTTGGCTCGCCTTATCTTAATCGAAGTTTGCCTCTGATGTTCCTTGCTGATTTGGTTCCGTCTCCTTTTGCTGATTTGGTTCCAGTTCGCTTGTGTTCTCTCTCTCGCATACCTCGCGAGGGGGCTAGGCAGGCGCCTTCGCGAGGGTTTCTTCCTCCTGTTTTGGTCCTTCTCTCTGCCTTCGGTCTGCTTTCTCGCGAGGCACCCTCGTCCGAGCCCACAAGTCGGCACAACTCTCCTAATCCGTGCCCCTCGGGTATCGCGATATGAAGCGCTGGGTCAAGGCTCGGGTGAACGATAAGTCTCCTAGCGAGCTTCCTAACAAATGTTTTGCAGTTCCTGAGCAACCACTAAGCCAAGACGGGCATGAGGAAACAAGTGCCCCGTTATGAAGAGGCTGCCCCGAACGCGCCAGGCTGAGTTGTCTCCGCACAAAATAATGACACAACACGGAAATAACAAGCATAGCGTAATGATTGAGGAATCACAGTTCGATACACGCCCCTCCGGGCCCATACTGGTTTCATTTTGATGGAGGAAAGAAAAGAGGAACAAAACAAAAGCGGCGTTGCAGCGAACCACAGGGGCAGGCCTCCGGCGATGTCCGGAGCTTAGCTGGATCCCTCCTCGCGCTTCACGGAGGCGCAGCGACGAGACGACCTGCTACCACCTTCGAAGCGAGCGCGATGGCGTGGCGGCTGTGTGATGCCCCCGATTCAACCGTACACTAATCATACACGCAAATGAGTACGATCAAGATCAGGGACTCAGGGGAAGATATCAGAACACAACTCTACAACTAAAATAAGTCATACAAGCATCATATTACAAGCCAGGGGCCTCGAGGGCTCGAATACAAGAGCTCGATCATAGACGAGTCAGTGGAAGCAACAACTTCTGAGTACAGACATAAGTTAAACAAGTTTGCCTTAAGAAGGCTAGCACAAACTGGGATACAGATCGAAAGAGGCGCAGGCCTCCTGCCTGGGATCCTCCTAAACTACTCCTGGTCGTCGTCAACGGGCTGGACGTAGTAGTAGGCACCTCCCGAGTAGTAGTAGTCGTCATCGACAGTGGCGTCTGGCTCCTGGGCTCCATCGTCTGGTCGCAACAATCGAGTATAGAAAGGGGGAAAAGGGGGAGCAAAGCAACCGTGAGTACTCATCCAAAGTACTCATAAGCAAGGAGCTACACTACATATGTATGCATTGGTATCAAATGGAAAAGGGGTATCGTATCTGGACTGAACTGCAGAATGCCAGAATAAGAGGGGGATCGCTAGTCGTTTCGAAGACTATGGTTCTGGTAACCTCTATCTTGCAGTAGAAGAAGAGAGTAGATGGTAAGTTCACCAAGTAATATCGCATAGCATAATCCTAACCGATGATCTTCCCCTTGTTGCCCTGTGAGAGAGCGATCACCGGTTGTATCTGGCACTTGGAAGGGTGTGTTTTATTAAGTATCCGGTTCTAGTTATCATAAGGTCAAGGTACAACTCCAAGTCGTCCTGTTACCGAAGATCATGGCTATTCGAATAGATTAACTTCCCTGCAGGGGTGCACCACATTTCCCAACACGCTTGATCCTCTTTGTCCGGACACACTTTCCTGGGTCATGCCCGGCCTCGGAAGATCAAAACGTCCCAGCCCTACCTAGGCACAACAGAGAGGTCAGCACGCCGGTCTAAATCCTATGGCGCAGGGGTCTGGGCCCATCGCCCATTGCACACCTGCATGTTGCCTACGTGCCCGGTGAGCAGACCTAGCCTCCCTTATACAAGAGCAGGCGTTCGAGTCCAACCCGGCTTCGGTTGATAGCAAGACGTCGAGTGCCCATAACTGTCCCCGCGTACTTGGTTAGTGCGTATAGGCCACTAGCCAGACTTAGATCAAATACCCAGATCTCGTTAAGCTTGTTATTTTGAAGTAACCGTGAACGCCGACCAGGGCCAGGCCCACCTCTCACCTAGGTGGTCTCCGCCTGCCCTGTCGCTCCGCCACAGTGTAATAGTCGGGGTCCTTCGGGAACCAAGGCCCACCTCTACCGGGATGGAGCCACCTATCGTCCTTTCAGCCCCCTCATCGGAATCACTTGCGGGTACTCAACGAGCCGACACGACTTTAGTCATAACAAGTATAGTATGTATATATGTATGTATATACCCGTGATCACCTCCCGAGTGATCACGGCTCGATAGTATAGCATGGCAGACGGACTATAATGTAGGGCCACTGATGAAGTACTAGCAACCTATACTAAGCATGTAGGATTGCAGGTAAGGTATCAACAGTTGTAGCAACAATGACAGGCTATGCATCAGAATAGGATTAACGGAAAGCAGTAACATGCTACAGTACTCTAATGCAAGCAGTATAGAGAAGAGTAGGCGA
>NC_041390.1:413198509-413199581 GCF_002162155.2 Triticum dicoccoides | reverse complement strand
TTTCCTGGTTGCTCTGGCAAGAGAGAGGGGTCGTCAACACCGTAGTCATACTAGGTAGCAGCGGCGTCGGTCTCATAGTCTATCGGAGAGAAGAGGGGGAAGAAACAATGAATATCATGCAAACAGATGCATAACGATGCATGACAAGACAAGCAGCGGTGCTAGGGGTGCCATGACGCAGTATGAGGTGATACCGGTGAAGGGGGGAAACATCTGGGACAATATCCCTGGTGTTTCGCGTTTTCGGACAGATGAACCGGAGGGGGAAAGTTGCATGTTCGCTATGCTAGGGATGCGTGGCGGACGAATGGGCTGCGTATTCGGATTTGTCTCGTCGTTCTGAGCAACTTTCATGTACAAAGTATTTGCATCCGAGCTACGGTTTATTTTATATTGATTTTAAAAGATTTAAATCATTTTTAGAATTTATTTAATTATTTAAATTCAACATTATCCAGAACAGTGCATGCTGACGTCAACCAGACGTGTGGGACCCACCTGTCATTCTCTGTTTAGGTTAATTAGGGTTTAGGTTAAACTAATTATTGTTTAATTAAACTAATAGGTTAATTAGATTAATTAAATAGGATTAATTAACTTAATTAATTATTTATTTTATTTATTTATTTATTTACGTATTTATTATATATATATATATATATGTTCTCAGGGGGGTGGGCCCGTTTGTTATAGGACCAAAGGCCATACAGGGCATGGGCGACGGGTTACGGGCGCGCCCTATTCGGGCGCACGCCTAGGGGCACGCAGGAGTGGGCGTTGGCGACCACGGCGGGGCACGGCGCCGGCCAGGGACGGGCGCAGGGGCGCATCCTGCCCAGTGCGGGGCGAGGTTGCCGGTGACGGGGGAGCCCGCCCATGGAGGGCGCAGCTGTGGTGGCGGGCGCCGTGCCCCCAGACTGCGCGGGGGCATGGCACAGCGGTAGGGCCGCCGCGGGGCGGAAGCGAGGGGGACGCAGGGCACTGCAGTGGGGGTCGCGGGCACGACGAGCGCGGCCCCGGAGCGAGGCAGGGCGCGGGAGCGGCGTCGCAGCACGCGACAAGCGGCAACGGC
>NC_041390.1:413190374-413198232 GCF_002162155.2 Triticum dicoccoides | reverse complement strand
CACATCGGGTCGTGGGGTGGGGAAGAGGGGATCGTGCGGGGGGGAGGTGGGGGATCGGGTGGGTAGCTACGGTTCCGGGGAGGGGTTATACAGGGGGCGGGGTGGGCCGTGTGGCCTGGCCTGGGGGCAACTATGCTAAGGCCCAGGGAAACAGGGGAGGGGGCCTTTTCCTTTTATTCTTTTTCTTGTTTTGTTTTCTTTTTACTTTCTATTTTCAATTAAGTTTCCTTTTATTTATTTATTTTTAGTTTTCTAAAATATAAACCTAGCCCCAAAATTAGTACTACTATTTAGGCTACTGCCATAACTAATTTGCCACAATAATAAAATAGGTTTGTATTTGTTTATTATTAAATGGTATTAAAAAATGTTTTAGTCACTGCTTTATTCACAAAAGATAATTTAAATACTTTTACAAAAATGTTGGGTCAGTACCATAATTGGTTATGGAATATTTGCCACATTTTGAACATTTTATTTTTCAGGTTTGAGAAATTTGAATTTTGGACTTTAATTGAATTTGAAATTTGAACCGGTTTCGAACCAACGCGAGTTATCAACGGTAAGCATGGTGACGTGGTATCATTAGCAAAGGAATTACTGTAGCTTAATTATCCGGGCGTCACAATTCTCCTCCACTACAAGAAATCTCGTCCCGAGATTTAAGAGGCGTAAGGGGGAAGGTTCTAGTTACGAAATTCTAGCGAGTGTACTCAGTCTTAGTTGCTCTCCTCGAAGTGGTCGATCCATAACGCTGATGTTCTCATAGTTCAGCTTGAGGTCATCATGATGATGTCGGCATCCTTTCCTCGGGAACTCCATCATACTTATGAAAAGGATAATGGGTAGCTTCAGAAGAACGAAACTCTACAAGGTTGCTATCCGGCGTATAACTCAGGGAATGTGGCAGAAAGTAACTCTCGAGTTGAAACTTAAGAAAATATCAAGAACAAATAAGAAGGCACAATAAGAAGTTTCAAGTGGGTAGGCCATCGTTCGATGCCTAATCAGATGGTGAAAGGGGTTCCGAGCAATGGGAATAAGTATTGCGTCAGATTCCAGAATAGTTCACTTGGCAGGTGGACTGTGAGTTACATAAGAAGTCAAGCGCAAGGAATAACTTTGACAACAGGTTGTATAGGAGGGTTAGGTTTCGATCCTGTGGAACTGTGGGTTATGGGCCCACCATGTGTGTTTAAAGTAGGAAAGGCGTTGACATCTTGTACGGTTATGATAGCAAGGCAAGGCAGGGAATAATCTGTCGGTTATGTCAGCAACAATGTCGGTACCAAGGGCGAGGGACGACGAGAACCATTTTCATGCTCATTGAACAAGGCGGACCAATAGGCAAGGTTCTTGTCCATCAGTGGCTACCGGAATGTCATTAACAGTAGAAACAGGGTTTCACTGACAAAGTTGTACACCGAGGTGTTTACATAAGCAGTGAATTATTACTGCTTAGATTATATACATCACAAGAAAGGCCAAACAAACCAATGGAAAGGAATATGTGATCATCAGGTTAAACAGAACAATGGAAAGAAAAAAATGTGTTTAAACACATATTTCAAGGGTATATCCTTCCCAAGGACAAGCAGGGCATAATATCCATGACAAGTTATAATGTAGAAAACTCTATAGATAAGGGCAGCTAAATTTCGTGACATTACCCATACAATGGTGTTTGGATAGTTGAGCAATAAACATTTAGCATTGGGCTTCAAATGTTCTTTGTTGAAAATTGGTGTACCACAGACATGCTTTGAGATAGCATTGACATGGTCATCAGGTAAAGATCAGGCTATGGATACACAAAGGATCCATCAGGAACATCTTATAGAATAAGTCTTACAATTTCCTCATGGAAGAATGGATAACCTTACTAAAATGGAAACTATAACAATAGGTCCTCCGGACAAGTGTGCTAGGCATGACATCACCTTACCAGGTCATATAAAGACCAATGTTATAACTCTTGAAAATATGTTCCAACCATCATATCTGACCGAGATTTAGATCCGATTGGTGTCAGGATATCTCATACTCAGGATGCCTGAGAAGAAAAAGGTGCGACACAAATTGACGAGATGACATTGTAATATTCTCAGGAAATGAACTATGGAAGAAGTTCCGAATCATGAGTTCATCAATAACCCAAGGAGAGGATGAGGAGGTGGCTGATGAACTCAGCGACAATGAATCAAGATTTCCAAAAGATGGATTTCCACAAGTATTCTAACAAGGAGATAACATTTGTCAGATCAAAAGATATAATGAGGTATGCTCGAGGAAACATACACAGTTAATCATTGATTGAAAGGTGCACCCGACATATGGGCTTAGGTAGCATGATCAATGTTAGAATGGTGATTCGATAACCAATGGTCTAAGAATGACATATTGACCATTAACTTCAAAGCAATAGGGTTGCTAGAAGTTTTGAATTCGCACATCATAGTTCAATTGTCGGTTTTCCGGTTAGAAACAACACAGGGACCAAGGAGCGAATGGATATGGCAACGAGTATCACTTGTATCAAGAATTCTTAAGAGGTGGTGAAATTCTCATGACATTCTTGACATAAAAGATGGTAATACTCCAAGGTAAAGAACAAATGCTGGAGAGCAAGGATCTCAAGGTATATCACGAAAAACGAACAAGTTTGTGTTGAACGGAAGGCAATAAAGTGGTCGATCATAGCACTGATCATCGAGGGGCAAGGATGGTATTTCTCATCATGAATTCAATTGATATCCTGGAAGAGCCTAGAATGTTGATGATGATCATGACAAATTATGTCGAGAGGCTCCACGAAGAAGAAATTGAACAGCGGCTACATCAAGCAACAGGACTAATGCAGAGAAAGATTTTTGGAACCACGGATACTACACCAACTTAGAATCAAGCTTGCTGTTCGAGGTGAAACGATAAGACAAGGTATATCGACGTAAGTTTAGCTCATCGCCGAAAGTTATGCTCCAGGAATAAGGACCAGGTAGCACAGTTAAAATGAGCACAATAATGATATAGCCAATTAGGCTAGGAATGATGTGATCGAGTTATTAAATTGTAAGCAATGAAGAGTTCTAATCTTGTTGAATCGTAATGCGAACTCGATTCAGTTATCGGTGTCTATGAGTGTTTAATAACTCAGAGCCCGTGAAAAAAATGAAACAGTGAGAATGTAGTACTTGATGAAGAACTCATAAGAAGATATGCAGTTCCGTGATAATCTCAAGATACCAGGGGGTAATACTCGACGACAAATCAAAGTAGAGGTTGGACCGGGGTATTGATCCACATAAGACAAGTGCTTAAACTTGCACGTGAAAGGGGGTCAAAGAAGAACCTATGGTCAGAATTACGATTGCAAAGGATCAATTCACCGATATTAAAGCATATTATAGCAAGGAAATAGTTATTATTACAAGAAGCTTTCATGATAGGATCTACATCGTGTCCATGGGCATGAACACAAGTTCAAGGTCGACTCCCACTTGTTCAATGCATAACCTTTCATTCACCTCTCATATTTCGAAAATGACATTAGTTGTTGAAAGCTTTTACCTGGTGCAATACCAGATAAGTATGACCCGTGAAATCTTTTGAGTTCACACATAATAAGGAAGGCATAGGTTCAACCCATCAGGGTATCTTAGGAACATATACCACAAATTTCGGAGTAAGTAATACAAGCTGGAAAGTATAGCATGGTTCACAAAGCATAGGATACAATTTACCAAAGGCATTATATTTCCATGGAAAGGCTCACAAGGTTATTGAATATGAAGAGCACTGTCGGATATATTCTAACAAAGGATCTGACGGTCCATAACGGAGCTGATGTGAGCATTGGCACACAATCAGAAGAAGAAACAATGCAAGGAGATCAGATTATAGATACAACTGACTAACTCAAAGCTCAAATGCAAATGAATTATGAATTCCAAGACAAGGGATCAGAAGCAATGCTCTAATTAGGGATGGATAAGTTGAATAGCCTTAGGGGTACAATCAATGACAATTTGGTTGGTCGAGATCCAGCTCATGTTTAAAATGGCGTCTGAGCCGGAAGGATGAATTCTAAGATCTGGTTGAGGATTGCAAGCGTTCACAACAAATTGAATCAGCGGACTCAAAATGATAATGGCAAAGGATGCCAATAAGATTACCAGACTTATGACATTATTCATAATGCAAGCAAGCAAGAATTTCAAGAGCAACAAGCTGTTGAGGATTTTTGGAAGATCAAATATTATTTCGAAGACTTTTGTGAAATGCGTGAATCAACTAGGGATGAGCGGATACTCGATAAGTGCGGGAAGTATTTCGTGGGGGTATTCAGGTTGCAAAGAACTGCAAGGGTAGTGTGCACAAAGTATTTTCGGAACAATAGAGAGAATTTCGGGGTATCTTGTAATAACAAGATTAACTGGGAATAAAAGTAAGAATGACAGGTGTAGGTATTTATCCATTGGGATATTATGGTGGTAGGGGACGGCAAAAGCAATGGGCACAAAGTCTCGAGAGAACAACGTAGAATATCTTCGGATCTTTTGGTGAAGCAGGCCATCATCTGGAATGAAGGGGCTCTCAGGGAGAAAGTATTTACGAGAACCTAGAGTTAGAGTTAGCAAAACCATTTAACCTGACTAGAAGAGAGATCAGAATCCCAGAGTATAGACAGGAATAAAAGATCCTAATACCACACAATGGTGATGTGGGCCCGAAAGCCACACCGCCCTGTTAATAAAACAGTTTTCACAGACTAGACTCAACTTCGGCCAAGGAGTTTGAAAGGGGGATTCCTACAGGCAGTCGGCTCTAATACCAACTTTTTATGCTCCCGATTCAATCGTACACTAATCATACACGCAAATGAGTACGATCAAGATTAGGGACTCACGGGAAGATATCACAACACAACTCTACAACTAAAATAAGTCATACAAGCATCATATTACAAGCCAGGGGCCTCGAGGGCTCGAATACAAGAGCTCGATCATAGACGAGTCAGCGGAAGCAACAATATCTGAGTACAGACATAAATTAAACAAGTTTGACTTAAGAAGGCTAGCACAAACTGGGATACAGATCGAAAGAGGCGCAGGCCTCCTGCCTGGGATCCGCCTAAACTACTCCTGGTCGTCGTCAGCGGGCTGAACATAGTAGTACGAACCTCCCTAGTAGAAGTAGTCGTCATCGACAGTGGCGTCTGGCTCCTGGGCTCCATCGTCTGATCGCAGCAATTGAGTATAGAAAGGGGGAAAAGGGGGAGCAAAGCAACCGTGAGTACGCATCCAAAGTACTCGCAAGCAAGGAGCAACACTACATATGTATGCATTGGTATCAACTGGAAAAGGGGTTATGATATGTGGACTGAACTGCAGAATGCCGGAATAAGAGGGGGATAGCTAGTCCTTTCGAAGACTACGCTTCGGGTAACCTCTATCTTGCAGCAGAAGAACAGAGTAGATGGTAAGTTCACCAAGTAACATCGCATAGCATAATCCTAACCGATGATCCTCCCCTCGTCGCCCAGTGAGAGAGCGATCACCGATTGTATCTGGCACTTGGAAGGGTGTGTTTTATTAAGTATCCGGTTCTAGTTGTCATAAGGTCAAGGTACAACTCCAAGTCATCCTGTTACCAAAGATCATGGCTATTCAAATAGATTAACTTCCCTGCAGGGGTGCACCCCATTTCCAAACACGCTTGATCCTCTTTGTCCGGACACACTTTCCTAGGTCATGCCCGGCCTCGGAAGATCAACACGTCGCAGCCCTACCTTGGCACAACAGAGAGGTCAGCACGCCGGTCTAAATCCTATGGCGCAGGGGTCTGGGCCCATCGCCCATTGCACACCTGCACGTTGCGTACGCGGCCGGTGAGCAGACCTAGCCTCCCTTATACAAGAGCAGGTGTTCCAGTCCAACCCGGCGCGCGTCGCTCAGTCGCTGACATCACGAAGGCTTCGGCTGATACCACGACATCGAGTGCCCATAACTGTCCACGCGTAGTTGGTAAGTGTGTATAGGACAGTAGCCAGAATCAG
Source organism: Triticum dicoccoides (assembly GCF_002162155.2). Taxonomy (NCBI): domain Eukaryota; kingdom Viridiplantae; phylum Streptophyta; class Magnoliopsida; order Poales; family Poaceae; genus Triticum; species Triticum dicoccoides. Next base: position 413,192,177 of record NC_041390.1, on the reverse strand, counting down.
ATCAAATACCCAGATCTCGTTAAGCGTGTTATTTCGAAGTAACCGCGAATGCCGACCAGGGCCAGGCCCACCACTCACCTAGGTGGTCTCTGCCTGCCCTGTCGCTCCGCCATAGTGTAACAGTCGGGGGCCTTTGGGAACCCAGGCCCACCTCTACGGGGATGGACCCACCTGTCCTTTCAGCCCCCTCATCAGAATCACTTGCGGGTAATCAACGAGCCGACCCGACTTTAGTCATAACAAGTATAGTATGTATATATGTATGTATATACCCGTGATCACCTCCCGAGTGATCACGGCCCGATAGTATAGCATGGCAGACGGACTAGAATGTAGGGCCACTGATGAAGTACTAGCAACCTATACTAAGCATGTAGGATTGCAGGTTAGGTATCAACAGTTGTAGCAACAATGACAGACTATGCATCAGGATAGGATTAACGGAAAGCAGTAACATGCTACACTACTCTAATGCAAGCAGTATAGAGAAGAGTAGGCGATATTTGGTGATCAAGGGGGGGGGGGCTTGCCTGGTTGCTCTGGCAAGAGAGAGGGGTCGTCAACACCGTAGTCGTACTGGGTAGCAGCAACGTCGGTCTCGTAGTCTCTCGGAGAGAAGAGGGGGAATAAACAATGAATATAATGCAAACAGATGCATAACCATGCATGACAAGACAAGTAGCGGTGCTAGGGGTGCCCTCACGCGGTATGAGGTGATACCGGTGAAGGGGGGAAACATCCGGGAAAATATCCCCGGTGTTTCGCGTTTTCGGACAGATGAACCGGAGGGGTAAAGTTGCCTGTTCGCTATGCTAGGGATGCGTGGTGGACGAACGGCATGCATATCCGGATTCGTCTCGTCGTTCTAAGCAACTTTCATGTACAAAGTGTTTCCATTCAAGCTATGGTTTTTTATATTGATTTTAAAAGATTTAAATCATTTTTAGGATTTATTTAATTATTTAAATTCGACATTATCCATAACAGTGCATGTTGACGTCAGCATGATGTCAGCATGACCTCAACCTGATGTGTGGGTCCAGTGGGACCCACCTGTCATTCTCTTTTTAGGTTAATTAGGGTTTGTGTTAAACTAATTAATGTTTAATTAAACTAACAGGTTAATTAGATTAATTAAATAGGATTAATTAACTAATTAGTTTAATTATTATTTATTTATTTATATATTATTATATAAATATATATATATTGTTCTCAGGGGTGGGCCCCGTTTGTTATAGGGCCAAAGGCCATAAAGGGCGCAGGCCACGGGTTACGGGTGCGCCCCGTTCGGGCGCACGCCCGGGGGCACGCGGGCGTGGGCGCTAGCGGCCACGGTGGGGCACAGCGACGGCCAGGGATGGACGTAGGGGCGCATCCCGCCCAGTGCGGGGCGAGGTTGCCGGTGACGGGGTAGCCCACCTAGGGAGGGCGCAGCTGTGGTGGCGGGCGCCGAGACTGCCCGGGGGCTTGGCACAGCGGCAGGGCCGCCACGGGGCGGAACCGAGGGGAACACAGGGCACCGCAGTAGGGGTCGCAAGCACGGCGAGCGCGGCACCAGAGCGATACAAGGTGCGGGAGCGGCGTCGCAGCATGCCACGAGCGGCAATGGTGCGCACGCAACGCGAAGCGGCGGTGAGGCCACGGCTGGGTAGCGCGGCCGCAGATGTGATGTGGAGCAACATCGCAGGGCAGAGAGGGGAAGAGGGGGTCACGATGGGGTGCAGGGGTCGGGGCAAAGGCCTTGGGGAGGTTTGGCGAGGGAGAGGACGAGGCGGCGTGTCCGGCGAGGGCGGCGCCGAG
>NC_041390.1:413081276-413186222 GCF_002162155.2 Triticum dicoccoides | reverse complement strand
CATTTAAATTATTTATAGTATTTAAATGCCCAAAGTCAAATACAATATGATTTAATTCAAAAATCCAAAAATGACCTAAGAATATAATCATCATTTTTGGCAGAGGTTTCCACCTTAACCAGAAATCATGAACTTTTCTTAGGAACCTTTTGGGTTTATTGAAAAGATTTTAATTCACCCTAGTTGAGTTGATTTAATGCTAGGGTTTGAACATCCCCATTTCAATTTTAGGCAAAATTTAAACATGATGCAAACATGAAGCTAGCCTAGAGCACTACCAGCAGCTAGGGATGTGACAACTCACCCCCACTAAACAAGAATCTCGTCTCGAGATTCAAGCGTAGGGCAGGGTGAAAGGGGAACGCAAACTAGCACAATCTTCACGATCCAGGTTGCACTTCAAATGAACGTTGATTTGAACACCAACTTTGTCTTGTCGTCTTGCTCTGAGAACTCCAGCTATCATGACAACGAGGGGAAAGGAAAAACCCTAAAAGAATTGTTCTTCTCGAAGGTCGAACAACTCAAGATTAACCCACGGAATGAGACATAGCAACATCTCTCGAGCTGAGAGACGAAGCACGCACCCATAGGAATGGAGTGAAGCAGATGACGAAGGTTCACTAGGTAGACAACAATTTCATACCTAAGAAGGTGGTAAAAGATTGTCAACGTAGCGAGGAGTTGAGTTGCCATGATACCATAACGATACACCTTAGGGAAGGTGACTCGTAGAGATATCCCCTTAAGTGGCAAAAAGAATTACTTTTGATTCAGAGATCATTGAAACTCTTTAAACCAGCCTAAGGCAATTCACAACGATCGTTTGGAGGGGGTCGGTAGAATGGCATACTCGGACTTGGATGATGTGGATTACCTTGTTGAAGACAACGTAATGGATGAATTTTGCTTATCACCGAAAATGGAAGAGACCCATGGTAGAATGGCACATTGGCGGTGCAAGCTAGGAACAAAATGCAAATGCTGGGAATGATTCTGGTAACTGGGGAAGAACCCAACAAAAGAGAGTGAATTCACTGTTTTGAAAAGGTCATAGCATTTGCCGAGGAAACTGAGAGGAATCCCAGTTAGAGATGATGATAACACGTAGTGCTTGTGCGTGCTCTCAAGAACTTGAGCATTTCCATAATCATCAAGGTTTTATCAACAACCGCGTCAAGGGTGCTGACAACACAACATACTACCATGATAAATAGCGATGGACGATGCAGATGCGAAGGAGGATAACACTTTCTCAGATTTCACCTTAGCGAGGCCAAGCAAATAAAATCTGGATGATCGACCGAGAAACATTTAGCACTCCGCTTCTAATGTTCTCCTTGATGTGCTAGTATAACCCATTCATAGATATGGTTTGATATCTAAAACATCAAGTAAAAGGTCGGACTTCGGGAACACAAAAATCCATAGGGGCAACTAGGGAGTAAATCCTACGAAATCCCTATGGGGGGGGTGGCCAACTTCCTCAAACAAGATACTATAATAATAGGTCTACCGGATGGGTGTGTTGGCCACGACATCCACCTTACCGGTTATCGAGAGACCAATATTATAGTTCTTGGAGAATGTTCCAACCATCATATCTGCCTGAGATTCAGATCTGGTTGGTGTCAGGATATCCCAGACTCATCAAGTCTAGAAAGAAAAATGAAAGTTTGCAACACAAATCGACGAGATGACGTTGCGAGATTCTCGGGAAATGAACTACGATAGCAAGCTCCAAAACATGAGCTGGTTCTGCTACAAACATGTGAACACGTTGTCCCAGACAAAACATTATCACATGGTAGTCTTACAACAAAACACTACCGAGTTCAGGTGGGGAACCATAATCGAGGACATTGAAGTCCTTGCATAAGGCATGCTCTTAAGAAGGAACTTCTTCTCCTTGAACAAATCAATCAGTGGCTTGGTGTGCTCGGAACCCATATGGAATGAAGGTTGCAAGTCTCCAGACCACAGAATACTTCGCACATATGCATGACTGACTTGGGATGATTCCGGAGGAAGCAAAACTAACTTTCTCAAATTCACGGCGGCAACTTTCACCAAATGCACGTGTATTAGGGAAAATCACTACTTTCATTCAAACATATGCTTCATGAACGAAACACGAAGAAATGCTTACACAAGTTTCCAACACTAGGTTGATGTTCAACATGATTCATGGGGGGAGACAAAATGCTAGTGATGGGCTCAACAGCAACTCATCGGAATTTCCATATCACTGGACTTCCACCATCATGTGAACACGGTGATAGCATTGGTCAGACCAAAGATGTAATGGTGTATGCTCGAGGGATCAACCACGAGTAAGACAACATTATGAATATCGTTGGTTCTGGTCTGATTGGATGATAGCCCATACTCAAATTATAGATGGGGTAAGACAATAGGTCCAACAACTGATCACAAGGACCAATTAATGAAGATATCATCTTTCTTCAACACACACACATACACAGAAAGATATCCCTTAACATGAACTAAGTCAGACAAGCTTTTATCTTCCAACTCTCCAAGTTGTTGTCTAGCTTAACCAACTAGCTCCGGGATATCCATCACAGATTCTTGGAGAAAGGGTGGTTCACAAGAACCCGACTTGATCACGAGCTCAACATAGCAGTCAGGTGACAACCTGGTAATACTTCCGAGAAGATATTCGGAAAATCACGAACCACCGGTATGTTACTAAGCTTGGGAACAATCTCGCTTTTGAGGGCAAGACGATATGATCAAATGAGTGAGGACTTGACAAGATCCTAACTCATCAATCGAAGGGTGCACCGAAATAAGGACTAGGTAGCACGATCAGTCTTAGAAGGATGATTCAAAACCAACACGCTAAGAATGAAATTATTATCCTTTAACTACCAAGCAACGAGGTTGCTGGGAGTATTGATTTCACACATCACAATTCATTTGATGGTATTCCGGTTGCATCAACACGAGGGCCGAGGAATGACTAATGATGGTGAGAAGTATCACTGTACCAAAAGTTCATAGGATGGCGTGCAATTCCTATAACAATCTCGATATAGAATAAGGTAATACTCTAAGGTAGAACAGAACCAAAAGCTGGATTGGCATTTGATCTGCGGAATACAACTACTTTGACCCAATCCGAGATATGGATGAGGTACTGGAGTTTGTTTCTCCTAGTCATTCCGCGATAGAATGGCTTGACGGACCACAAAAGTAATAGGCATCGATAAACGAACGCACGCATACTCTTGACTATCAATTGATAGACGAGGGTCAGAATGCAACTAAAGAGAACAACTCAAAGGAACATATAACTTTCTGAGTTGTGGATGCATAGATTAGTATGTCGAACCAAGTTCAACATATTTCTTCCGGATAACCCATGCAGAAAGGTAGAACTGGCAGAGTCATGATTTATGAATGGAGAACTCCTCAAGAGTACTCTAATTGTGATTTTTTTTGATCCAATAAACATCTGCCATAAGTAGCTCATGGTATTTGGAAGAAGAAGATACCACGGACTTCGAGGACTATCGCAAAGGTTACTAATATCCTAAAGGCACTAGCAATTACTATCAACATGAAGTAGGTAGAGTGAATCTCGGGTTCAAGAACCCAGGGACAGAATACCTATTACTAAGTAGCATCACGGGATGCTTCCGAGAATAAAGGCCAGAATCTTCACACTAGGACACAAATCATGGCTAGACCACTAGATGATCCCCTAAGCACTTAGGGTCATAATAATAATTCCAACATATATGTCGAGGCAATAATTACCTCAACACACCGATTAGTGTGGTTAATCTGGCCCATAGGAACATCGGAAACAGAAGGAAGGGATTTGCAAATGCATCGGACTATTTAGAAACCTGGGATGACTCGGACAGCATAACGGCTATAATTGCTCAAAAAGATTTGAGACAATCACAAAAATGGTGACATAACCACTCAGAAGCACAATATCAAGGTTCCGAGATCAACAATTAACATACGGAAGTAGTAGGAACTGAACTGAGACTTAAATCCAACAATCTTATAAGTCTACTGATTAGTAACACGTGATCCTAATAGAAAGAAGAGATAGCCTAGTTCTTAATCCCCGTAGGAAAGATAAGATGACTCAGATCAGAAGGGCATGAGGTATAAGGAGTAAAAAGAGCCTTACGTTCCATCCCACAATCAACTCCCTTATATAACTAAAGAATTTTCTAGACTCAACTTCGACCAGTTTGGCTTGGTAATCCTACAGGCAGTCAAGCTCTGATACCAACGTTGTCAGGACCCCGACTCAATGTCACATCGATCTAGCCGGTAACACCTCATATCACTTTGCGGCCTCACGCACGGTATCCCCACGGTGTCGCCTTACCTTTGCCCGGGACCGTTTGCGCATTTTGGCTCACGTATATAATAGTGTCGCTAGCATCCATATGATAAAGAGCCCGGGCTGACATGGCTAGTCGTAAACCCAAAGTGGCACAGACTTACAGGGACAGGCATCCATGACCCAGCATCGAACGTGTCGGTCATCAGCAAGTGGGTCCGGGCTGTAGCACTGGGCTAGCAGGACTCCGGTAAACCGGGCTGTAGCGGGCTAACAGGACTCCGGTACTCAATGCGTGACATTTCCCCGAAGGGACAGACACAGGAACGAAGAAGGACACATGCCGGCCAGCCTAAGTGTTCCAGAGCAGTAGCAAGCTACCATGGCTCAGCGGTAACACTAGGAGACATTTCCCGGTAAGAGAGGCTACTAAAGATAAACAACTAGGTAGTCAGATCTCACACATACCAAGCATTTCAGTAGCATACACACAATATGCTCGATATGTGCAAATACAACGAAGCATCACAACATGACTCTACGACACAAGTACTTATTCAATAGGCTCCGAGGAACGAGATATTACAAACAGGGGTCTCATGACCCAACAATCAGAGCATACAAGTCAAAGCACAAGCGGAAGCTATCATGTCTGGGTACAGACATCTATAAATGAAAAAGGCTGAGAAGCCTGACTATCTATCAGATCCTGCCGAGGGCACAAGATCGTAGCTGAGGTAACAAGCTAAACGTCGAAGTCCACGTGGAACTACTAGTGAGACCGAAGTCTCTCTGCAAAAACATAAAATAGGCAAACGTGAGTACAAATGTACCCAGCAAGACTTACATCAGAACTAACTACATATGCATCATTATCAACAAAGGGGATGGTGGAGTTTAACTGCAGCAAGCCAGCTTTGACTCGGTGGCTAACCTAAACTACGACTGCAAGTAACTCTTTTGAGGTGGCGCACACGAGTCCACATATTCACCAACCAATACACCACTATGGAACCGCTCCCGTCTCCCTACGAGAACGCCATCCATAGCACTCACGCTTATCTTGCGTATTTTAGAGTATCCACTTTCACTTGTCTATGAACTGATATAAGCAACCCAGAAGTCCTTTTCCGCGGACACGGCTATTCGAATAGATCATATTAACCCTGCAGGGGTGTACTTCTTCATACATGTTTCCACCACTTAGCGTCTGCACACGACATGTGCTCGGCAGACTTCAAGCGAAAGCCGACGTGGGTGTAGACCACGACCTACCTAAACACCTAAGTCTCTAGTCCAGGTTTATCGCCTATTCGGGTTCCATCCATGAGGAGATCCGGCCGGAGTTTCGCTCACAGCCCCAAACGATGTGAACAGGGTTCCGTGACACCAAACGGGTGCCCGGTTTACCCGGCCACGTGCCTACCGCATCACAGCCCACCCCTACGGTCAGCGCTGTCCACGGCCTCCAGCATACTACAAGCACCAGAAACTACTTGCAACTCCTGGACAGAGGACAAGGGTGAATAAGAAGTCGAGCGGGGTCATATTTCAGGGCCCAATGTATGGTAGTAGCTGAATCATGGATCACAAACACAGAACTCAGTTCCGGAGGACGGCTGCAATGAGACAACCCACCATGTACTCCTACATGGCCTCTCACCGCTACCTTTACCAAATCGTGTTCAAACACTTAGCTCACACACAGTAGGACATGTTCACACGCCTCTGATTCATCCCCGATGAATCAGACCTGACTCAACTCTAAGCAGTAGCAGGCATGACAAACAAGCATGAATGAGTAGGCACAACAGGGCTCAAACAATTCCTACTCATACTAGTGGGTTTCATCTATTTACTGTGGAATGACAGGTCATGCAAAGGATAAAGGGGTTCAGCTACCGCAGCAAGTAACAGATGAATCGTTGTTGTCCTAATGCAGTAAAAGAGAGCAGGAGCGAGCGAGTGGGATTTTATCGGAATGAACAAGGGGGTTTTGCTTGCCTGGCACTTCTGAAGATAGCATTGAGTCTTCATCAGTGTCAACGATCACATCATCGATATCACGTCTATCGAGAGGGGACAATACCGGCAACACAAAAGGGAACAAAATCAATGCAATGCACAATATGATGCATGATCATGACATGGCAAAATGAATGTGTTTTGGGCTAATGCAACTAGCAACAGATTAAATGAAGTTGGTTTGAATACAAAATTCAAATTCAAACTCCATATGTGATTATTCAAATGCCATTTAATTGATTTGTGCTAAACAGCAGCTATAAGTTGTTCTAACATGCATGAAAATGGTACAGATGGATTCCTTGAATTTTTCTGATAATTTTTCATATATAAATTATTTAATTTGGAGTTACGGTTAATTTTCTATGAATTATTGAAGTTTATACAATTTTCTGGAATTTCAGAATTAAATTAAATCCAGAAATGATTTAGTTGCGTCAGCATGACGTGACAGTGACGTCAGCGAGTCAACGGCCGTTGTCCAGGTCAAATCTGACCTGTGGGCCCCATATGTCAGTGTCACAGGAGTTAATCCCGGTCAAACCCAGCGCTGACTGGGGTTTGACCAGGGGTGGGGCCCGCTGTCAGCGGCTGGTGAGGTGGCTAATGGTGGGGATTAGTGCTAAATAAACCGCCACGTCAGCCTCGCCGGGGTTCGGCCGGCGACGACCAAACCGCGCGGCGGTGCTTCGCCGGAATGGGCTACAGGCGGCGAGAAAGCGCGCGGAGACCACCGGGGCGTAGCCCGTGCTCTTCCGCATCCAACGGAGCAGGAAGGAGCGGACGGGGTGCGCTGTACTCGCCGAAGTCGAGCTCGCGGCGGCGGCCGGAGCTCGGGCAACAGCGGAGATGGCGCTATGGTGCATGGGAGGAGGGGCTGGTGGGCGCTACGGGCTCCTGGGAGCGCTCTGAGTACGTCTGCGTGCTCGGTTTGGACGGAGGTGAACCAAAACGACGACGGCGACAAGTCCGGCGCCGGTGAGGTCTTGGTCCCGACGGAAACGACGGATACGACGAGCTAATGGACAGGGAAGAAGGGGGGGTCGGTAGAGGAGCTCACGGCGGGGTCGTTGGTGATCTCAGAGAGCTCGGGGACGGCCTGGTGATGACGAATCGGTCGACGGCGGCCGTCGGTGCGGAGGACGAAGATGGCGTCGGCGACGGCGCTGCTAGGCATCCGCAGGCGTGTTCTTCGGCGTGGAGCTTCACAACAGCGAGGCGGAGCTAGGGGTCACAGCCACGGGGCAAGGGGACGGCGGTGGGCGCGGTGCCTTGCAGCGGCGGCACCGGCTGATTTGGGCGGCCGTGAGAGAGAGAGAGAGAGCAGAGGAGCGAGGGGGAAGAGAGGACCAGAGAGTGAGAGAGCATCGGGGTCACGTGGCGTCGCGGAGGAAGTCCAGGGCGATGGGGGGGCAGCAGGAGGTGGAAGCAGGAGGTGGCGCTCGGGCGCGGGCGCGTCGACACGCCTCTGCCTACTGGCAGAGGTTGAAGACGGTGGGGAGTTGGGCTGGGCCGGCCGGGGGAGATGGGCCAGGTAAGTGGCCTGGGTGGCTGCAGGTAATGTTTCTCTCTCTCTTCTATAATTCTGTTCTGTTTTATCTTTTTCTATTTCTGCAATTTGTTTGTGATTTGTTTTAAAATATCAAATCATTTTTATAAAATCCTGGAAATAATTATGGGTACTTTCTGAATTATTTCAGTGACCCTTATCAATTTCCAACATTTATTTGAGCATTTAAATTATTTATAGTATTTAAATGCCCAAAGTCAAATACAATATGATTTAATTCAAAAATCCAAAAATGACCTAAGAATATAATCATCATTTTTGGCAGAGGTTTCCACCTTAACCAGAAATCATGAACTTTTCTTAGGAACCTTTTGGGTTTATTGAAAAGATTTTAATTCACCCTAGTTGAGTTGATTTAATGCTAGGGTTTGAACATCCCCATTTCAATTTTAGGCAAAATTTAAACATGATGCAAACATGAAGCTAGCCTAGAGCACTACCAGCAGCTAGGGATGTGACATTGGGCATAATAATAAAATAGGTTTGTATTTGTTTATTATTTAATGGTATTAAAAAATGATTTAGTAACTACTTTATTCACAATAGAGCATATAAATACTTTTACAAAAATGTTGGATTAGCACCATAATTGGTTATGGAATATTTGCCACATTTTGAACATCTAATTTTGCACGTTTGGGAAATTTTAATTTTGGACTTTAATTGAATTTGAAATTTGAACCGGTTTCGAACCAATGCGAGTTATCAACAGTAAGCATGTGACGTGGTATCATTCGCAAAGGAATTACTATAGCTTAATTATCCATGCGTCATAGGCTAGTCGTAATCGCCGCCGCTGGAGCTTTCGCCAAGAGAAGAGCCACCGTAGCTGGACGAGGCGCGGTCGGCGGGCTCGCCTCGTCGCGGCCATCGCCGAGACCCAGCACCTCCTCGCCGTCGTTCGTTGATACGTCTCCAACGTATCTATAATTTTTGATTGCTCCATGCTATATTATCTACTGTTTTGGACTATATTGGGCTTTATTTTCCACTTTTATATTATTTTTGGGACTAACCTATTAATCGGAGGCCTAGCCCAGAATTGCTGTTTTTTGCCTATTTCAGTGTTTCGAAGAAACGAAATATCAAACGGAGTCCAAACGGAATTAAACCTTCAGGAAAGTGATTTTCTCACCGAATGTGATCCAGGAGACTTGGACCTTGCTCCAATGAACAAAAGAGGCGGTCATGAGGGTGGGGGCGCCCCCCTGCCTCGTGGGCCCCTCGGTGCTCCTCCGGCGTACTTCTTCCTCCTATATATACACACGTACCCCCAAACGATCAGAACAGGAGCCAAAAACCTAATTCCACCACCGCAACTTTCTGTATCCATGAGATCCCATCTTAGGGCCTGTTTCGGAGCTCCGCCGGAAGAGGGCCATCACGGAGGGCTTCTACATCATCCTAGCCTCTCCGATGAAGTGTGAGTAGTTTACCTCAGACCTTCGAGTCCATAGTTAGTATCTAGATGGCTTCTTCTCTCTCTTTGAATCTCAATACAAAGTTCTCCCCCTCTCTTGTGGAGATCTATTCGATGTAATCTTCTTTTTGTGGTGTGTTTGTTGAGACCGATGAATTGTGGGTTTATGATCAAGTCTATCTATGAATAATATTTGAATCTTCTCTGAATTCTTCTATGTATGATTGGTTATCTTTGCAAGTCTCTTCGAATTATCCATTTGGTTTGGCCAACTAGATTGGTAGTTCTTGCCATGGGAGAAGTGCTTAGCTTTGGGTTCGATCTTGCGGTGTCCTTTCCCAGTGACAGAAGGGGCAGCAAGGCATGTATTGCATCGTTGCCATCGAGGATAACAAGATGGGGTTTATTTATTGCATGAATTTATCTCTCTACATCATGTCATCTTGCTTAAGGCGTTACTATGTTTTTAACTTAATACTCTAGATGCATGCTGGATAGCGGTCGATGAGTGGAGTAATAATAGTAGATGCAGAATCGTTTCGGTCTACTTGTCATGGACGTGATGCCTATATACATGATCATGCCTAGATATTCTCATAACTATGCTCAATTCTGTCAATTGCTCAACAGTAATTTGTTCACCCACCATAGAATACTTATGCTCTTGAGAGAAGCCACTAGTGAAACCTATGGCCCCCGGGTCTATTCTCATCATATCAATCTCCATCACTTTAATCTTGCTTTGCTTTTTACTTTGCTTTTACTTTTTACTTTGCATCTTTATACCAAAAATACCAAAAATATTGTCTCTATCAGATCTCACTCTCGTAAGTGACCGTGAAGGGATTGACAACCCCTAATCATGTTGGTTGCGAGTAGCTATCGTTTTGTGCAGGTACGAGGGACTTGAGCGTGGCCTCCTACTGGATTGATACATTGGTTCTCAAAAACCGGGGGAAATACTTACGCTACTCTGCTGCGTCATCCCTTCCTCTTCGGGGAAAACCAACGCAAGCTCAAGACGTAGCAAGAAGGATTTCTGGCACCGTTGTCTGGGAGTCTACGCAAAAGGTCAACATACTAAGTACCCATCACAATCCCTATCTCTCGCATTACATTATTTGGCATTTGCCTCTCGTGTTCCTCTCCCCCCAATTCACCCTTGCTATTCTTTTCGCCCTCTGTCTCTCTCTATCCTCCCTACCTATTTGCCTCTTTTGCCCGCTTGCCTTTTTGTTTGCTCATGTGCTAGTTTGCTTTCTTGTCGTTATGTCTGAAATTGGGGAAGTTATCGCTAATATGGGCGATAACAATATCATGGAAAGTTCTGATGCTCCTGCTGAAGAACCCCCTACCTACCATACAAAAAGATTTCGAATCGGTAGTGGTAATATTATTGGAAAAGGAGTTATTCAAGATTTCTTTACTTGTGCCGGTGGTTTGCCCTCTATGGGCGGTTCTATTCTCCATAGAACTAGTAGTCTTGCGGACGCTATTGTCATGCTTATCATTGAACTTGAAAGGCAATTTATGCATATGCACCCATCTATACAAAGAGTTTTCCTAGAATTTTCTAATATCGAGCATTCCTCTGTTAAGCGTGCCGCTACTATCTTTTTGGCTCATGAATTCAGATTTATAATAAAAGAAGCCAAAGAAATCTTTGCGCACTATAGGGTTGACGCTGGTCATCCTCCCATAGAATCTATCCTCTTCGATCAAGAAGAAATTATGCGCTTTCAATCTCCTGACTATGTTGCTTTTAATGAAAACCTTAGAAAAAAGGTGCCAACCAATATTTTAATTGATAGAATCTCTGAACTTAATGATGATTTGGCTATTCGAAATAATGAGATAGGATACTCTCTTGAGTCTAGGCTCACAAAGTTCTGTCAAAAGAATGCTTATAATGATGAATTGGTTGTACATTACGAAGGGCCGAAAGAGGAACCTATACCTCCTAAAATTGATCTCGGGGACTTATGTCCTATTAAATTTAGCAATTTTGATTAATTTTGCTTGCCTCAAAGAAAACTTGCTGCTGAACGCAGAGAATATGAAATGAGCTTCACCGATCTATCTTATTACTATGGCAATACCTAGATCTATCCTCGCTTTTATGCCTAGCTAGGGGCGTTAAACGATAGCGCTTGTTGGGAGGCAACCCAATTTTATTTGTATTCCTTGCTTTTAGCTCCTGCTTAGTAATAAATAAATTATTTAGCCTCTGTTTTGATTGTGTTTTTTGTGTTTAATTAGTGTTTGTGCCAAGTAGAACCGTTGGGAAGACTTGGGGAAAGTCTTGTTGAACTTGCTGTAAAAAACAGAAACTTTAGCGCTCACAAGAACTGCTGCCATTTTTATTTGAAGAGTGCTATTTAGTTAATTATTTTTTAAGATGATTAATAGATAAATTCCTCACGTCCAGCAATTTATTTTAGAATTTTTGGGGTTCCAGATCTTGCGCTAGCTACAGATTACTACATACTGTTCTGTTTTTGACAGATTCTGTTTTTCGTGTGTTGTTTGCTTATTTTGATGAATCTATGGCTAGTAAAATAGTTTCTAATCCATAGAGAAGTTGGAATACAGTAGGTTTAACACCAATATAAATAAATAATGAGTTCATTACAGTACCTTGAAGTGGGCTTTTGTTTTCTTTCGTTAACGGAGCTCACGAGTTTTCAATTTTGAGTTTTGTGTTGTGAAGTTTTCATGTTTTGGGTGAATTCTTTTAATGGATCATGGAACAAGGAGTGGAAAGAGCCTAATATTGGGGATGCCCATGGCACCCCCAAGATAATCCAAGGACACCAAGAAGTCAAACATTGGGGATGCCCCGGAAGGTATCCCCTCTTTCGTCCACTTCCATCGGTAATTTACTTGGACCTATATTTTTATTCACCAACATGATATGTGTTTTGCTTGGAGTGTCTTTTATTATTTGTGTCTTTGTGTATTAGTATGCCACAATCATCCTTGCTGTACACAACTTTTGAGAGAGCCATGCATGAATTAAAATTTGATAGAATACTCTATGTGCTTCACTTATATCTTTTGAGCGTTATAATTTTGCTCTATGTGCTTCACTTAGATCTTTTAGAGCATGGTGGTGGATTTGTTTTAAAGAAACTATTGATCTCTCATGCTTCACTTAAATTATTTTGAGAGTCCCTTAATAGCATGGTAATTTTCTTAATAATAATATGCTTGGTATTCAAGATTTGTGAAACTTTGTTTTGAGTGTGTTGATTACTAAGAAAAGATTGAAGCATGATAATTGTTTTGAGATATGGAGGTGATAATATTAAAGTCATGCTAGTTGAGTAGTTGTGAATTTAAAGAATACTTGTGTTAAAGTTTGTGATTCCCGTAGCATGCACGTATGGTGAACCGTTATGTGATGAGGTCGGAGCATGATTTATTTATTGATTGTCTTCCTTATGAGTGGCGGTCGGGGACGAGCGATGGTATTTTCCTACCAATCTATCCCCCTAGGAGCATGCGCGTAATACTTTGCTTTGATAACTTCTAGATTTTTGCAATAAGTATATGAGTTCTTTATGACTAATGTTGAGTCCGTGGATTATACGCACTCTCACCCTTCCACCTTAGCTAGCCTCTCTAATACCGCGCACTTTTAGCCGGTATCATACACCTACCATATACCTTCCTCAAAACAGCCACCGTACCTACCTATTATGGCATTTCCATAGCCATTCCGAGATATATTGCCATGCAACTTTCCACCATCTAGTTCATCATGACACACTCCATCATTGTCATATTGCATATCCTGGTACACCGCCGGATGCATTCATATAGTCATATTTTGTTCTAAGTATTGAGTTGTAAGAAAAATAAAAGTTTGGTCATCATCATTATTAGAGCATTGTCCCAGTGAGGAAAGAATGATGAAGACTATGATTCCCCCATAAGTCGGGATGAGACTCCGGACGGAAAATAAAAATATATATAAATAAAACAGGCCAAAGAAGCCCAAATAAAAAGAGGCCATAAAAAAAGAGAAAAGTCCCAAACAAAAATATATATAAATAAAAAAATGAGAGAAAAAGAGAGAAGGGACAATGTTACTATCCTTTTACCACACTTGTGCTTCAAAGTAGCACCATGATCTTCATAGTAGAGAGTCTCTCATGTTATCACATTCATATACTAGTGGGAATTTTTCATTATAGAACTTGGCTTATATATTCCAATGATGGGCTTCCTCAAATTTCCCTAGGTCTTCATGAGCAAGCAAGTTGGATGCACACCCACTTAGTTTCTTTTTGAGATTTCATATACTTATAGCTCTAGTGCATCTGTTGCATGGCAATCCCTACTCACTCACATTGATATCTATTGATGGGCATCTCCATAGCCCGTTGATACGCCTAGTTGATGTGAGACTATCTTGTCCTTTTGGTCTTCTCCACAACCACCATTCAATTCCACCTATAGTGCTATATCCATGGCTCACGCTCATGTATTGCGTGAAGATTGAAAAAGTTTCGAAAAAGTTAGAGTATGAAACAATTGCTTGGCTTGTCATCGGGGTTGTGCATGATATAAATATTTTGTGTGGTGAAGATAGAGCATAGCCAGACTATATGATTTTGTAGGGATAACCTTCTTTGGCCATGTTATTTTGAGAAGACATGATTGCTTTATTAGTATGCTTGAAGTATTATTATTTTTATGTCAATATAAACTTTTGTATTGAATCTTTCTAATATGAATATTCATACCACAATTAAGAAGATTTGCAATGAAATTATGCCAAGTAGCACTCCGCATCAAAAATTCTCTTTTGATCATTTACCTACTCGAGGACGAGTAGGAATTAAGTTTGGGGGTGACTGATATGTCTCCAACGTATCTATAATTTTTGATTGCTCCATGCTATATTATATACTGTTTTGGACTATATTGGGCTTTATTTTCCACTTTTATATTATTTTGGGACTAACCTATTAATTGGAGGCCCAGCCCAGAATTGTTGTTTTTTTGCCTATTTCAGTGTTTCGAAGAAACGAAATATCAAACGGAGTCCAAACAGAATAAAACCTTCGGGAACATGATTTTCTCACCGAACGTGATCCAGGAGACTTGGACCCTGCTCCAAGGAACAAAAGAGGCGGTCACGAGGGTGGGGGGTGCCCCCCCTAGGGCGCGCCCCCCTGCCTCGTGGGCCCCTTGGTGCTCCTCCGGCGTACTTCTTCCTCCTATATATACACACGTACCCCCAAACGATCAGAACAGGAGCCAAAAACCTAATTCCACCACCGCAACTTTCTGTATCCACGAGATCCCATCTTGGGGCCTGTTCCGGAGCTCCGCGGGAAGAGGGCCGTCATCACGGAGGGCTTCTACATCATCCTAGCCTCTCCGATGAAGTGTGAGTAGTTTACCTCAGACCTTCGGGTCCATAGTTAGTAGCTAGATGGCTTCTTATCTCTCTTTGAATCTCAATACAAAGTTCCCCCTCTCTTGTGGAGATCTATTTGATGTAATCTTCTTTTTGCGGTGTGTTTGTTGAGACCGATGAATTGTCGGTTTATGATCAAGTCTATCTATGAATAATATTTGAATGTTCTGTGAATTCTTTTATGTATGATTGGTTATCTTTGCAAGTCTCTTCGAATTATCCGTTTGGTTTGGCCAACTAGATTGGTAGTTCTTGCCATGGGAGAAGTGCTTAGCTTTGGGTTTGATCTTGCGGTGTCCTTTCCCAGTGACAGAAGGGGCATCAAGGCACGTATTACATCATTGCCATCGAGGATAACAAGATGGGGTTTATTTCATATTGCATGAATTTATCTCTCTACATCATGTCATCTTGCTTAAGGTGTTACTCTGTTTTTAACTTAAAACTCTAGATGCATGCTGGATAGCGGTCGATGAGTGGAGTAATAGTAGTAGATGTAGAATCGTTTCGGTCTACTTGTCACGGACGTGATGCCTATATACATGATCATTCCTAGATATTCTCATTACTATGCTCAATTCTGTCAATTGCTCAATAGTAATTTGTTCACCCACCGTAGAATACTTATGCTCTTGAGAGAAGCCACTAGTGAAACCTATGGCCCGGGGTCTATTCTCATCATATCAATCTCCATCACTTTAATCTTGCTTTGCTTTTTTACTTTGCTTTTACTTTTTACTTTGCATCTTTATACCAAAAATACCAAAAATATTGTCTCTATCATATCTCACTCTCGTATGTGACCGTGAAGGGATTGACAACCCCTAATCGCGTTGGTTGCGAGTAGCTATCATTTTGTATAGGTACGAGGGACTTGACTGTGGCCTCCTACTGGATTGATACCTTGGTTCTCAAAAACTGAGGGAAATACTTACGCTACTCTGCTGCATCATCCCTTCCTCTTCGGGGAAAACCAACGCAAGCTCAAGACGTAGCATTCGTCCCGGGGCAGCACCCGGTGCGGCGAACATCTTCCCCAAACACCCTCACATAGAGGGTCGCATCACCATCATACTTGAAATGGAGGGTGCAGCGCCTGCCCATGCCGCACGCGTGGGCGAACGTCCGCCAACCGCGGACCAGAGCTATGTTGCCCGCGGCGGAGACTTCAACCGCAACCCAGGAGGCCCTGTTGCAGCAGCCGTCCGCCTGCAGCTAGAGCCCGCCTGGACCAGAGGCCGGCAGCTCGTCGATGAAGAAGCGCGGATGCTGAAGCCAGTTGCCGGCTGGATCCTCCGACCAGACAACGAACTATGACAGCACCTCCGCCGAGTGGAAGCGTGGCCGGGGAGGCCGCGCAACCACGGCACGTCTCCCCTCATCGACGGGGCTGTCGCGACCGGAGCGACCCCCACCACACGCAGCGGCGCCACCCCAGGAGCGGGGCGCCATGGCAGGATTCGTGGTGTGCTTGCGGGATGGACGCGTCCCTTCTTCGGCGTCGGGGAGCCGGGCCCCTCGTGAGGGGCCTTTCCTTTCTTTGCGGCGGAGAACCTCTTCGATGGCACCATTGGAGTCGGTGGTGGAGCAGAGGAGGAAGAAGCTGGCGGAATGGGAAGAAGTGGGGGACGGGGGCTCTGCCCCATTCCATATTTATAGTAGGAGAAGGCCAACCAGCACCCCCCCCCCGATCACAGGTAATGATGGTTTTCCTTGCATGTCGCAGGGACTTATCAAGTTGGGCAGTTGCCGAGGCAGCATGGGGAAGTGGAGACTCCCATGTACAATCAACCGCCACATATCAACCGAGGCCACAGGCTTTTGGGGGCTCGCGGTGCTCCGCGCTTGACCTTTGGTTTCGCCTCGAAGCCAAGCCCGAGCGCGCCTTGGGCCCGGGGGCTACTGTCGGCGTTCTAGGAACGAGGGTCCCTAGACTTGCCTGCCGGCGGCCCATGGTGTGGCTGAGCTTGCAGGTCTGTACGACCCATCTTCATCGACGAGGTATTCAAGACCCTCGCGAGGTGGGCGACGCAAGACCTCCTCAGGAGCGGCCTCGCCAGGTAGGCTCATGAGCAGCGGACAGATCAAGGCAAGGCAAACCTCGCGAGGTCCTCGAGACGTGAGCCATGACGTTCAAGACCAGGCAGCTGCCAGCGTGCAGTGTCCTTGCTTCCTCTTTGGTGCCAAGGGGGCAAGCGCAGGTGCAGAGTATCGAGGCATCAAGCAAATGTTTCCATGTCGGTGCAATGAGACCAAGACTAGCAGGACGGCAGACGGAGGTCACCATGGAGCCCAAGACGGCGTCACCACCAGAGCCTTTTGCAGGCGAAGACTACTTTTGTTAGGATAAGTTGTACTAGCTGTCCCCTTTCAAATTGGCCATTGTTGGCTCCCTTCCGGGTCAATATTTGGGGAGAGGACCAGGGCCTACATAAGTAGAATTAGCCACCACAGTAGGGGGCAGACAAAAAGAGGGGAGGAAGAACTCATTCAGAGGCATCTCACCCACACAAGTTCACCAAGCACAAGAACACCTCAACCTCAGGAGGCTGTTCTTCCCCTTGTACTGTTCATCATCAGCCCAAGAGGCTATCCACCACCACCACACTAGAGTAGGGTATTACACGACAACGGTGGCCCGAACTAGTATAAATCTTGTGTCTTTGTGTTGCAAGTTCGTGGAGTTCATCCGTGAGATCTTAGCGAGCTAGGGCATGGATCAATAGGGAGAAAACCTTCGCACGCACCCCAGTGTTCGAACCTCGAGGATTTTGCCGGAACCCGTGATCCGACACAATCCCTACTCACTCACATTGATATATATTGATGGTCATCTCCATAGCCCGTTGATATGCCTAGTTGATGTAGGTCTATCTTCTCCTTTTTGTCTTCTCCACAACCATCATTCTATTCCACCTATAGTGCTATGTCCATGGCTCACACTCATGTATTGCGTGATGATTGAAAATATTTGAGAACATCAAAAGTATGAAACAATTGCTTGGCTTGTCATCGGGGTTGTGCATGATTTAAATATTTTGTGTGGTGAAGATAGAGCATAGCCAGACTATATGATTTTGTAGGGATAGCTTTCTTTGGCCATGTTATTTTGAGAAGACATAATTGCTTTGTTAGTATGCTTGAAGTATTATTATTTTTATCTCAATATTAAACTTTTGTCTTGAATCTTTCGGATCTGAACATTCATGACACAACAAAGAAAATTACATTGAGACTTATCCTAGGTACCATTCCACATCAAAAATTATGTTTTATCATTTACCTACTCGAGGACGAGCAGGAATTAAGCTTGGGGATGCTTGATACGTCTCCAACGTATCTATAATTTTTGAGTGTTCCATGCTATTATATTATCTGTTTTGGATGTTAATTGGATTATTTATACACTTCTATATTATTTTTGGGACTAACCTACTAAGCCAAGTCCCGGTGCAAATTGTTGTTTTTTTTGCCTATTTCAGTGTTTCGTAGAAAAGGAATATCAAACGGAATGAAACCTTCGGGAGAGTTATTTTTGGAACAAACGTGATCCAGAGGACTTGGAGTGGACGTCAAGAAACCAACGAGGAGGCCACGAGGCAGGGGCGCGCCTACCCCCTAGGTGCGTCTTCCACCCTCATGGGCCCCTCATGGCTCCACTGACCTACTTCTTCCTCCTATATATATATCCATATACCCCGAAAACATCCAGGAGCACCACGAAACCCTATTTCCACCACCGCAACCTTCTGTACCCAAGAGATCCCATCTTGGGGCCTTTTCCGGAGCTCCGCCGGAGGGGGAATCAATCACGGAGGGCTTCTACATCAACACCATACCCTCTCCGATGATGTGTGAGTAGTTTACTTCAGACCTTTGGGTCCATAGTTATTAGCTAGATGGCTTCTTCTCTCTCTTTGGATCTCAATACAATGTTCTCCTCAATCTTCTTGGAGATCTATTTCATGTAACTCTTTTTGCGATGTGTTTGTCGAGATCTGATGAATTGTGGATTTATGATCAAGTTTATCTATGAACAATATTTGATTCTTCTCTGAAATCTTTTATGTACGATTGGTTATCTTTGCAAGTCTCTTTGAATTATCAATTTGGTTTGGCCTACTAGATTAATCTTTCTTGCAATGGGAGAAGTGCTTAGCTTTGGGTTCAATCTTGCGGTGTCCTTTCCCAGTGACAACAGGGGCAGCAAGGGACGTATTGTATTGTTGCCATCGAGGATAAAAAGATGGGGTTTATATCATATTGCTTGAGTTTATCCCTCTACATCATGTCATCTTGCCTAATGCGTTATCTGCTCTTCTGAACTTAATACTCTAGATGCATGCTGGATAGCGGTCGATGTGTGGAGTAATAATAGTAGATGCAGAATCATTTCGGTCTACTTGTCGCGGACGTGATGCCTATATACATGATCATGCCTAGATATTCTCATAATTATGCACTTTTCTATCAATTGCTCGACAGTAATTTGTTCACCCACCATAATACTTATGCTATCTTGAGAGATGCCACTAGTGAAACCTATGGCCCCCGGGTCTATTTTCCATCATATAAGTTTCCAATCTATTTTACTTTGCAATCTTTACTTTCAGTCTATATCATAATAATACCAAAAATATTTATCTTGTTATTATTATCTCTATCAGATCTCACTCTCGTAAGTGACTGTGAAGGGATTGACAACCCCTTTATCGTGTTGGTTGCGAGGTTCTTATTTGTTTGTGCAGGTATGAGGGACTTGTGTGTAGTCTCCTACTGGATTGATACCTTGGTTCTCAAAAACTGAGGGAAATATTTACGCTACTTTGCTGCATCACCCTTTCCTCTTCAAGGGAAAACCAACAAGAGGTAGCAAAGGCATGTGCAGTTAGTCACCAAGCCAGACATGTTGTTTATGAGCCGAACGGGACTCTGTAAACCGCTGGGCGCCAAGCTATGTATATAAAGGGATGACCCGTTGGCGACTTAGGGCAAGAAAGAAGAGATTGAAAGCTAGGTCAAGCGTATTCGCTCCCTGGTAATCGATACTTAAGCAATACCACCTTAATTGGAGTAGGCCTTTACCTTCACCGCAAGAGGCCGAACCAGTATAAATTCATGTGACCTTTGTCCCGTTTAACCCCTTTAAGCTAACCTAGTGCGATGGCTCCACGACTAAGTACTCAGACTAGGATTTCTGCCGTGACAATTCCAGGACAGTTGGCGCCCACCATGGGGCCAGCGCATGGTGGTCTCGAGTTCTTATAGGGCAGCTTCGAAGGGATCGAAGGATACTCTGTGGGCCAGATGACCAAGAGTCGTCGCGGCAATCTCTACATCGACGACGCAGGCTGGGGCCTCCAAGCCGGCTCAATCGAGTACGGGTACTGGGTCCCCTTCGGTGGAATCCACGTATTCATCGGCAAGATCAGCGAACCGGGCCCTGAGTCGGACATCTGCACCGACATCATCGAGACGGCTCAGCGAGCACGACCCGCCCGGTTCAACCTGCCGTGAAGCGCGCCTTCATTGGGTTCATCCATGGGGCGGAATTTGAGGAAGGATCTATGTCTGGCGGTAAGACAGAGATCTACTCTGATGGTGAGTCATCCACGGGTGAGACCACTTTGTTGTATCAACTACAGGATGGCAGTCTTGGGGGCTATTCCAATGGCGACAGTATTCCGGACCCCTGTGAGCCGCCGAACCGGGCTGCGATTTTCATGGCCGGCACACAGCCAATGTAGAATTCTTCAACGGCAGCAACAATGATTTCCGGGTCAGCAATGGTGACGGCGGTCGGGGCAGGAGGCCACGCGCGCCTGTTGCTATCTCTTGAGCACTGCATTGGTTTTCCCTTGAAGAGGGAAGGGTGATGCAACAAAGTAGCGTAAGTATTTCCGTCAGTTTTTGAGAACGAATGTATCAATCCAGTACGAGGCTACGCGCGAGTCCCTCACACCTGCACAAAACAAATAAATCCTCGCAACCAACGCAATAAGGGGTTGTCAATACCTACACGGTCACTTACGACGGTGAGATCTGATAGATATGATAAGATAATATTTTTGGTATTTTTATGATAAAGATGCAAAGTAAAAAAAAAGGCAATGAAAATAACTAAGTGTTGGAAGATTAATATGATGAAGATAGACCCGGGGGCCATAGGTTTCACTAGTGGCTTCTCTCAATAGCATATGTATTTTATGGTGGGTGAACGAATTACTGTTGAGCAATTGATAGAATTGAGCATAGTTATGAGAATATCTAGGTATGATCATGTATATAGGCATCACGTCCAAGACAAGTAGATCGACTCCTGCCAGCATCTACTACTATTACTCCACACATCGACCGCTATCCAACATGGATCTAGAGTATTAAGTTCAAGAGAACAGAGTAACGCTTTAAGAAAGATGACATGATGTAGAGGGATAAACTCATGCAATATGATGAAAACCCCATCTTGTTATCCTCGATGGCAACAATACAATACGTGCCTTGCTGCCCTTACTGTCACTGGGAAAGGACACCGCAAGATTGCACCCAAAGCTAAGCACTTCTCCCATTGCAAGGAAGATCAATCTAGTAGGCCAAACCAAACTGATAATTCGAAGAGACTTGCAAAGATAACCAATCATACAAAAATAATTCAGAGAAGATTCACATATTGTTCATAGATAAACTTGATCATAAACCCACAATTCATCGGTCTCAACAAACACACCGCAAAAGAAGATTACATCGAATAGATCTCCACAAGAGAGGGGGAGAACTTTGTATTGAGATCCAAAAAGAGAGAAGAAGCCATCTAGCTAATAACTATGGACCCGAAGGTCTGAGGTCAAATACTCACACTTCATTGGAGGGGCTATGGTGTTGATGTAGAAGCCCTGCGTGATCGATGCCCCCTCCGGTGGAGCTCCGGAACAGACCCCAAGATGGGATCTCGTGGACACATAACGTTACGACGGTGGAATTAGGGTTTTGGCTCCGTCTCTGATCGTTTGTGGGTACGTAGGTATATATAGGAGGAAGAAGTACGTCGGTGGAGCAATAGGAGGCCCACAAGGGTGGAGGGCGCGCCTGGGGGAGGGGGGGTAGGCGCGCCCCCTACCTCGTGGCCTCCCTGTTGGTTGCTTTACGTAGTGCCCAAGTCTCCTGGATCTTGTTCGTTCCAAAAATCACATTCCCGAAGGTTTCAATCCGTTTGGACTCGGTTTGATATTCCTTTTCTTCGAAACCCTAAAATAAGCAAAAACAACAATTCTTGGTTGGGCCTCCGGTTAATAGGTTAGTCCCAAAAATAATATAAAAGTGTATAATAAAGCCCAATAATGTCCAAAATAGTAGATAATATAGCATGGAGCAATCAAAAATTATAGATACGTTGGAGACATATCAAGCATCCCCATGCTTAATTACTGCTCGTCCTCGAGTAGGTAAATGATAAAAACAGAATTTTTGATGTGGAATGCTACTAGGCATAATTTCACTGTAATTCTTCTTAATTGTGGCATGAATATTCAGATCCGAAAGATTCAAGATAAAATTTTAATATTGACATAGAAATAATAATACTTCAAGCATACTAACTAAGCAATTATGTCTTCTTAAAATAACATGGCCAAAGAAAGTTCATCCCTACAAAATCATATAGTTTAGTCATGCTCCATTTTCGTCACACAAGAATGCTCTCATCATGTACAACCCCAATGACAAGCCAAGAAATTGTTTCATACTTTAGTAATCTCAAACTTTATAAACCTTCATGCAATACATGAGCGTGAGCCATGGATATAGCACTATGGGTGTAATAGAGTATAATGATGGGGGTTATGTGGAGAAGACAAAAAATAAGAAAGTCTCACATCAACGAGGCTAATCAATGGGCTATGGAGATGCCCATCGATGGATGTTAACGCAAGGAGTAGGGATTGCCATGCAACGGATGCACTAGAGCTATAAATGTATGAAAGCTCAACAAAAGAAACTAGTGGATGTGCATCCAACTTGCTTGCTCACGAAGACCGAGGGCACTTGCAGAGGCCCATTGTAGGAATATACAAGCCAAGTTCTATAATGAAAAATTCCCACTAGTATATGAAAGTGACAAAACAACAGACTCTCTATCATGAAGATCATGGTGCTACTTTGAAGCACAAGTGTGGAAAAAAAGATAGTAGCATTGTCCCTTTTCATTTCTTTTTTTCTTTTTTTGGGCCTCTCTCTTTTTTTGGCCTTTCTCTTTTTCTTATTGGGACAATGCTCTATTAAATGATGATCACCACACTTCTATTTATTTACAACTCAATGATTACAACTCGATACTAGAACAAGGTATGACTCTATATGAATACCTTCGGCGGTGTACCGGGATATGCATTGAATCAAGTGTGACATGTATGAAAGAATTATGAATGGTGGCTTGGCCACAAATACGATGTAAACTACATGATCATGCAAAGCAATATGACAATGATGAACGTGTCATGATAAAGGGATGGTGGAAAGTTTCATGGCAATATATCTCGGAATGGCTATGGAAATGCCATAATAGGTAGGTATGGTGGCTGTTTTGAGGAAGATATAAGGAGGTTTATGTGTGAAAGAGCTTATCATATCACGGGGTTTGGATGCACCGGCGAAGTTTGCACCAACTCTCAATGTGAGAAAGGGCAATGCACGGTACCGAAGAGGCTAGCAATGATGGAAGGGTGAGAGTGCGTATAATCCATGGACTCAACATTAGTCATAAAGAACTCACTTACTTATTGCAAAAATCTACAAGTCATCAAAAACCAAGCACTATGCGCGTGCTCCTAGGGGGATAGATTGGTAGGAAAAGACCATCGCTCGTCCCCGACCGCCACTCATAAGGAGGACAATCAAAGAACACCTCATGTTTCAAATTTGTTACATAACGTTTACCATACGTGCATGCTATGGAAATTGCAAACTTTAACACAAGTATTTATCAATTTCACAACTACTCAACTACAACAACTTTAATATCACTACCTCCATATCTCAAAACAATCATCAAGCATCAAACATCTCTTAGTATTCAAAACACTCATAAGAAAGTTTTACTAATCTTGAATACCTAGCATGTTAGGATTATTTAAGAAAATTACCATGCTATTTAAGACTCTCAAAATAATCTAAGTGAAGCATGAGAGATCAATAGTTTCTATAAAACAAATCCACCACCGTGCTCTAAAAGATATAAGTGAAGTACTAGAGCAAAACTATATAACTCAAAAGATATAAGTGAAGCACATAGAGTATTCTAATAATTTCTGAATCATGTGTGTTTCCCTCAAAAGGTGTGTACAGCAAACAAGATTATGGTAAACTAAAAAGCAAAGACTCAAATCATACAAGATGCTCAAAGCAAAACACGTATCATGTGGTGAATAAAAATACAGCTCCAAGTAAAGTTACCGATGGAAGTAGACGAAAGAGGGGATGCCTTCCGGGGCATCCCCAAGCTTTGGCTTTTTGGTGTCTTAGATTATCTTGGGGGTGCCATGGGCATCCCCAATCTTAGGCTCTTGCCACTCCTTGTTACATAATCCATCAAATCTTTACCCAAAACTTGAAAACTTGACAACACAAAACTTAAAGTAGAAAATATCATGAGCTCCGTTAGCGAAAGAAAACAAAAGACCACTTCAAGGTACTGTAATGAACTCATTCTTTATTTTTATTGGTGTTAAACCTACTGTATTCCAACTTCTCTATGGTTTATAAACTATTTTACTAGCCATAGATTCATCAAAATAAGCAAACAACACATGAAAAACAGAATCTGTCAAAAACAGAACAGGCTGTAGTAATCGGTAGCTAGAGCAAGATCTGGAACCCCAAAAATTCTAAAATAAATTTCTGGACGTGAGGAATTTATCTATTAGTCATATGAAAAAAGAATTAACTAAATATCACTTTCAAAATAAAAATGGCAGCAGTTTTCGTGAGCACTAAAGTTTCTGTTTTTTACAGCAAGATTAACAAGACTTTCCCCAAGTCTTCCCAACGGTTCTACTTGGCACAAACACTAATTAAACACAAAAACACAACCAAAAAAGAGGCTAGATAAATTATTTATTACTAAACAGGAGCAAAAAGCAAGGAATAAAAATAAAATTGGGTTTCCTCCCAACAAGTGTTATCGTTTAATGCCCCTAGCTAGTCATAAAAAGCAAGGATAGATCTAGGTATTGCCATCTTTGGTAGGCAATCCATAAGTGGGTCTCATAATAGATTCATAAGGTAATTTAATTTTTTTTCTAGGAAAGTGTTCCATGCCTTTCCTTAACGGAAATTGGAATCTAATATTTCCTTCCTTCATATCAATAATTGCACCAATCGTTCTAAGGAAAGGTCTACCAAGAATAATAGGACATGAACGATTGCAATCTATGTCAAGAACGATAAAATCTATGGGCACATAATTCCTATTTGCAACAATAAGAACATCATTAATTCTTCCCATAGGTTTCTTAATAGTGGAATCCGCAAGGTGCAAGTTTGGAGAGTAATCATCAAAATCACGGAAACCTAACAAATGACACAAAGTCTTTGGAATCGTGGAAACACTAGCACCCAAATCACACAAAGCATAGCATTCATGATCTTTAATTTTAATTTTAATAGTAGTTTCCCACTCATCATAAAGTTTTCTAGGGATAGAAACTTCCAACTCAATTTTTTCTTCATAAGATTGCATCAAAGCATCAACGATATGTTTGGTAAAAGCTTTATTTTGGCTATAAGCATGAGAAGAATTTAGCACGGATTGCAACAAGGAAATACAATCTATAAAAGAGAATCTATTATAATTAAATTCCTTGAAATCCAAAATAGTAGGTTCATTAACATCTAGAGTTTTGATCTCTTCAATCCCACCTTTATCAAGTTTAGCATCAAGATCTAAAAACTCTGAATTTTTTGAACGCCTTCTAGGTAAAGGTGGATCATATTCAGTCCCATCATTATCAAGATTCATATTTAAAAACAAAGATTTAATAGGGGACACATCAATAACTTTTAGATCTTCATCTTTATTATCATGGAAACTAGAAGAACACACTCTTATAAAGGAATCTTTCTTAGCACGCATCCTAGTGGTTCTTTCTTTGCACTCTTCAATGGAAATTATCATGGATTTGAGAGACTCATTGATATCATGCTTAGGTGGAATAGATCTAAATTTAAAAGAATCAACATCGAGAGAAATTCTATCAACGTTCCTAGCCAACTCATCAATCTTAAGCAATTTTTCTTCAATCAAAGCATTGAAATTCTTTTGCGAAGTAATAAATTCTTTAATATTAGATTCAAAATCAGAGGGAATATTATTATAATTTCCATAAGAGTTGTTGTAGGAATTACCATAATTACTAGAGGGATTACTAGGATAAGGCCTAGGATTAAATTTTCCTCTATATGCGTTGTTACCAAAATTGTTCCTACCAACAAAATTCACATCCATAGATTCATTATTATTATCAATCAAAGTAGACAAACGCATATCATTAGGATCAGAAGAAACAATTTTATTAGCAAATAATTTCATAAGTTCATCCATCTTTCCACTCAAAACATTAATTTCTTCTATCGCATGCACTTTCTTATTAGTAGATCTTTCAGTGTGCCATTGAGAATAATTAACCATAATACTATCTAGGAGTTTAGTAGCTTCTCCTAAAGTGATTTCCATAAAAGTGCCTCCCGCGGCCGAATCTAAAAGATTTCTCGAAGCAAAATTCAATCCGGCATAAAAATTTTGTATAATCATCCACAAATTCAGACCATGAGTAGGGCAATTACGTATCATTAATTTCGTCCTCTCCGAAGCTTGTGCAACATGTTCATGATCAAGTTGCTTAAAATTCATAATATTGTTTCTAAGAGAGATGATCTTAGAGGGAGGAAAATACTTAGTGATAAAAGAATCTTTGCACTTATTCCACGAATCAATACTATTTTTAGGCAAAGACAAAAACCAAGCTTTAGCATGATCTCTAAGCGAAAAAGGAAATATCTTCAATTTAACAATATCATTGTCCACATCTTTCTTCTTTTGCATATCACACAAATCAACGAAGCTATTTAGATGGGTAGCGACATCTTCACTAGGAAGGCCGGAAAACAGATCTTTCATGACAAGATTCAGCAAGGCAACATTAATTTCACAAGATTCAGCATCAGTAAGAGGAGCAATCGGAGTGCTAATAAAATCATTGTTGTTGGTATTGGTAAACTCACACAATTTAGTGTTATCTTGAGCCATCGTGACAAGCAAGCAATCCAACACACAAGCAAACAAAAAACGGGAAAAAGAGGCAAATAGAGAAAGAGAGGGAGGATATTGAGATAGAGAGAGGGCAAATAAAACGGCAAGGGTGAAGTGGGGGAGAGGAAAACGAGAGGCAAATGGCAAATAATGTAATGGAGGAGATAAGGGTTAGTGATGGGTACTTGGTATGTTTCACTTTTGCGTAGACCTCCCCGGCAACGGCGCCAGAAATCCTTCTTGCTACCTCTTGAGCACTGCATTGGTTTTCCCTTGAAGAGGAAAGGGTGATGCAGCAAAGTAGCGTAAGTATTTCCCTCTGTTTTTGAGAACCAAGGTATCAATCCAGTAGGAGGCTACACGCGAGTCCCTCGCACATGCACAAAACAAATAAATCCTCGCAACCAACGCGATAAGGGGTTGTCAATCCCTACACGGTCACTAACGAGAGTGAGATATGATAGATATGATAATATAATATTTTTGGTATTTTTATGATAAAGATGCAAAGTAAAATAAAAGGCAATGAAAATAACTAAGTGTTGGAAGATTAATATGATGAAGATAGACCCAGGGGCCATAGGTTTCACTAGTGGCTTCTCTCAAGAGCATAGGTATTTTACGGTGGGTGAACGAATTACTGTTGAGCAATTAACAGAATTGAGCATAGTTATGAGAATATCTAGGTATGATCATGTATATAGGCATCACGTCCAAGACAAGTAGACCGACTCCTGCCTGCATCTACTACTATTACTCCACACATCGACCGCTATCCAGCATGCATCTAGAGTATTAAGTTCAAGAGAACAGAGTAACACTTTAAGCAAGATGACATGATGTAGAGGGATAGACTCATGCAATATTATGAAAACCCCATCTTTTTATCCTCGGTGGCAACAATACAATACGTGCCTTGCTGCCCCTACCGACACTGGGAAAGGACACCGCAAGATTGAACCCAAATCTAAGCACTTCTCCCATTGCAAGAAATATCAATCTAGTAGGCCAAACCAAACTGATAATTCGAAGAGACTTGCAAAGATAACCAATCATACATAAAAGAATTCAGAGAAGATTCAAATATTGTTCATAGATAGACTTGATCATAAACCCCCAATTCATCGGTCTCAACAAACACACCGCAAAAGAAGATTACATCGAATAGATGTCCACAAGAGAGGGGGAGAACTCTGTATTGAGATCCAAAAAGAGAGAACAAGCCATCTAGCTAATAACTATGGACCTGAAGGTCTAAGGTAAACTACTCACCCTTCATTGGAGGGGCTATGGTGTTGATGTAGAAGCCCTCCGTGATAGATGCCCCTTCCGGCGGAGCTCCGGAACAGGCACCAAGATGGGATCTCGTGGATATAGAAAGTTACGGCAGTGTAATTAGGGTTTTGGCTCCGTCTCTGATCATTTGGGGGTACGTAGGTATATATAGGAGGAAGAAGTAGATAGGTAGAGCAACAGGGGGCCCACGAGGGTGGAGGGCGCGCCTGTGGGGTAGGTGCGCCCCCTACCTCGTGGCCTCCCTGTTGGTTGCTTGACGTAGGGTCCAAGTCTCCTAGATCTTGTTCGTTCCAAAAAGCATGTACCCAAAGGTTTCATTCCGTTTGGACTCCGTTTGATATTCCTTTTCTTCGAAACCCTAAAATAGGCAAAAAAACAGCAATTCTGGGCTGGGCCTCCGGTTGGTAGGTTAGTCCCAAAAATAATATAAAAGTGTATAATAAAGCCCAATAATGTCCAAACCAATAGATAATATAGAATGGAGCAATCAAAAATTATAGATACATTGGAGACATATCACCCGCTGGCTTAGGTCTTGTCCGACTTACTGGACACCTTGACAACATTGGTAACAGCCGAAGTCAACCTGGCATATCAGGATCAGCATAACATGGAAATTGCAAAACTGCGGGATCAGATAGCTCAAGCCAAGGAGGATCTGGTGGCTGAGGACGCGAGGATGACAGCGGAACGAGCTTTTCTGGATGCTTAGGCACATCGGATTTAGGCTGATTCCTTCTGGCTCTCGCTGGATCAGAACGCTTCGAACGACGTCATGAGGAGAAGGCACCGGAGTCATCTGCCACCGGTCTACGAGGCGA
Source organism: Triticum dicoccoides (assembly GCF_002162155.2). Lineage (NCBI taxonomy): Eukaryota > Viridiplantae > Streptophyta > Magnoliopsida > Poales > Poaceae > Triticum > Triticum dicoccoides. The sequence goes on along the minus strand of NC_041390.1, from coordinate 413,157,025 downwards.
GAAACCTCTTTAACACACCTAGTGCAGGGACCAGTGACCCGCCAGAGGTAAGCCGGGAGGTAACCACGCCTGGGGCTAGAGCACCGACTCAGCCACGTGTGACGGATCCGCCTTGTCTGAACAATGTTCCACCACAGTTTGTTCCAAGACCACCGGGTCATTACTTCAACCCTTTGGATAACATGATCGCTGAGGCATCGCAATTGGCGGCTCTCCCAGTGGAAGGCGAGTCTCCAACTGAAGTTGAAACATGGAGGGCTAGGGAGCTTCTTCAGACAGCATTGGTACAGTAGGAGGCTTATTCCTATAGTCATGAGAGGATTCATTCAACCCCTCGCCCAAGCCGGAGTTATAGTAGACACATTGATTCACCAGCCCTTTCAAGCAGTGAGAGACACTGTAAGCCGCCCCGTGGACACGACCCGGCACGTGGTAGTGCCAATGCTCAAGATTTGGTAGATCAGGGCAGAGCACGCCGGGAAGCTGAGCTTGCGTCTTAGCAAGGGGCTCAACAACGTTCCCCGATTTATCCGAGAACTTCGGTGGAGATGGGGTAACCTCTAGAACCTTGGGAGTGCCATGTTTGGTGCCGGCTTTATGCAACGTACGCTTGCCCAAGGATTTCAAAGGTCCTCATAAGGTGCCCAATTACACAGCCGACTTACCCCCTGAAGCATGGGTCGAGAGTTATGAGATGGCAATGGAGCTATTGGATGTTGATGATGTTGCATGCGCTAAGTACTTCACAATTATGTTGGAGGGGACGGCCCGCAATTGGATGAAAGGGCTACCTGCTAACTCCATTGGATCGTGGGCCGAGTTAAAATCCCGGTTCATCCAGAATTTTAAGGATACATGCAATCAGCCTATGTCAATTGTGGATTTAGATTCCTGTATCCAAGAAGAAGGCGTGTCAACAACCCATTGGGTGCATCGGATCTCGACTATCCTGCATTCATCAGATCGCATTAATGTCGGCTCAATAGTCTTGATGTTATAGAAGAACTGTCGTTTTGTGCCCCTTAAGCAGAAGTTAGGGCGGCTCACGGGTCACTCTAATGACATGGGGGAGATGATGGCGGCTCTGGTTAAGTGTGCGAACTCTGATGGTACCAAGGACCCTGAGTCTGAGGAAAAGCCGGGGAAGGGAAAGAAGAGCGGCGGTAACACAGGGCCGCAACATAACCCGGCGAATCGGGGAGGCAATGGTAAGCGCAAAGCTGATAATAATTTGGATTTTGTGGCTAACACAAATACACAGAATAATGGACATCGACGTAAGGGAAAGCCGCCTCCACGGATCAGAGGGTCAGGTTTTGACCTTGAGCGGCAGCTAAACATGCCCTACCCATGGCATGGTACCTAGGAGAGGCCATCCACTCACCTCTGGAAGGATTGCTTCATTATGAAGGAGTAAAGAAATTCCAATCTTTTTCAAAACAATCATGGGCCAGGTTGCGGCTCATCCGGCTCTCATGGCCCGGGTTATGGTGGTGGAGGTTCTAATTCCGGCTTTCAAAACCAAGGCAATCAGGGCAGTTACGGCCAACAGAACAATCAGGGGAATCAGCAGCAGCAGTCCGGTTACTAGAGTAACCCGAAGCAGCTGAACAATGGGCAGTACCATGTTTTCACCACAAGTTAATGCAAGCAGGATCAGAAGCTCCATAAGAGGGCAGTAAACGCCATTGAGCCGGCAGTTCCTCATTACCTGCGATGGTCTGAGCAACCCATTGTGTGGAGTCACGAGGATCACCCGCCCCGGGTTGATAATCCAGGTCATTTGGCTTTGGTGGTGGTGTGTCAGGTGGGAGGGTACAAATTCACCAAAGTACTCATGGATGGAGGCAACAGCATCAATATAGTTTATTATGAAACTTTCTGTCGCATGGGACTGACTGACAAAAACCTTAAGCCATCGAATACTGTTTTTCACGGTGTAGTGCCTACTAAGTCGGCATATCCGGTTGCTAAAAAATCTTTGGAGGTTGCTTTTGGAGATGACTATGATTCCAGGTCTGAGACATTGACCTTTGAAGTGGTAAAGATCAAGAGCCCTTACCATGCTCTGTTTGGACGGCCAGCTTATGCCAAGTTTATGGCAAGGACTTGTTATGTTTATCTGCAGCTCAAAACGCCGGGTCACAAGGGGACCATCACAGTGCATGGAAGCCAGAAGATAGCTTTGGAGTGTGAGGAAGGTGATGCAGCCTAAGCTGAGTCTGTCTGCGCAACAGAGCGGTTGAATTTTTACAAAGATAATGTTGACCCGGCTGATATGACATCTTTGAAGAAGCCAACTATGGAGCATGATCCGGTCTTGAAGTTTAAGTCGGCAGATGATACTAAACTGGTCAATTTCGTTCCTAGAGATTCATCCAAACAGTTCAGCATCAGTGCTAATCTGGATCCAAAATAGGAAAGCACGCTCATCGAGTTTATTCATGAGAACCGGGACATCTGTTCATGGAAACCTTCTGACATGGGTGTACTGAGGGAACTCGCTGAGCACACTCTTAATATTGATCCAAAGTTTAAACCGGGTAAACAGTTTCTTCGTCGTTTTAATGAAGTGAGGCGTAAAGCAAATGGTGAAGAGGTGGCCCGGCTCTTGGCGGCTGGTTTCATTGTTGAAGTTTTTCACCCTAAGTGGTTGGCTAACCCGGTGCTGGTACTTAAGAAGAACGGCACATGGCGTATGTGTGTGGATTACACAGACTTAAACAAGGCTTGTCTGGCTGATCCCTTTGATCTCCCTCGTCTTGATCAAATTATTGATGCTACGGCGGGTTGTGAGCGTTTGAGCTTTTTGGATTCTTATTTTGGTTATCATCAGATCAAAATGGCAGTTAAGGACCAAGATAAAACGACTTTTATCACTCCGTTTGGAGCCTTCTGCTATGTGTCTATGCCTTTTAGGCTCAAGAGCGCCCAGGCAACTTACCAACGGTGTGTGCAGAATTGCCTCCACAATCAAATCGATCGTAATGTGCATGCCTATGTGGATGACATTGTGGTGAAATCCAGAAAGAAGGAAACCTTGATTGATGATTTGAAGGAGACCTTTGACAATCTTCGGGTTTATAAGATGATGCTTAACCCGGCCAAGTGCATTTTTGGTGTGCCAGCCGGCAAACTATTGGGTTTCCTAGTTTCAAAACAGGGTATTTAGGCTAACCCGGAGAAGATAAAAGCAATCACCTGTCTGGCTAAGCCGGTGTGTGTTCATGATGTTCAGCATGTGGCGGGTCGTATTGCGTCCTTAAGCCGGTTGGGTGAGAAAGCTATTCCTCTGTACCAGATGATGAAGAAGACATAGCACTTTTGCTGGAGAGATGCTGCTGATCAGGCATTTGAGTCCTTGAAGAAACAATTGGCTGAGCCGCCAGTTCTTGCTGCTCCCATTGACAAGGAGCCCTTGCTGTTATATGTGGCTACCAATAGGCGAGCTGTCAGTGTTGCCATTGTAGTGTAAAGGAAGGAAGCTGGCAAAGAATATCCGGTTCAACGGCTGGTTTACTACATTAGTGAGGTCCTTATTGAATCCAAACAGAGGTATCCACATTGGCAGAAGTTGGTGTATGGGGATTTTATGGCTAGCCAGAAGTTTAATCACTATTTTCTGGGTCATCCTATCACTGTGGTTAGTTCTGTCCCCCTTAGGGGATATCATTCAAAATAGAGAAGCCACAGGGCGGGTAGCCTAGTGGGCCTTTGAGCTTGGGCCTCAGGTGTTAAAGTATGTGCCCCTCCGTACAACCATTAAGTCTCAAACACTTGTGGATTTTATCAATGATCGGACAGAGTTGCAGACGCCTGAGGAGAAGCCGGACAACACATATTGGTCTATTCACTTCGATGGATCCAGATAGTTGGAAGGCTCGGGGGCTGGAGTTGTGTTAACTTCCCCATGAGATGATAAGTTTTCTTATGTTCTCCGGCATATGTGCCCTTGTACAAACAATGCAGCTGAGTATGGGACGTTGCTCCATGGTCTTCGGATGCTTAAGGAGATGAACTTAAGCCAGGTGAGGTGTTTCGGCGACTCAGATCTGGTAGCTCAGCAAGTTTCTAGCACTTGGGATTCTAAGGATCCACTATTAGCGGCTTATTGTCGAGAGGTTGATGCTATTGCAGGTCACTTTAAAGGTTATCAGGTTGAACACGTTGATCGCGGGAAAAATGAGGCGGCTGATACTTTAAGCCGGTTAGGGTCTCAGCGTAAGCTGGTGCCACCTAATACTTTCTTGGATATTCTGCATAACCCTTCCGTTAAATTGCCCACAGAGGAGGATATTTCTATTCCTGACCCAGAAGCACAACTAATGGCGGCTCTTCATGCTATTCCTGATTGGACAGTTCCACATTTGGCTTATATGACCTGGGGTGACTTATCTGAGGATGAAACTTTAGCCAGGCAGATAACCCGGCGGTCTAAGTCAATGACTATTGTCAATGGAGAGTTGCATCGTCGCAGTGTTATAGGGGTGTTCCAATGTTGTGTTTCTCCTGAAGAAGGTCGTGAGATTCCGAAAGAGATTCATGAAGGAGACTGTAGTCATCACGCCGGCTCTAAGTCTCTTGTAGCCAAGGCTTTCCGTCACGGGTTTTATTGGTTGACGGCTCATGCCGATGCTGAAGACCTGGTTAGTAAGTGTGATAGGTGTCAGAAGTTCTCACGCCGAGCTCACATACCAGCTCAAGAATTGAGGATGATTCCAATCACTTGGCCATTTGCAGTCTGGGGGCTTGATATGGTTGAGCCTTTCAAGAGGTCCGAAGACACAGCTTCTGGTGGCAGTTGACAAATTTACAAAGTGGGTTGAAGCAGAGCCAGTTAGCAAATGTGATGCAACGGCAGTGGTTCAATTCATCAAAAAGGTGATTTTCCATTTTGGCTTTCCCCATAGTATAATAACTGATAATGGCACTAATCTATCCAAGGGTGCTATGGAAGAATTTTGTCAACGTGAGCATATCTGGCTTGATGTATCATCAGTGGCTCACCCCCAGTCTAATGGTCAAGCAGAGAGAGCCAATCAAGAGATCCTGAGAGGCATCAAGCCCCGGCTTATGGTTCCTTTACAAAGGACACCGGGTTGTTGGGTGGAGGAGTTACCTTCTGTGTTATGGAGTATCAATACTACCCCCAACAGATCTACGGGTTACACACCTTTCTTCATGGTTTATGGAGCAGAGGCAGTTCTCTCTAGTGATATCTATCACGACTCGCCCCGTGTGGCGGCTTATGTTGAAGCTGACAATGAAAAATCACGTCAGGATGCCCTTGACCTGTTAGATGAGGAGCATGACCTTGCAGCAGCTCATTCAGCAATTTACCAGCAGGATCTGCGCCGATATCACAGCCGCCGAGTTAAAACCAGAACTTTTCAAGAACGTGACTTGGTGCCTTGCCTTATCCAGGATCAATCTGATATGCATAAGCTATCCCCACCTTGGGAAGGCCCCTTCGTGGTCAGTAAAAATCTGAACAATGGGTCATACTACCTTATTGATGTTCGAGACCACAAGGACTCTTGCACGTCGGAGGACGAAACCCATCGGCCGTGGAATATTGCTCATTTTCGGCCTTACTATACCTGAGCCACCGGCTCACCTGATGTACATATTTTGACAATGTAAATATAATAAAGCCAGCATCCCTGATAAATCAGGGCCTTTGTCATTTTCATTTCTCAAAAATTGAGTCTTTATTTTATATGATCACTTGAAGGCTTGATACCAAATAATAAGGGCCAAAGAGAGTCTGGTGCATAGCACGACTCAAACATAGGTACCCAGCGAGCACAGCTCATAATTATATCACTTGGGGGCTTCCTGCTCATCGAGCATAGCTATGACTACCCTTGTTGATCCGGCTTACATGCTCGGAATATAATGTTACTTGGGGGTTCTTTGTTCAACGGACAAGAGTTTTTGTGACCCTTTTAACAGGCTTAAAAGCCAGGCTTGGACGCTAGGTGTATTCACGCTAACTGTGCAACCCTAGAACGCACTTGATTTTTTAGGCCTGGCCGCCTATGACAGCCTTGATTTTTTTGATTTTTGATCCGAACACTTCTTGATACATGGTTAAAAACGAAGGAGGGCTATGCCTTCTGAGTTATACATGAAATTACCCGGTGTTTATTAACCCGGCCTGGCTTTAAGACTGTAAGTCACCATGATATAATGATTTTATTTGCTTGGAAGTGTTACGCTCTAAGTTTTGGGATATTACCCCTGGCTACATATGGCATATTAAGCCGGCGGTATGTGTCAACTGGCACGGAGCTTTGTATGCTCAACTTTTTGGGTTGTCACCCTTTTGCACTGGTAAATTAAGCCGGTCGGGTGTCATAGGTATGATACTTTTAGAAAAAGCCATGGTTGAACCAGCCCTGGTTATGGACTATCTTTAGTCACCAGTGGTTTTGATATGATATTATGACCCGTCCTGCGATAAACAGCCAGGATTATTGTCATGTGTTGATGTGCAGGTACAATAAATAAATCTGAGACACACAGTTGATGAAATTATAAAACATGCGTGGCAGATTTTCAACTTGACAGATCAATAGTATTAAGAAAAGCAACACATGCATGATGGCATGGCAGATCAAGGAGTTAATTAAAGCCTATTACAACGGTACCAAGTGCCCCACAGGAGTAATTGTTTTAGCAGTTTTCACAGAAAGCAGATGTTAAGCTGGCCAACAGCTTACGGCTCCTGATCTTGTTGTGTTGAAGGTTGCGGCACGCCCAGCCTCGGTTCATCTACCTCCTCTTCACCCAATGGCTAGAAGTTAGTGGTCGACCAATCGATCCCCATTAATGCTCTAAATACAGTTTCATCAGTTATAAGTGTGGATGGATCAACATCAGGGGCATAAGTGTGCTTACGGATTGGAGGAGTCAGGTCGGGAGCATCATGAATCGGTGCTTTCACCTTCTTATTGTTGGCATCATAAACCGGTTGGTAATGGGTCAGATCAGTTTCTTCAGCCAGTTTGCTAGCCAAAGTACGCATTTCCCTAGTAAGAGCGGCGAAGTCGTCTGCAGTAAAGGGTGATCCATCTTCTTTTATACTTGGGCAGCCGTTGGTTAAGTCTGTGGGCTCAAGATCAACTAGCCACGCTTTGGCCCAGGTTAGTGCAGTAAGGACACCGGCTCTGGAAGCTGATTTTTTCAATTCCCCAATCCGTTCAGGCAGCATGGATAGTTTGTCCAACATATCTTTGATAAGGGTTGGAGCCGGTTTGTTGTGAGCGGCTATGCAGATAGCTCGCTGTGCGCCAGTATAGAGTTGCTCTATGAGTGTATAAGCAACCTTCAGCTTCATCCGCACATCTGAGCCCAGTAGGTAACCCGGGATCCCACAGTATTAAGGATGTCTGTAAGCTAGGAGCATGATGGATAAAGAATGTTCAAAGAGTAAGAGGAAATTATTTTACCAAAGACAGCAGCAGTCATGGCATTAATTTGCTGTTTTAAGCCGGCAAGCTCTGAAGATACCGGCTCAAAGGCCGCTTCCGCATCTTCAGCCCTCTTCAGCAGAGCTGCCTTCTCTGTGTCCCAACATGTTTGTTCCGCCTTGAAGCTTTACTTAATTTTTTCCATGGTTGCTAAGGCACTAGTCAGCTCATCCTTGGCCTTGGAGGTTTCTGCTTGTTGAGACTTAATATTTTCTTGGAGATCGGCGACTTGGGATTCTTTGCTTCTAAGCTCAGTCTGCAAAAGGTAAACAGTAAATAAGCTGGCAAAGGAATTATTTGAAGTCCCAAGAATTATTTGAAGTCCCAAGAACAATACAAGTATTATACTTGGCACTTGGGGGCTAATGTCTATTGCTTCTTCAAACATTGGGAGGTCCCAAGTACAATACAAGTATTACACTTGGCACTTGGGGGCTAATGCATGTTGCTCTTTAAACATGGCTTTGTTTGCTGGCCTAGGTAAATAAGGATGATCCGGCTTACAAAGACTATGACTGGAATTATGTATTTCTATAAGATGTTTTAGTATCGACTTAACATATTTGTTAAGCCGGCCCTTGGGGGCTACGGACGCAATGTTGATTCTTGCTTGGTTTAGAAGTCCCGGCTCAACATATTTATTAAGCCGGCCCTTGGGGGCTACAAGGAGTGGATCAATGCAACTATATAAGTTTATAGCACATGTTATTCTATCATGTTCAATAAACTTGGAGGCTAAGGGGAAGGATATTCATGTATCAAGAAATTACAGTGTTTACCTCATAGCGCTCCTTCATTAGGTTTACTCAGCCGGCTTCAAAGTCACAGCTTGTGTACACGCGATTTAAAAAGCCAGGATGGAAATCTTGGGTGCTGAAATGAGTATAGTTCTCTAAGTCTGTTTTCCACTTGCCTTTGTCTTCAGCAGAAATTTCCTCCTTAGCGTTGTGCTTGGATAAAACGTTAGGTTGACCCGGAGCTATGAATCCAACACTGGTGACAACAACATCATCAGTCTTCTCCTCGGAAGGTTTGATTGGGCTTGGCAGCTTAGAGGTAGTTGGTTAAACATCCACATGGTCCATGAAAGCTTCACGATCTTTCAGAGGTGAGTTATCCATTGTGGCTTTTTTAGCTTGTTGAGGATGAGGAGACTCAGGCTGCTTCTCCGGTTCAGACAGATTAATATCATAGGCCGCCTTAGCTAGCCTAGCCTTCTTACTGGGCTTAGCTTGGCCCCTGAAAAATAAGAAGTAAAAGGAAGTCAAGGTGATGATCAAGCATACGGTTGGAATGATTGAAAATGACCTTACACAGGTACAATCTTGAAAGCTGGAATTTGTGTCCATGTTGACTCACCAGAGGAGGAATGAGAAGTCCCCTGGTAGTTTGAATAAGATGGTTAAGAGGTTGTCGAAAACAACCCGCCTTGCGGTAATGTATGTCAGAAATATGTAAGACCTCTGGACGGCGTTTGCGAAGCGGGGTGTTTGGTAAGCCGGCAGAAGTAATCACACTGCCGCTATGCTGGGTCATGCGGAGAGCTTCATGTTGTTTCTTCTTCAAAAGAAAGTTTGGATCCAAGTGAGCTAGAGGGTGATAAAAGCTTACTTTCAGGCTTGCTTGTCGGGTTTTTGGTGTTGGCAGAGGTTTTGAGCCGGAAGAAAGAAAAATTACCTCTGCGTCATCTACACGGCTAGCTTCTGCGTTGTCCTAGCAACAATCATTGTCAATGAGATGTATAAAAAAGGAGCGAAGCGAATCAAGTTCTACCTCTGACTCATGATCATCATCATCAATGTTTAAATCGGCAGACTCAGTAGTCTTTTTCTTGGTGGGCTTCTTGTGAGCCTTGGTTTTCACACGAGTCGGTTTGGCCGGTTTATCATGTGTTCTCCTCTTCCAAAATGGATCATCAACATGTAAAGATTGAGAAGATCATAAGTAGATATCAAAATATGGATTAAGCATAAGATGGGAAATTCTTAAAGCTGGCGGACGGTTGAAGGAATAGAACGGACTAAGTCTGGTTTTGCTGCATTCTTTTACATATTCATTCAGCAGCTTCTTCGTGGCTTCAGTGACTTCCGCATCAGACAGCTGAATGTTACAATGGCGTTGAGGATGGTTTACGTCACCAGTATATTCACACATTAAGCCGGGGCGGCGGCTTAATGGTAAAATACTCCAAGATATCCAGCATCCGGAAAAGTCGACGCCAGTTAAGCCGTTGGCCATAAAGGCTCTGAGCTTTGAAAAGGCTGGTGAATATTTGGTCCTTTCCCTCGAGTTGAGCCGTTGGGGGAGCGGGTGTGTGTTGCTAAGACGGTGTTCGCGATAACTCGGCAGAGGGTTTTCACCATCTGGAGGTGTATCTTGACAATAAAACCATGTTTTGTTCCAGTCTTTGGGCTGACTATGCAGTTTAGCATGGGAAAAGCTGACGTCCTTCCTCTTCTGAATGGAGACTCCACCAAGTTCTTGACACGGCCCATCGACGAACTCTGTTTGACGGTTCAAGTAATAGAATTCCCTGAACAAGTCAACTATAGGATCCTCTTGAAGATAAGCTTCGCAAAATACTTGGAAGTTTTGAAGATTGAAGATAAGCTCCTCTTGAAGAACCTAGAAGATGACGTCACGGAGAGATACAAGATTTTGCAAAGGTAATGGAGAAGGAATATTTTCTAAGTGTTGAAGATTGATATGAACAAGTTCAAATCAACCTGGGGCCTAATGTTGGGGATATGACTATTGGGTTAACCCGCCCAGGAGGGGCCGGGTTAAGTCCCTGGTGGTTTATCAAGACAAGGCCCACGAAGACGCTTAAGGCGGTAGTCTATTATGTACATGACAAAGCCCGGAGCCCGAAGGCGACTTAAGGCCCAACCAATTGTAAACCGTCATATGTATGTAACTTGTAGTATAAGGCATGTGCAGTTAGTCATCGAGCCGGACATGTTGTTTATGTGCCGGCCGGGACTCTGTAAACCGCCGGGCGTCATCCTGTGTATATAAAGGGATGACCTAGCGGTGACTTAGGGTAAGAAAGAAGAGATCAAAAGCTAGGTCTAGCGTATTCGCTCCCTGGTAATCGAGACTTAAGCAATACCACCTCAACTGGAGTAGGCCTTTACCTTCACCGCAAGGGGCTGAACCAGTATAAATTCATGTGTCCTTTGTCCCGTTTAACCCCTTTAAGCTAACCTAGTGCGATGGCTCCATGACTAAGTCCTCACACTGGGACATCTGCCGTGACAATTCCATGACAAAGTTGGATTGGTATTTTCTACTGTATTTGCAAAGTCACTTGCCATAAAAAAAGGCGCAAGGCTTCTCAAGAAATTCCCATCCATTGCTAGGCGGAGCCATGCTTTTTGTACCGCATGAATATAGAAAATGGAACTCTGAATTCTCCCATTCCCTGGTCAAAAGGGGGTTGGTTGGATGCGGGAAGTTTCATTTTTCGAGAATGTATCCTAATTTTTGGATCGATTAGCAGAGAAGCCGCTCCCGTGTCTCCTAACGCCACTCTTTCTAAGCAACCTGAGTACCAAGGCGGCTTTGAGGCTGGCTCTACTCTCCAAATAGAGCAATTTCCCGATGTGATACCTTGGCGGCTAAGCTTTCTTTCTAGTGGTAATCCGGGGATCTAGTAGTCCACTGCACCCTATCGATGCTCTTTAGAGATACCAGAACTGGAAGATCCTGTCAAGGGCAAACAGGACCTACGTAAAATTGGATCCCGAGGCACTTTAAAATGATGCTGATGTGCCTGCGGTCTTCCCCGCCTTTAGTTGGAAGGTTCCACGTGTTTCCCAAACAAACAAGATACGAGTAGAGAAGGGGAAGTTAGCAAAGTTAGACAAGATTGGTCGGAAGTCTTGGTTGTATGACAAGTGCTCAAATAATTGAGTTGCATATTTAGATCCAAACGACCCAGTCAAGCTACCTGCACCTATCTGGTCTGATCATTTAGCAGAAAAACTTTATCTTTGAGGGGAAAATTTTCCAACTAACCTGCGGGAGCACGGTAATCCCGACGAGTAGGATCACCTCTCAAATAGAGCAAGAAATGACTATTTATTTAAACATACAGACCTGGGATATAGAAGATCATAACATGAGCTTTTTAAGGGGAAGAATCATCAACAAAAAATACACGAAAGAACACTAATAGCTCTTCAATCTATTTATTGTTGCTTCATTGTCCTTTCCCTTTGCTGTAGCAAACTGATGAATCACATCTCGACACTGATTATGGCTTAACCGATGATTCATCCCACACTTGGTGAAGGCGAAGTTCAGTTTGGAGGAGTGTCGAATCGATGTCGCTTCTCTGCTCTCAGCTCCATAAAGTAGATTTGCTACACAAGCTCAAGTGGAGGGGGAAGCAGGGGTGGCGAACAAAATGGAATTTTCCTGACGAGACCATGAAGGCGCACTTCAACGGGTTTAACTTGGACTTTGAAATGGTGGTCAATGACTCGACAGCCAAGATGTGCGAAACCGACTCTACTTCCTCATTCAGACTGATCACAAAAGTTTTCATCTAGCGTGATTGGAGCATGAAGCAGCGCAACCCAGTTCTACTTGACTAATTAAGCCCCATCCTTGTCCAAGGATGTTGCCGGTTGACATCTCTTCTAATTCGTTGATATGAGATGCAAATTGTTGTGTGGAGGAATTCAAATCAATGAAACAATTAGGTATGCCCCGGGATCTACTCTATTTTTAGAATCAAGCAACTTACATCTCGGATCTTACCATTTCCAGGAGCATGGATGCCCAGAATGCCCTCACTATCATCAATTTCAGGACACGAGCCTTTTTCCAAGTATAGCACAGGCGTTCTGGTGCATTGTATATTCTTATCCAAGACAACTCCTGGTATGCTCATTTCATTCCTTTTGGACCTAGATCTTCACTTTCAAAATGCAAAATGTTGATTGGGGTAGGGAACCCTGAACAACACCTCGTCCTTTTTTCAAAGCTGCACCCGTTCTCCACTTTGTTCTCAACTATTCAAAACAGATGCGCTGACCATACCGCGCTACAACTCATCCCCCCCCCCCTCAGAAAATCCTAGCTATTCTTAGCACGATTTTGGGGAATCTCCTCGATCGGCCCAACTTTACCAAATCTCGAGTGGGGTACTTTACGCATGTAGGGATTTACTAGGAACTACTCACATTTCTCGTTCATGTGATCGATCTCTCTCAAGCTAGGTTTGGTATCGGTATTGGTGAAGTCCGTTAGGATGCCTCGGCTGCATATATCACTGCACTTCATCCAGTGGAGACAGATGGGCCTGTATCTCAGAGGATTAGAGCCCTCTTCACTAAACCCTCAAAGTGCTACTTTGGCGTGACCTTAGTAAAATATTTAGAGCTTCTTAGATTTTGAGAAGCTGAGGCATTACCGGCTGGAAAAGAATTGAGGCTCAACCAATGATTTTGATTAGACACTTCTGGGCAAGCAAGTTGTTTGCTTATGTGATCTTACCCCGTTGTGAGACAGGACGTGAAGTCAACCAAGTACATATGTGTTTGAATCCATCTCATTTCCTTATTTCTCATGAGTTGGCCTTTGGCTGAATTTATTATATTGTAATAATGACTCTATATGAGAATCGTGTAATAAATCAGGTGTCATTGAACTTTAAACTTTCCATCAATGTACTGTGTGTGCCAGCATGATCCTGAGATGGTACAGAGACACAGAGACTTGACCGATATCCGGTCGGGTCGTTACACAAATAAAAATAAAATTTGCATAAAAGTAAATAGATAGGCCCTTCGCAGTGGGAAGCGGAGATTTTTAGAGGTGCCAGAGCTCAAAGCTTAAATTGAGAGATAATTTTTTAGAGGCATACTTTTCCCATCAATGAAAACTACCGAGTAATTCCAAATACTTTCCAGGCTAGATATATCATAGGCGATTCCCAAACATAAAATAAAGTTTATTCCTTTTCCACCATACTTTCACACTCCACGGCTAGCCGCATCCATGGCTACCGTCCATACCAACACTTTCCAAGGAATTTATTATTTGACAACACAAAGTAAATTTCTTTTTTCATTTCGGGACTGGGCATCCCTATTACTGCCATACTCCCATGCAATGACAAGTGAATAAACACTCATCTTGAGAATAACACATCTAGCATGGAAAGTATTGGCCATCCCCTGCCGCTTCATGAGCGGTATGAGCACACAAAAAGGAAATTCATTTTGGAAATTAGAGATGGCACATACAAATTTACTTACAATGACATGGAAATACCGCATATAGGTAGGTATCGTGGACTTACATGACAAAACTGGGTTTAAGGACTTTGGATGCATAAGTAGTATTTCTACATAGTACAAATGAAGGCTTGCAAATAGATTGAGAAGCATCCAACCAAGAAACAAAAATTCACATAAACAAGCATTAAGCATAACTAATGCCAAATAATGCACCACAAGTAGGATGTAATTTCATTGCATAACTATTGACTTTCTTGCTTTCATATGGAATCACAAACCTTAACACCAATATGCTTACTAGAGCATAATTACTCACCAACATGTCTCACATATTACTATCATCATATCTCAAAACTAGTAGAAATAATGAAGTTTATTTTTTTCCAATGATCTTCACGAAAGTTTTTATTATATACCTCTTAAATATCTATTACTTTGGGACTAATTTCATGCAATTGCTTTTGATAAGCTCAAACAAATTTAAGTGAAGAACACGAGCATAAAAATATTCATCTCTTGAAATAATCTAAGTGAAGCATGAGATAATTTCTTCAAAAAAATTACTAACTCTCAAATAAATCTAAGTGAAGCATGAGAGTATTTTTCCAAAAATATTAAAGCACAATGTGCTCAAAAAGATATAAGTGAAGCACTAGAGCAATTCCATGGCTCAAAAAATAGAAGTGAAGCGCATAGAACAATTCTAACAAATTATAGCATAATTTCGGATCTCTCAAATAGGTGTGCAACAAGGATAGATGAGAGAAACTAAAAAGAAAAACAAGCAAAGACTCATGATATGTGATGAATAAAAATATAGCTCCAAGTAAAATTACTAATGGTTGTTAGAAGAAAGAGGGGATGCCTTCTGGGGCATCCCCAAGCTTAGTTGCTTGGTTCTCCTTGAATATTAACTTTAGGTTCCATGGACATCCGCAAGCTTAGGCTCTTTTCACTCCTTATTGCTTCATCCATCGCAATCTCACCAAAACTTAAAACCTTCAATCACACAAAACTTAACAAAACCTTCATGAGATCCGTTAGTATAATGAAGCAAATAACCACTCTAAGTACTATTGCAAACCCATTCATATTTTATTATTGCATTATATCTACTGTATTCTAACTTTCCATGGCTTATACCCTCCAATACAATCCATAGATTCATCAAAATAAGCACACAATGCAAAGAAAACTAAATCTGGCAAAAACAGAATAGTCTGTAGTAATCTGAACTCTAACCATACTTTTGTAACTCCAAAAATTCAGAAAAATTAGGAAAACATAGGAAATTTGTATAGCAATCTTGTGTAAAAGACTCAGAAGCTTACGTCACTTCTCTGATTTTTGAAAATTATTTTACTGGATGCAAAAGTTTCTGTTTTCCAACAAGATCAAATCAACTATCACCAAACATAATCCCAAAGCTTCACTTTGCACAAACACTAACTAAAACATAAAAAACACAATCATAACAGTAGAAAAATTGTGCAAGCATTCAAGAACAGAAAGAAAAAAGGCAAAAATAATTTTACTCATTGGGTTGCCTCCCACTAAGCGCAATCGTTTTACACCCCTAGCTAGGCATAATTCATAGATTCAAGTGTTGTCATCTTTAGTTTTTGCCACCTTAGTGAGGCCCTTTTCAAACCCGGGAGGCTCTTTACACTTCCGCAAATTCTCAGGAAAAGAAACCATCTTGAGATCTAGAATATCCAACCGTTTATTGCAAAGAGTAATCAAAGTATTCATGCGATTTAGATTTCCACTAATATGTTTGAGGTTCATTATATTTTTGCAACTCAACCAAATGTTTATGCAAATCTCCCAATTTATCGAAAATTTGAACCCCTTCTTGTGTAAAATAAAAGCCCTTTCTTAGTGGTGGAACTCCCGATATTCCCTCCAGGATTTCATAAGCAGCATTGACATCAAGCTCAATAAAATTCCCTTGTTAGGCAAAATCCAAGATTTTTTGATACTGCAACGCCAATCCTATGTAAAAATTGCGAAGCAAAATCCTTGCATCCCCTTTTAGATTGCAGATGCGATAGGATTCCAACAACCTATACCAAACATCTTTCAATTTTTCTCCTTGTTTCTGCTTGAAGTATAGAACTTGAAAATCCGGTGACAAAGGAGGGTAGTCATGCTAGTCATGGCAATGCAGTAGGCAAACAATTTTTTTGTGAAGTGGGGGATATGAAAACGAGAGGCAAATGGCAAATAATGTAAATTGCAAGGAGATGAGATTTGTGATTAGGAACCAAGCAGATGTTGATGATATCTCCCCGACAATGGCACCAGAAATTCCTTTGACGTGGCTAGAGACTGCTCGGTATTTCCCCAAAGAGGAAGGGATGATGCAGCACAGCTACGGTAAGTATTTCCCTTGGTTGTGAAACCAAGGTATCAATCCAGTAGGAGAACCAAGCAACACTATGTAAATGGTACCTACACATAAAGAACACATCCTTGCAACCCGACGACGTAAGAGGGGTTGTCAATCCCTCCTCTGGAAAAAGATAGATTGGTTTGTATGAGTTTGGGTAAATAGATCTCGCAAAACCACAAAACATAATAAATAAAGGAAAAGTGCAGCAAGGTATTTTTGGTTTTTTGGAATAACAGATCTAAAAACAAATGTGGCAAAAAATAGATCGGAAGGCAAATATGATAAAAGATAGACCCGGGGGTCGTAAGTTTCACAAGTGGCTTCTCTCGAGAAATGCACATGGTGGGTGAACAAATTATTGTTGGACAATTGATAGAAGAACAGATAATTATGATGATATCCAAGGCAATGATCAATATATAGGCATCATGTCCAAGATTAGTAGACCGAAATGATTCTGCATCTACTACTATTACTCCACACATCGACCACTATCATGCATCTAGTGTATTAAGTTCATGGAGAAATGGAGTAATGCAATAAGAACGATGACATGCGGTAGACAAGATCTATTCATTTAGGAATAGCCCCCATCTTTTTATCCTTAATAGCAATGATACATGCGTGCCTCGCTGCCCCTTCTGTCACTGGGAGAGGACACCGTAAAATCGAACCCATCACAAAGCACCTCTTCCCATGGCAAGAAAAATCAATCTAGTTGGCCTAACTGAACCAAAGATTCAGAGAAGAAATACGAAGCAATAAATAATCATGCATAGAAGAGATTGTAGGATCGAAAGTATGTCTAGAGGGGGGTGATTAGACTACTTGACCAAATAAAAATCTAGCATTTTCCCAATTTTATGTCTTGGCAGATTTTAGCAACTTAGCACAACTCAAGAAATCAACCTACACATGCAAGTCTAAGAGTATAGCAGCGGAATGTAAAACATTTGCATATGAAGGTAAAGGGAAGAGTTTGCAGGGAGCAAATGCAATGTACACACGGAGATTTTGGTGTGGTTACAATAGGTAGTGCTATCATACATCCACGTTGATGGAGACTTCAACCCACGAAGGGTAATGGTTGCGCGAGTCCATGGAGGGCTCCTCCCACGAAGGGTCCATGAAGACGCAACCTTGTCTATGCCACCATGGCCATCGCCCACGAAGGACTTGCCTCACTTGGGTAGATCTTCATGAAGTAGGCGATCTCCTTGCCCATACAAACTCCTTGGTTCATGTCCACAATCTTGACAGAGGCTCGCAAGTGACACCTAACCAATCTAGGACACACCACTCTCCAAAAGGTAA
The DNA here is from genome assembly GCF_002162155.2 of Triticum dicoccoides. Classification (NCBI taxonomy): domain Eukaryota; kingdom Viridiplantae; phylum Streptophyta; class Magnoliopsida; order Poales; family Poaceae; genus Triticum; species Triticum dicoccoides. The sequence continues at coordinate 413,139,590 of NC_041390.1, read as the reverse complement.
TAGATGGTGTGTTGATGATGAACTCCTCGCTCTTGTGCTTCAAATGATAGTCTCCCCAACACTCAACTCTCTCTCACACAGATTTGTATTTGGTGGAAAGATGATTTGAGTGGAAAGCAACTTGGGGAAGGCTAGAGATCAAGATTCATCTAGTTGGAATGGAATATCTTGGTCTCGACACATGAGTAAGTGGTTCTCTCTTAGAAAATGTATGCTAGAAGTGTAGGCATGTTCTGATGGCTCTCCTCTCTAATGAAGAGTGGGTGGAGGGGTATATCTAGCCTCCACACAAAATCTAACCATTACACACAATTTACCAAACTCGGTGGCACCGAATCAGAAAACTCGGCCAGACCAATTTAGTTCAAAATGTGAACATTAGGCTTTTCAGTGGGACCGACATGTCAACTCGGTGGGACCGATTCCATTAGGGTTAGGGCATATCGTAATCTTGATGATACTGATTACACAAACTCGGTAGGACCGACTTTGGTAATAAGCTAACTAGGGAGTTGGTCAGGCAAACTCGGTGGGACCGATTCGCTCATTTTGGTGAGACCGAAACGTTACAAAAGGGAAACATAGAGTTTGCATTGTGAACTTGGTGGGACCGATCGCTCATCTCGGTTGGGCCGAAACGTTACGAAGGGAAACAGAGAGTTTGCAATCCCATCTCAGTGAGACCGAGATCCTTATCGATGAGACCGAAATGACTAGGGTTTCTGGCAGTGGCTATGTGAAGTGAACTCGGTGGCGCCGGATAGAACATTTTGGTGGGGCCGAGTTTGACTTTTGGTTTGGGACATATCACTAAGCATTTTGAGCAAGTAAGCCATTAAGCAACACCTCATCCCCTTTTAATATTATTGGCTTTTCCTATGGACTTAATGTGATCTTGGATCACTAAAATGAAAATGTAGAGTCATGAGCTTGAGCCAAAGTGTGTCCTTAGCATTTTGAGGGGTCCACATTCCTAATCCATGCCATGCCAATCATTGAACTTTCTGAAATTATCATCTTGAAATTCTATTAGTTCAATGAACTATATGTTGTTAGTAATTACCAAAACCACCAAGGGATAGTTGCACTTTCAATCTCCCCCTTCTGGTAATTGATGACAACATATAGATCAAAGCTTAGAGAAATTATAATAAGATTTAAATACATCGTCTCTTTGAGAAGTATGTGATAAGCAAGAGCTCCCCCTAAATTTGTGCATTATTTAAATTTGCTTTCGAATGCAAATGCACAATCGATTAAGATGATGGGTTACTCTTCCATGTCACATACATCTTGGTGGAGCGCTCAAAATGATAGGAATTAAAACATGCACTCATCACCAAGCAAAGTGAATGATCATATAGGGATATACAAGATAATATCATCCAAGCAAACATTAAAGTATGATATGATCAAACACATGATCATATAAGTATCTCACACAGACATAAAGTATCAACCGAGCACACACAAAAGTTCAACCAAATAGCAAGAGAGACAAAGTAGCAAAACACTCTCTCTAAAGCATATGATCTATACATTTCTCCCTCTTTGGCAACAAGTTACCAAAAAGTTTGAAAATGCATAGTGCTATGCGTCTCTCAAGCTTGGTCTTCTGGAGGTGGTGTAGAGAGAACTCCAAGGACGAAGGCATCAGTATATGTAGTTGGAGTAGGTGGAGTCACTTGTGTGCGTCGGTCCTAAACAAACGATTTTAACCCCTTTCCGCGACGGCCTTCAGAACCGTCGCCAAGTGAGTGTCTGCGATAGGGGTCCTTCCCACACGACCCAGAAACCATCGGGGATATGGAACAATGATCTAGAGGCCTTCCAAAATGTAATCGTGTGCGATGCAGCACACACTAAATTCTTTCGCACGTGTGGTATCGCTGATTAAGCATTTCTAATGACGCAGTGAAACCATACGGTCTGTCGTAACGAACCGTTTGGGAAACAGTATGTAAGGCACATGGGCCAACATATGAACTATGTGCGATTTGTGCCATATCGCACACGAGTTTTCTGCGTAACCCGTTTGCCATGCTAGATTTCATCGCACACGTTTTCCAACAATTACCATCTGCGATAATGTTCTATCACAAATGGTTCAGGAGCCCCTTTGCACACATACAAGTGTTGCAGACCGTTTATGATTTGTTAGGTATCATCGACGGTTGCCGCAAAAGTGACGTGTGCTTTTCGTTTGGGATCCCACACGTTTCCTGAAAAAAATACGATTAGGATTGTATTTTACATTGGGCACGGTTTACTCCCAGTTCTCGTGTGCGATAACGTGATATCACAAATGGTTCTGGAGAACCTATGCACACGTAGTAGCACTGCGAATCATTTGTGATCTGTTGTGTATCACCGACGGTTCTGCTATGATTGACGTATGCTTTCTGATGTGGATCGCACACACTCATTTAGTTGAACCGTGTGCGCAGGAATTGCCAGGTTAAAACAAAAATATCCCATTTTGAATCAGCACGCAAAAAGCAAATTCGCCACAATATTCAATTGAACAAATAGTGTCCACAGGAAGAACATTCGTCAGATATCGCAACAATTGCAATTGAACATATGGTAGCTAAATTCCAATGATTTGTCCACATATATATACATTACATAATTAACCATAGTGTACGAAATATGAATACATCATCAGATGGAAAACAATGGATCCATGTGTTATATGTTTAGCGGCTAACTCTTACTCAATGTTTTAGGAGAAGGCATGTTGAAATCTTCATTATCACCAGTGGATTGATGTAGTGATCTAGGAAGAAGTCGCTGATAAATCTCCAAACCATCAGCAATTCACCAACCAGGAGCGGTTCAGGGGTCCTCGATTTTAAGATGAGCTGTAGTATTTTTAAGATCAGAATGTGCCATACGAGTGGAGTAGAAGATATTAATTAAAATAGACTTAATGGTACTAATTCGTGAGGGTCGTCACAACTATCAGCAGATTGGCAGATGGAGATCATGTGTCTGCAAACATAGTATCCACAAAGGTTGGTCCCTGCTTCTTGCTGAGGACACTGAAATTTTTTGTACAAAATTAGTCATGTATTTGTCCTGTTAGGAACAACCTAACCCGTGTTAGATGTATTATTTTTTCTTTGGACAAAATAGAAATAGGTTTATTTAGAAGCTTGAACATTTTACTAGCATAAGGAAAGGTATTTGCACACTGTTGGATAATTTTTCTGAAAATAATGGATTTCGGTGTGTTACCGGAGAAACGATCTCGTGCTGCACGGGTTGTTCCGTCTTGAATAGGTTCCCTGGTTTAGTTTTCCACCATGCGAGCACACTGCAAATGATGATGAATTTTGACAACATCAATTAATTTCAACATCATAGAATTCAATACATATCCAAGAATTGCTGAACATGCGTCAGATCTTGAGCGTTTGTTGACTCTTTGAGAGAATCGATGTAGTAAACTGTGTTCTTGTTTGGAACAATGAATACCAATATCCAGTGATTGCTACATATTAAGAAAGACATGAACTTACGAACGATGTCGAAATCTAAAAGACAATCAGTGTATGCGTGGTTGTTTACTTGACTTACCGTTCATGATATGGCCAGAGAAATGATTGTGTATGGGACGTGTTTTCGAAGATACGGAGGACCGTGTTAATGGCCTAGTCTCGTCGGTCCTTACCATCTAATGTTGTGCCATTTGCTAATGCAGGATCTCCATCTCCCTTATTTTTCTCCGCGCGTTTAATCCCCTGAGGGGAATAAAATGCAGTTAGCTATTTATCATTTACAACATTGTATGGAGAAGTTGATCAGAGTTTGTTAAGTACTTACAAAATCAGGCATTTAACAAGAGTGGCATCGAGCATGGTGAAGTTGAAGAAGAGATGTCAATCCTCGAAACTCACATTGATGGAACCAGCATCGTGTCGAAAATGATCTCTATTGTAGTGGGATAGCAAAGCATGATAACATGCTGACATTTGATCCATGCAATATTCATGTAACTCCTGGCAACTGGAGCTGCACTCATCAAAGTATTCGCCAACAAGAAATGGCTAGCCATGGATGTAATTGCATGCTTCAAGTACGTCTGCTTTCCTTTTAGCAAGCAACAATTCTACTTCTTCATCATCCATGGCATCAGAAATAATATTACTCCCCGATTTGAACAAGCTGCTGTTAATTTGGTTCTGTGTGATGAGTGCTTGTAAGAGGCAATCGTTCTCTCTCCTCTACACTCTCCCGCTGCACTTCCTCATGGTCGTGGTTGTAGACTTTTTGGCCACTTCCTTCTTGGTACTTGAAGCATTTCTGGGAGAATGTCTGGTCACCTGCAAGGTAGACTGCCGAGTAGACAGTGAAGCTTGGATGGACTTCTTAGCAGATGGTTTATCTATGCCAGACCGTTGAGCTAGTGGTGCGGCTGTGACGGACTACTGGGCTGTAGGAGCAGAGGCATCAGACTGCCGACCATGCGTTGAAGCTATGTCGGGTTTCTGCGCAGGTGGTGCCAACTTGTCGGTGTGCTGAGGAGGCTGTGCCAACGCATTGGTTCGCTGAGCAGGAAGTGCGGATGCATTGGTATGCTGATCACGCGCATGCGGTCCAACAGACTGATGAGCAGTCGGTTCTGGACCTTCAGACTGCTTAGCTGGCGGTTTCGAAGCATCAAACTGCTTAGCAGTATGTTCCACCAGGTTGGTGTGCTGAGCATGTGCTGCAGCTGGGTCTACCCCTGCTGCTTCAGCGGCCGGCATCTGAACTGGTGGTGCATCATCAATAGTTGTAGGCCTTGCCACTGGCTGCTTTGGGGCGGAGGATGACATGGCATGTACGCCACAAAGTCGGGCTGGCTGATCACAGGTTGATGCATCAGCCCGCGAGAGCTGTTGTGGCAAGGAGAGTGTCACCGGTTGAGGGGCGATAGTGGTTGCTCTTGGTGGGGATTCATGAATCTCATTGATGAACTCTATTTCCTTTCATGTCCACTAGATGTGATGTAACAGTGTTTCTCCCAAGGTCCTTTGCTCATTGAAGTATCCTATGACATTCTTCAGGGCAAATTCATTGAATCCAGGCTGTACTTCAGTCACGTAGCACTTCACACAGCCCGGCTTCAATGGCACATTGTCCAAGAAGAGGCCATCTTCCAAGAAGGGTGGGATAACCCAGGTTGTTGCACATTTTAATGTACCTTCATAATGTGTAAGCATGCCCTTCAGTCCGTCTTCCATTCCAGATAGATTAGATATAGCATCATCACGAGCAGCTGCAGTGTTAGTGTCGCTGGGGTCAGCTGATGCACAACTACTCTTGTGCAGTGTTGTCGTGCAATAAGCAACATCATCCATGCCCACCTTCCCTTCCATCTGCTGGCTATCTGTCAGTGTTAGAGTCTTTTGCATTATCATTGACTCCTCAACATCCTTTCGAACAGCCGGACAAATCTCCTTCTTCAACTTTTCAAACAATGCATTATGCTTCATTTCACTCCTCGCTTTTTTCATGCTAAGCCTCTCTTTCTGAGTGTGAAAGCCCTCTTGTGCGGGACACTAACACCTATACCCCTTGCACGGCCAGGGGGCTCTTTTGTTTCCAGAGCAATGGACATAATGTCACATGGCCCTGAGTTCCTGTAGAACCTTCCAGGGATCTTGGAAGCCTCTACCATCACTTCATATAGTTTGGCGTCACATGCGTTTTCAAAGTAATAAGTTCCATCATCACGCCTCTTTGCACGTGCCTGCAAGTAGTCTCTGGCATGTTCGCCCTTAATTTCACTAAAGGCCGGATTCCCACCCGCCGCTACTGCTTCTTTGTCCTCATGTTCCCATATCAGTTTCATGTCGTAGTATCCTGCACACCCATACGGTGGGTGTGTGTGTTCTTCTTCTGAAGTTCCGATTGCTTGAAACTCTTCGCGGAAAACTGTGGAGTTGCCCTGACCCTTTTGAATTCTGCATAGTCTGCCTTTGTAATTTGGGGGTATGCGGGGATTGGGTCCTTGCCTTCACTCAAGTACTTCTTGTACATCACGTGCTTCTAGTTTCTCCAAGCATCCCTAGCCTTCTTCAGTGCAGCGTGTTCCACCTGCATTCTCCACTGCTATGGAACGTTGAAGTGATCCATGATCTCCTGGACTATCCTTCGCCGTGTTTATGTGTCAGCCCACCGAAATTGTGGTAGATTAATGTTGAGCCTTGCCCTGCCAACAAATCCACACACACTCCTGAACCTCATGCATGCTTTATCTAGTTTAGTTGGAGCCCAGGACTTTAAATCAATCTCGGTTACTTCATATACACCTTTAGGCTGGTGTGTGGGCTTCCTTGGAGCGTTCCTCTGTGTCCTAACCGGAAGGATAATTGCTGCAGCTCTATCCCATTCAAGACAACTTGATCCCTCACAATCTGCTGAAGACCTAAGGTTGTCCGAATCAGATGAAGATACATGGCCTGAATGAGTGTTGTCGCTGCTACTCAGCATCTATAGAGAACACATGTGAAACTCAGGAAAGGAGGATAAGCATAAAACTAACAACTTGGTATCAAGCTTTCTAAACATGCCATGCAATAATTTAGAAAATGTATGACTAATTTGTTAAGTTTGTGTGACTCGGGCGCCCGCGATCTATAAATAGGCAGTAACTTATTGGAACAAATACAATTTATATGTAGTAAGGAAGGTAGATAATGAACACATATATATGCTCTCCGTTATTTATAGCCAATTTGGGAACATACGGAATGAAACTGGAAGAGGGATTGTGAGGAAATATGCCTCACCGCAATGGAGAGCAGTAACTAACAGGCTGTCAGGACCCCGACTCGATGTCACATCGATCTAGCTGGTAACACCTCATATCACTTTGCGGCCTCACGCACGGTATTCCCACGGGTGTCGCCTTACCTTTTCCCGGGACCGTTTGCGCCTTTTGGCTCACGTATATGATAGTGTCGCTAGCATCCATATGATAAAGAGCCTGGGCTGACATGACTAGTCGTAAACCCAAAGTGGCACAGACTTACAAGGACAGGCATCCATGACCCAGCTTCGAACGTGTCGGTCATCAGCAAGTGGGTCCGGGCTGTAGCACTGGGCTAACAGGACTCCGGTAAACCGGGCTGTAGCGGGCTAACAGGACTCCGGTACTCAAAGCGTGACATTTCCCCGAAGGGACAGACACAGGAACGAAGAAGGACACATGCCGGCCAGCCTAAGTGTTCCAGAGCAGTAGCAAGCTACCATGGCTCAGCGGTAACACTAGGAGACATTTCCCGGTAAGAGAGGCTACTAAAGATAAACAACTAGATAGTCAGATCCCACACATACCAAGCATTTCAACCATACACACAATATGCTCGATATGTGCAAATACAACGAAGCATCACAACATGACTCTACGACACAAGTACTTTATTTAAGGCTCAGGGAGCCATACATATCATACACAAAGGTACGGGTCTCACGACCCAACATTCAAGTCATACAGTCATACAAACCAGCAGCGGAAGTAACTTGTCTGAGTACAGACAACTAGTAAAATAAAAGAGGCTTGGAAGGCCTAGCTATACTACGTGGTCCTTCATAGGCTCAAGATCACCACCTGGGCCTTTAGCCTACTCGTTGATGTCAACGTCTACGTAGAACCCATCAGAAGGGGTTGCAGCGTCTTCTGTAAAATGTAAATTATAGCAACATGAGTACAAAGGTACTCAGCAAGACTTACATCAGATCCTACATATATGCATATTATCAAGAGGGGTTGGTGGAGTTATTGCAGCAAGCCAGCTTTGACTCTTGGCTAGACTATCCTACGATACTTCAACTTGAAACGGTTTTGCGCACACGAGTCCACTACCCACCAATTCAATACACTACCGGGGATCCCCCTCCGTCTTCCTACGGAAGAGCCATCCTCGGCACTCACACTTATCTTGAGGCTTTTAGTAGTTTCCATTTACTTGTCTATGAACTGTATAGGCAACCAAGTAGTCCTTTACCGCGGACGCGGCTATTCGAATAGATCATGATAACCCTGCAGGGGTGTACTTCTTCATACATGTTTCCACCACTTAGCGTCTGCACACGACATGTGCTCGGCAGACTTCAAGCGAAAGCCGACGTGGGTGTAGACCACGACCTACCTAAACACTTAAGCCTCTAGTCCAGGTTTATCGCCTATCCAGGTTCCATCCGCAGGGAGTCCGACCGAGGTTTCCCATACGGCCCCGAACGATGTGAACAGGGTTCCCGAGATACCTAACGGGTATTCGGTACACCGTGCCACGTACCTACCGCATCACAGCCCACCCCTACGGTCAGCGCTGTCCACGGCCTCCAGTAGGCTACAAACACCAGAAACTACTTGCAACTCCTGGACGGAGAACTAGGGTGAATAAGAAGTCGAGAGGGTCCATTGGTTTCGGGCCCAATGCATGGTAGTAGCTGAATCTTAAATCACACATACAGATCTCAGTGCTTAAGGTCGGCTTCAATGAAACAACCCACCATGTACTCCTACATGGCCTCTCATCGATACCTTTACCAAATCGTGTTCACCACACCACTCTCATTACCGACATAACATTTCACTCTAGCCCATCACCCAGATGAACCAGACCTGACACGACTCTAAGCATAGCAGGCATAGCAAGGTAGGAACAACACATACATATGGCTCAAGCAACTCCTACACATGCTAGTGGGTTTCATCTAGTTACTGTGGCAATGACAGGTCATGCAGAGGAAATGGGTTCAACTACCGTAGCACACAGCAGTTTGAATCGCGTTGTCTTAATGCAGTAAAAGAGAGCAGGAGCGAGAACATGGGATTGTATCGATATGATCAAATGGTTGGTTGCTTGCCTGATGGTTCGAGGCACTGATACGGTTCTTCGCTAGGGTAATCAGGGTACTCTTCGGGGACAGAACCTGCCGCAGAGAGCACCGATTCACAAACATTACCAAACAGTATGCAACAATATGATGCATGCATGAAACATGGCAATATGAGTGTGTTGGGCTAATGCAACTAAAACCAGGGGTGTTTGAACAAATTTGAATCAAGGATTCAAATTTCAAATTCAAATATGGCCTTTTAAAGTGCCTTTCCTTGTTCTGCTTAAAACATCAATTTAACTTGTTTGATCATGCATGAAAATAGTACAGATGGATAGATTGGATTTTTCTGATCATTTTTCATATATAATTTGTCCAATTTGGAGTTACAGAATAAAAGTTATGAATTTTTGAAGTTTAAATAATATTCTGGAATTTCCTGATTTAATTTAATTCCAGAAATATAATTATTGCATCAGCATGACGTCAGCATGACGTCAGTGGTCAACTGTGGCTGGCTGAGGTCAAACCTGACGTGTGGGGCCCACACGTCAGTGACAGGGGGGGTTAAACAGGATTAAATTAATCCTAATTAGGGGTTAGTGGCGCTGGGGCCCACTGTCAGTGTCAGGGGGGGTTGACTAACAGTAGTTAGCGCTAACCTAACCACCTGGCCGACAGGGCCCATGCGTCAGTGACCCTGGGGGGTCAAACCCCAGGTCGGACAAGTCAAACCCCACCGGCGACATGACGCCGGCGAGGCCCGAGACGGCGGCGAAAGTGCTTTTTGCCATTCCGGCAACCAAATGGACGGCGGAAGGCATCTACGTGTTGCTGAGGTTGAGCCGCGACTATTGGTGGTGGTGGTTGGGCTCGGGGTGGCCGGAGTTGACGGCGGCGAGCTCGGCTGCGGCGGCCGGAGTTCGGGTGCGGTCGGGATCAGTGTTGCAGGGGGTTTGGGGAGGCGTTGGTGCATGCTGCGTGCTCCTGGTGAGGTGGGGAGCACGATGGTGTGCTCGGTTGGGCGCTACGGCGACCGTGGCCACGACGGCGACATCGCCGGCGGCGTGGAGCTCTGGGCCGAGGTGGGGCTAGGGCCTAGAAGTCGAAAGAGACCAGGGAAGAAGGGGGAAACGATCCGGGGGCTCACCGCGGAGCTGCAGGGATGGTTAGCGGGCTCGGGGACGCGCTGGTGGCGGTGAATTCGACGGCGACGACGGTCGGAGCCCGAAGAGGGGAACGGCGACGTGGCGGCGATGCAGGGCTTCCGGGGACCCGTGGAGCGGTGGGGAGGAAGAGGGAGTCGAGGCGGAGCTTCTGAGCTAGTCGGGGGAGCGAGGGGTGGCCGGAGACGATGGCTATGGCGAACGGCGGCGACGGTGGTGTTCGGCCGTGAGAGAGAGAGAGCGAGGGAGAGGAGAGGAGAGCCGGGGGAGAGTGAGAGAGAGCAGGGGGAGAGGCGTGGCGTCGTCCAGGGCGTCGAGCGAGGAGGGGAGGGCAGGCAAGCAGGCGAGGAGGTGGCGTGGCGCGGTGGCGCGCGCGCGCGCCGGCCACACTCCCCTCCCTCTGTCGGGACGAAGACGAGAGAGGAGGGAGGTGGGCTGGGCCGGCTGCTGGCTGGGCCAGCCAGCTGGCTGGGCCGCACAGGGAGGAGCCCAGGTAAGCTTCTCCCTTTATATATTTTTCTGTTTTCTGTTTTTCTAATACTTCTGCAACTTTGTTGAATTAAATAAAATACCTAGGCTAGTTCAAAAATCACCAAACTATTCCTTGCCCATAGTTGGATTATTTCCAACATGAAACATTTTAGTTTGGAGATATTTGAGCATTTAAATATTTTATATTATTTTAAATGCCCAAATTCAAATATTTATGATTTAATTCAAAAACCCTAGGATGGCCTAGGAAAATGTGCACCATTTTTGGCAGAGGTTCTGAACCAAGACAAAAATGATGGGCATTTTAGAAGGGCATTTCAGGTTCATTGAAAAATTATTTTAGTAACCCTAGTTGGTTTCAGAGGGGACTGGGGGTTCTGTCATCCCCATTTCAAGTTTCTGATGAAAGAGTAAACATGATGCAACACTCTAATGCATGACTAGCTAGGTTGTGACAACTCACCCCCACTCAAAAGAATCTCGTCCCGAGATTTGGGTTCCTCCGGGAAGAAAGCGGGGTACTCGAGTCGAAGACGATCCTCCCTTTCCCAAGTTGCTTCATCCTCAGAATGGTGCGACCATTGAACTTTGAGGAACTTGATGTTCTGGCGTCGAGTGGTACGCTCGACCTGATCGAGGATACGAATGGGGTACTCTCGATATGTAAGATTATCCTGGAGATCAAGCGTTTCGTGGTCCACTTCACGGATAGGATCCGAGAAGCAACGCCTGAGTTGAGAAACGTGGAAGACGTCGTGAACTCTGGAGAGGTGCGGAGGTAGTTCCAACTGGTAGGCAACTTCTCCTCGTTTGGCAAGAATGCGAAAAGGTCCAATATAACGAGGAGCCAATTTTCCTTTGATACCGAAACGATGGGTTCCCTTCAGAGGGGTGACCCGAAGATAAGCCTTCTCGTCAACCTCGAAGGTCATAGCCTTATGTTTTCGGTCATATTGACTCTTTTGACGAGATTGGGCTGTTTTCAACTTTTCACGAACGATACGAACTTGTTCTTCTGCTTCCTGAATCATATCCGGGCCAAAGAATTGTCTTTCCCCGGTCTCTGACCAGTTAAGGGGTGTTCGACATCGTCGTCCATAGAGAACTTCAAAAGGGGCTTTACCCAAGCTAGATTGATAGCTGTTGTTGTAAGCGAATTCGGCAAATGGAAGGCACTTCTCCCAGTCCATTCCGAATGAGATAACAGAGGCTCGAAGCATGTCTTCTAGAATTTGGTTGACGTGTTCCACTTGACCACTCGACTGAGGGTGGAAAGCGGTGCTAAAGGAAAGACGGGTTCCCATAGCATTTTGGAAACTTTCCCAAAATCGAGAGGTGAAAAGACTTCCTCGATCCGAGTTAATTTCCAAAGGAACACCATGGAGAGACACTATACGGGAGATGTATAAGTCTGCCAGCTGACTAGCGGTTATACTCTCACGAACAGGTAAGAAGTGGGCTACTTTGGAAAGACGATCGACCACGACGAAAATAGCATTATTCCCTCTCTTGGTCCTGGGAAACCCGGTAATGAAATCCATACCAATTTTATCCCATTTCCATTCAGGAATAGCTAAGGGTTGAAGGGTGCCAGCAGGCCGTTGATGCTCTGCTTTTACACGACGACAGACGTCGCAATTTGCAATGTACTGAGCAATTTCTCTCTTCATCCTAGTCCACCAGAACCTCTAGCGTAGGTCCTGATACATCTTAGTACTACCGGGATGAATGGTGAGAGGAGATTCATGAGCTTCCTTAAGGATCAATCGCCTCAGGTTGCGCACCTTGGGAACCACTAGTCGATCCCCGAAGTATACGACTCCTTGATCATTAACGGAGAAACAATTCGCAATTCCTTTCTGAATGTTTCTCTTGATGCGGGAGATTCCCGGATCTACCTTCTGTGCTTTGATAATTTGATCCGTAAGGGTAGGTTTTGCCACCAAGGTGGAGAGAAAACCTTGAGGAACAATATGAAGGTTAAGCTTCCTAAATTCCTCATGGAGAAGCGGTTGACTTTGTTGTAACATCAGGTTGTTACAATAAGATTTACGACTTAGCGCATCAGCCATGACGTTGGCTTTCCCTGGGGTGTAGGTTATTCCTAAGTCGAAGTCGGTGATCAATTCAACCCAACGTCTCTACCTGAGATTCAAATCCGGTTGGGTGAAAATATACTTCAGACTTTGGTGATCAGTGAATATTTCGCAACGATTACCGAGGAGGTAATGTCGCCAGGTCTTAAGTGCATAGACTACGGCTGCAAGCTCTAGATCATGAGTGGGATAATTCTCCTCATGTGGGTGCAATTGCCGTGAAGCGTAGGCAATTACGTGTCGATCTTGCATGAGAATGCAACCTAGTCCTTGTCGCGAAGCGTCGCAGTAGATAACAAAGTCCTTGGAGAAGTCTGGCGGTACCAGTACGGGAGCAGAAGTCAGGCGTCTTTTCAGTTCCTGAAAGCTGTGCTCACATTGTGGAGTCCACTCAAACTTCTTATCTTTCTTGAGGAGCTCGGTTAGAGGTTTGGCAACTTTGGAGAAGTTCTCGACAAAGCGACGACAATAGCTCGCTAAGCCTAGAAAACTCCGAACTTGCTTGACCGATTCAGGTGGAGTCCAATTAAGGACGGCTTGAACTCGCTCAGGGTTAACAGCAATACCTTTACCAGATATTACATGACCCAAATAGGTCACTTCTGACAACCAGAATTCACATTTAGAAAATTTGGCATATAGGCGATGCTCTCGAAGTTTCTTCAACACTAGCCTTAGATGTTCGGCATGTTCTTCCTCGTTCTTGGAGTAGATGAGTATATCATCGAGGTAAACCACGACGAACTTATCCAAATACTCCATGAAGATTGAGTTCATTAACCGAGAAAAGGTGGCTGGAGCGTTGGTTAAACCGAAGGACATGACGGTGTACTCGTATTGGCCATAACGAGTAACAAAGGCCGTTTTAGGAATGTCCCCGTTTCTGATTTTGATTTGATGGTAGCCCAACCTCAAATCCATTTTGGAGAAGACTGAGGATCCAGCGAGCTGATCATACAGGTCGTTGATCCTGGGAAGCGGGTATTTGTTCTTGATTGTGACCAAGTTGACAGGTCGGTAATCTACAACCATCCGGTCCGTACCATCCTTCTTCTTGACGAATAGGACGGGGCAAGCCCACGGAGAAGAGCTAGGTCGGATGAAACCCTTTTTCAAGGACTCATCGAGTTGTTTCTTAAGCTCGGCTAGTTCTACTGGTGCCATCTTATAAGGTCTTCTAGCAATCGGAACGGTTCCTGGAATGAGGTCTATTACGAACTCAACATCCCTGTCAGGTGGAACACCTGGCAATTCCTCTGGAAAGACATCCGGGAAGTCACGGACTACCGGAACGTCCTCAAGGTCTGGCAAAGGCCTGGCGTTAAGAGAATATAATTGTCGCTTGGCTATTCGGGTCAAGACATGGACTATCTTCCCCGAAGGATGGGTGAGTTGAACAGTCCTAGAGAAGCAATCAATTTGGGCATGATGAGCCGACATCCAGTCCATACCCAGAATGATATTAATATATGAAGATTTAAGGGCTATCAAAGACGCGAGGAAAACAAGTCTGTCGACTTGGATCTCATTTCCATAGCTTACCCTAGAGGTCTGCCATCTAGAACCAGGGGTAGAGATTTCCATAGTGGATGGCATGTCACAGAATGCAACGTTATGCAAACGAGCATAATTTTCAGATATAAAGGAATGAGAGGCTCCTGTATCGAAAAGAACAGATGCCTGGTGGCAATTAACAAGAAGCGTACCGAGAACGACGTTGGGATCCTCTTGAGCTTCTTCGGCAGAGATACAGTTGACATGGCCACGTGAAGCGGTGACCGGTTTAGCATGAAACACTTTCCCTGTCGGCTTGCCACGGCCAACAGCTTTAGCAGATTGATTGGGGTTGGTCTGGGGACACTCACGCATATAGTGACCCGATTCCCCACACTTGAAACAAGTCACGGAACTGGTACGTGGAGGAGCATTGTTAGTTGAACCCCCATAGGGCTTGGCTGGAGCAGACTGTTGAACGGGGCGAGGCGCCTGGAAGGATGGCCTCGGTGTGAACCTGGGTGGCAGGGCGGTGTTGGGCACCCACACGCGGCGCTTCTGAGGACCAGCACCGGATGAGGAACCCGTGTCACGGCCATGCTTGCGTGTTGCGTCATAGTCAGTCTGACCAGTTTCAGCACTGATGGCTTTGTTGACAAGTTTCGAGAAAGATGTACACTCATGCAGACGGAGGTCGCGGCGAAGCTCAGGACTAAGGCCCTTACGGAACCTTGCTTGCTTCTTGGCGTCAGTAGAAACTTCCTCAGTTGCATATCGGGCGAGATTACCAAACTCCCTGCTATAGGCATCCACAGAAAGTCGGCCTTGGGTGAAACTGCAAAATTCTTCACGTTTACGGTCCATGAGACCCTCCGGAATGTGATGTTCACGGAAAGCCTCGCTGAATTCAGCCCAAGTAGTGACATGGCCCGCTGGGCGCATAGCTCCATAATTCTCCCACCATAGACTGGCGGGGCCTTCAAGATGATATGCAGCAAAGGTGACCTTGTCAGCCTCCGCTACCAGCGCGGAACGCAGTTTGTGAGAGATACTGCGAAGCCAGTCATCAGCGTCGAGGGGCTCGACGGAGTGGTGGAACGTGGGTGGATGCAATTTGATAAAATCACTGAGTGACACCACGTTAGCCCTCTGATGGTGTGATGTATTCTGTTCAATACGCTCCAACAAACGGTTCGTCTCCCGCTTGTTTCTCTCAGCTTCCATCATGACCTCGGCTAGTGAAGGAGGATGAGGCAGATTTGCATCCCTGGCTTCACTGCCTTCGGCCTGCTCTTGAGAAGCAGGGTTAGCGCGCGTGTTGACCATCCTAGGAAATCAAGACAATGTTTTAGTCAGGATGGTAAAATTCCGACATAGGATTTATAATGTAAGAAATAACTCGAAATGCAAGATGATCATCCGTATGACATGGTAGATACAGCAACTGCTTCTTTTATTCCATCGTCATACACACCATACAAGGTTTAGTACAAGACCAAACAAGTACTATTACGGTGGAAAGAGGATTACATCTCATCGGAGGCATTCCAAGCTCCTATACATTATTTTTCTACATCTCCGGAAAGAGTACAAACTAGGTCATATCCCACGAGTCACGCGGGACGATAGACGACACAGCTAGTGCGAACTAGGGATACTACCACTAACTCAGACCGATCCATAGTAGTCCTCGTAGAAGTCACCTCCATAGCCTGGGAGCTCAACATGATCATCTGGAAACAGACGGTCTCGCGGAGCTTGTGGACCATAGGGGCTAGGATGAGGCCTTGGACCAACAAACGGTGGCCTGCGGGGACCGCGAGGTGGGGTGATGCCTCCTACATCACGCCAAACCATCACGTCTGGCAGAGCAGATCTCACAGGATAGAGATCGCGCATATCTGAATATCCAGCTTGCACCGCCGGTGCGAACCGAGTCAAAGTGGCCCAGTGGTCAGCACGGGTGTTGAAGAGCTCTAGCCTTAAGGCCCGATTTTCACGGTCCTTATCCTCGAGCATCTCAGCAGTGGTGCGAGTTCGTGAATCCTCCTGAGTGGAGTCAGCATAGATAGCCTGGAGATACCCTTGTGCTCCCGGAAGTGATCCTGGCATATACCGGAAATCAGAGTCCCGAAATAACCCAGATCTGACTCGCATAATGGTCATCATAGAGTAGGCGGCGTCCTGCACAGCCATCTCAATAGTAACCCCGAGTCCATAGGAGCAGTGAAGAGGCTCGGTGGATCCAGGATAAGATGGAAATATCCTGACAGTGCAGAGATACTGGCTTTGATTGAAGTCCCGGAATTGCTCTTCGACCGTGTACTCGGGATACCAGCGGTATCCAGCCTCAGTCATTACCCTGACCAACTTAGCAGTATGGCCGGGTACATCTAGGCATCGAGTCAGGCGAACCACTTGATTGAGGTCGCGAGTGGCCATCTGAAAGCATATTTATAATGCAAAGGCATTAGAATTTCTAGCAAAATTTCGGCAGCATAACAGCTGTAAATGCTCAAAAAGGATATTGAGACATTTGACAAAGGATTTCATACACACTCAACATCATCATATCAAAGTTCTGAACCATTCTGACTACATAATGTGGTAGTAGAACTGAACTAGGCTTGTAACCATCAAACTTATAAGGTACTACTGATTAGTAACACGTGATCCTGATAGAGGAATAGATCCTAATTCCTTAACCCCCGGTGGAAGAATGGACTGACTCAGATCAGAAAGTCATAAGGTATAAGAAGTAAAAAGAGCCTTACGTTCCAACCCACAAACAATTCCCCTACATATAACTAAAGAATTTCTAGACTCAACATCGACCAGTTTGGCTTGGAGAACCTACAGGCAGTCCGGCTCTGATGCCAACGCTGTCAGGACCCCGACTCGATGTCACATCGATCTAGCTGGTAACACCTCATATCACTGTGCGGCCTCACGCACGGTATTCCCGCGGGTGTCGCCTTACCTTTTCCCGGGACCGTTTGCGCCTTTTGGCTCACGTATATGATAGTGTCGCTAGCATCCATATGATAAAGAGCCCGGGCTGACATGACTAGTCGTAAACCCAAAGTGGCACAGACTTACAAGGACAGGCATCCATGACCCAGCTTCGAACGTGTCGGTCATCAGCAAGTGGGTCCGGGCTGTAGCACTGGGCTAACAGGACTCCGGTAAACCGGGCTGTAGCAGGCTAACAGGACTCCGGTACTCAAAGCGTGACATTTCCCCGAAGGGACAGACACAGGAACGAAGAAGGACACATGTCGGCCAGCCTAAGTGTTCCAGAGCAGTAGCAAGCTACCATGGCTCAGCGGTAACACTAGGAGACATTTCCCGGTAAGAGAGGCTACTAAAGATAAACAACTAGATAGTCAGATCCCACACATACCAAGCATTTCAGTCATACACACAATATGCTCGATATGTGCAAATACAATGAAGCATCACAACATGACTCTACGACACAAGTACTTTATTTAAGGCTCAGTGAGCCATACATAACATACACAAAGGTACGGGTCTCACGACCCAACATACAAGTCATACAGTCATACAAACCAGCAGCGGAAGTAACTTGTCTGAGTACAGATAACTAGTAAAACAAAAGAGGCTTGGAAAGCCTAGCTATACTACGTGGTCCTTCACAAGCTCACGGTCACCACCTGGGTCTTAAGCCTACTCGTTGATGTCAACGTCTACATAGAACCCATCAGAAGGGGTTGCAGCATCTTCTGTAAAAATGTAGATTATAGCAACATGAGTACAAAGGTACTCAGCAAGACTTACATCAGATCCTACATACATGCATAGTATCAAGAAGGGTTGGTGGAGTTATTGCAGCAAGCCAGCTTTGACTCTTGGCTAGGCTATCCTACGATACTCCAACTTGAAATGGTTTTGCGCACACGAGTCCACTACTCACCAATTCAATACACTACCGAGGATCCGCCTCCGTCTTCCTACGGAAGAGCCATCCTCGGCACTCACACTTATCTTGAGGCTTTTAACAGTTTCCATTTACTTGTCTATGAACTGTATAGGCAACCAAGTAGTCCTTTACCGCGGACGCGGCTATTCGAATAGATCATGTTAACCCTACAGGGGGTACTTCTTCATACACGCTCTCACCACTTACCGTCGTTTACACGACATGTACTCGGCAACCTTCAAGCGGAAGCCCAACGTGGGTGTCGGCCACGACCTACCTAATCACCTAAGCCTCCAGTCCAGGTTTATCGCCTATTCAGGTTCCATCCGCAGGGAGTCCGGCCGAGGTTTCCCATACGGCCCCGAACGATGTGAACAGGGTTCCCGAGATACCTAACGGGTATTCGGTACACCCGGCCACGTACCTACCGCATCACAGCCCACCCCTACGGTCAGCGCTGTCCACGGCCTCCAGTAGGCTACAACACCAGAAACTACTTGCAACTCCTGGACGGAGAACTAGGGTGAATAAGAAGCCGAGAGGGTCCATTGGTTTCGGGCCCAATGCATGGTAGTAGCTGATTCTTAAATCACACATACAGATCTCAGTGCTTAAGGTCGGCTTCAATGAAACAACCCACCATGTACTCCTACATGGCCTCTCATCGATACCTTTACCAAATCGTGTTCACCACACCACTCTCATTACCGACATAATCATTTCACTCCAGCCCATCACCCAGATGAACCAGACCTGACACGACTCTAAGCATAGCAGGCATAGCAAGGTAGGAACAACACATACATATGGCTCAAGCAACTCCTACACATGCTAGTGGGTTTCATCTAGTTACTGTGGCAATGACAGGTCATGCAGAGGAAATGGGTTCAACTACCATAGCACACAGCAGTTTGAATCGCGTTGTCTTAATGCAGTAAAAGAGAGCAGGAGCGAGAACATGGGATTGTATCGATATGATCAAATGGTTGGTTGCTTGCCTGATGGTTCGATGCACTGATACGGTTCTTCGCTAGGGTAATCAGGGTACTCTTCGGGGACAGAACCTGCCGCAGAGAGCACCGATTCACAAACATTACCAAACAGTATGCAACAATATGATGCATGCATGAAACATGGCAATATGAGTGTGTTGGGCTAATGCAACTAAAACCAGGGGTGTTTGAACAAATTTGAATCAAGGATTCAAATTTCAAATTCAAATATGGCCTTTTAAAGTGCCTTTCCTTGTTCTGCTTAAAACATCAATTTAACTTGTTTGATCATGCATGAAAATAGTACAGATGGATAGATTGGATTTTTATGATCATTTTTCATATATAATTTGTCCAATTTGGAGTTACAGAATAAAAGTTATGAATTTTTGAAGTTTAAATAATATTCTGGAATTTCCTGATTTAATTTAATTCCAGAAATATAATTATTGCGTCAGCATGACGTCAGCATGACGTCAGTGGTCAACTGTGGCTGGCTGAGGTCAAACCTGACGTGTGGGGCCCACACGTCAGTGACAGGGGGGGTTAAACAGGATTAAATTAATCCTAATTAGGGGTTAGTGGCGCTGGGGCCCACTGTCAGTGTCAGGGGGGGTTGACTAACAGTAGTTAGCGCTAACCTAACCACCTGGCCGACAGGGCCCACGCGTCAGTGACCCTGGGGGGTCAAACCCCAGGTCGGACAAGTCAAACCCCACCGGCGACATGACGCCGGCGAGGCCCGAGACGGCGGCGAAAGTGCTTTTTGCCATTCCGGCAACCAAATGGACGGCGGAAGGCATCTACGTGTTGCTGAGGTTGAGCCGCGACTATTGGTGGTGGTGGTTGGGCTCGGGGTGGCCGGAGTTGACGGCGGCGAGCTCGGCTGCGGCGGCCGGAGTTCGGGTGCGGTCGGGATCAGTGTTGCAGGGGGGTTGGGGAGGCGTTGGTGCGTGCTGCGTGCTCCTGGTGAGGTGGGGAGCACGATGGTGTGCTTGGTTGGGCGCTACGGCGACCGTGGCCACGACGGCGACATCGCCGGCGGCGTGTAGCTCTCGGCCGAGGTGGGGCTAGGGCCTAGAAGTCGAAAGAGACCAGGGAAGAAGGGGGAAACGATCCGGGGGCTCACCGCGGAGCTGCAGGGATGGTTAGCGGGCTCGGGGACGCGCTGGTGACGGTGAATTCGACGGCGACGACGGTCGGAGCCCGAAGAGGGGAACGGCGACGTGGCGGCGATGCAGGGCTTCCGGGGACCCGTGGAGCGGTGGGGAGGAAGAGGGAGTCGAGGCGGAGCTTCTGAGCTAGTCGGGGGAGCGAGGGGTGGCCGGAGACGATGGCTATGGCGAACGGCGGCGACGGTGGTGTTCGGCCGTGAGAGAGAGAGCGAGGGAGAGGAGAGGAGAGCCGGGGGAGAGTGAGAGAGAGCAGGGGGAGAGGCGTGGCGTCGTCCAGGGCGTCGAGCGAGGAGGGGAGGGCAGGCAAGCAGGCGAGCAGGTGGCGTGGCGCGGTGGCGCGCGCGCGCGCCGGCCACACTCCCCTCCCTCTGTCGGGACGAAGACGACAGAGGAGGGAGGTGGGCTGGGCCGGCTGCTGGCTGGGCCAGCCAGCTGGCTGGGCCGCACAGGGAGGAGCCCAGGTAAGCTTCTCCCTTTATATATTTTTCTGTTTTCTGTTTTTCTAATACTTCTGCAACTTTGTTGAATTAAATAAAATACCTAGGCTAGTTCAAAAATCACCAAACTATTCCTGGCCCATAGTTGGATTATTTCCAACATGAAACATTTTAGTTTGGAGATATTTGAGCATTTAAATATTTTATATTATTTTAAATGCCCAAATTCAAATATTTATGATTTAATTCAAAAACCCTAGGATGGCCTAGGAAAATGTGCACCATTTTTGGCAGAGGTTCTGAACCAAGACAAAAATGATGGGCATTTTAGAAGGGCATTTCAGGTTCATTGAAAAATTATTTTAGTAACCCTAGTTGGTTTCAGAGGGGACTGGGGGTTCTGTCATCCCCATTTCAAGTTTCTGATGAAAGAGTAAACATGATGCAACACTCTAATGCATGACTAGCTAGGTTGTGACACAGGCTTCTTAATGCAAACCCGGCCAGACCACAGGAGAGGCGAGGGTTACTGCATCGATATGCTCGAGGGTGGCTGGCGAGCAAACAAAGACGGCGAGGCGCGGGCCGCCACGTGTTGGGAACGGCAGTGGAGGTAGGCTTGACGCCGAAGAGCGCGCACATGGCCGGGGTGAGCACGGCCGCGCCGGAGAGGGTTCTATCGTGGATCTGGGGCAGGGGGAGCTGGCGAAGGAGATTGGGTGGACTAGTTGAGTGAAACGTGGGTGGACGGTGGGGGGGTGTTGACGGCCTAGGTGAAAAGGGTGAAAAATATCCCAGGTCACCGCGCGTGCTGAAAGGCCAATGCAAAGGGTTGCATCTATGTGCTCGTGTGCACAAACAGAATAATTTTGTTTGAAATGAAGACATACTAATTTTGAAATGACGACGTGAGTTCATCGTTTCGCCTCTAATTTTTTAGCACGTAAACCAATCACAATTTTACCACGGGTTTGATTTGCTGGCGTATTTCAGGTCTCGTGTGCTATATGTAAGACATTTTTTGGCATTTATCGTGCATCTTGGCATATAAATCAATTCCTAGTCGGACTGCATTTCCTGTCAAAAGGGATGAGGATTTCCGTTCGATCTGGGAGCATCCAACGGTGCAGATGTATGATCCGTGAGGTTTGGGTTCTGGCCAATCAGAACGCACGACTCAGATCGCGCATGCAGTGAGGGGGGCATCGGCCACGGTTTGGTAGGCACACGGCTTTCGTGTGTGAACTGTGTGCTATTTGAAAACATTTTTTGGGAGGGGCTATTTGAAAACATGTACATGTGTTGTCGAAATGGATGAGGATCACCGTTCTACCCAGGAGAATCCAACGGTGCAGACGTACGATCCGTGGGGTTTGGGTTCTGGCCAATCAGAACGCACGACTCAGATCACGCGCATGGCAGAGGGGTGGGGTTGGATCGGCCATGTTTTAGTGGACACACGGCTTTCATGAGTGAACCATGTGCTCTTTGAAAACATTTACATTACTTAACATCATATTTTTGTTCGAACGAAAACATGAGTTCATCGTTCTGCCTCCACTTCTTTTCCACGGTAAGAAATCATGAGTATAGTGGAGAGTGTCATATACTAGTATCATGAATATACAGTACATATGATACTAGTGTATGATACTACCTTTAATTAATTATAGCGCATAGTATAATACATAGAGTATAATGATACGTATCCGTCGTATCTATAATTTTTTATTGTTCCATGCCATTATTCTACATCTTTCATATACTTTTGGCAACTTTTTATACTATTTTTTGGGACTAACATATTGATCTAGTGCCCAGTGTCAGTTCCTGTTTGTTGCATGTTTTTTGTTTTGCAGAAAATCCATATCAAACGGAGTCCAAACGGGACAAAAACTGACGCGGATTTTTTTTGGAATATATGTGATTCTTGGCAAGAAGAATCAACGTCAAACGATGCTCGAGGGGGCCACGAGGCAGGGGGCGTGCTCCAGGGGGTCTGGCATGCCCTGGGCCCTCGTGGCCACCTCGTAAGGTGGTTGGTGCCCTTCTTTCACCGCAAGAAGTCCAATATCTAGAGAAAAACCGTGTCCAAAATTCAGCCCAATCAGAGTTACGGATCTTCGGGAATTTAAGAAACGGTGAAAGGGCAGAATCAGGAATGCAGAAACAGAGAGAGACAGAGAGACAGATCCAATCTCGGAGGGGCTCTCACCCTTCCCATGCTATGGAGGCCATGGACCAGAGGGGAAACCCATCTCCCATCTATGGGGAAGGTCAAGGAAGAAGAAGAATGGGGGATCTCTCTGTTGGAAATATGCCCTAGAGGCAATAATAAAAGTATTATTATTATATTTCCTTGTTCATGATAATTGTCTTTTATTCATGCTATAACTGTATTATCCGGAAATCGTAATACACGTGTGAATACATAGACCACAATATGTCCCTAGTGAGCCTCTAGTTGACTAGCTCGTTGTGATCAACAGATAGTCATGGTTTCCTGGCTATGGACATTGGATGTCGTTGATAATGGGATCACATCATTAGGAGAATGATGTGATGGACAAGACCCAATCCTAAGCATAGCACAAAGATCGTGTAGTTCGTTTGCTAGAGCTTTGCCAATGTCAAGTATCTCTTCCTTTGACCATGAGATCGTGTAACTCCTGGATACCGTAGGAGTGCTTTGGGTGTATCAAACGTCACAACGTAACTGGGTGACTATAAAGATGCACTACAGGCATCTCCGAAAGTATCTATTGTTTTATGCGGATCGAGACTGGGATTTGTCACTCCGTGTAAACGGAGAGGTATCTCTGGGCCCACTCGGTAGGACATCATCATATGCGCAATGTGACCAAGGAGTTGATCACGGGATGATGTGTTACGGAACGAGTAAAGTGACTTGCCGGTAACGAGATTGAACAAGGTATTGGATACCGACGATCGAATCTCGGGCAAGTAAAATACCGCTAGACAAAGGGAATTGAATACGGGATTGATTAAGTCCTTGACATCGTGATTCATCCGATGAGATCATCGTGGAACATGTGGGAGCCAACATGGGTATCCAGATCCCGCTGTTGGTTATTGACCGGAGAACGTCTCGGTCATGTCTACATGTCTCCCGAACCCGTAGGGTCTACACACTTAAGGTTCGATGACGCTAGGGTTATATAGGAAGCTTGTATGTGGTTACCGAATGTTGTTCGGAGTCCCGGATGAGATCCCGGACGTCACGAGGAGTTCCGGAATGGTCCGGAGGTAAAGATTTATATATAGGAAGTCCTGTTTCGGCCATCGGGACAAGTTTCGGGGTCATCGGTATTGTACCGGGACCACCGGACGGGTCCCGGGGGCCCACCGGGTGGGGCCACCTGCCCCGGGGGGCCACATGGGCTGTAGGGGGTGCGCCTTGGCCTACATGGGCCAAGGGCACCAGCCCCTAGAGGCCCATGCGCCAAGATAAAGGAAAAAGGGGAGAGTCCTAAAGGGGGAAGGCACCTCCGAGGTGCCTTGGGGAGGATGGACTCCTCCCCCCTCCTTAGCCGCACCCCTTTCTTGGAGTAGGGGGCAAGGCTGCGCCTCCCCCTTCTCCCCTGCCCCTATATATAGTGGAGGGGAGGGAGGGCATCCATACCTGAGCCCTTGGCGCCTCCCTCCCTCCCGTGACACCTCCTCCTCTCCCGTAGGTGCTTGGCGAAGCCCTGCAGGATTGCCACACTCCTCCATCACCACCACGCCGTTGTGCTTCTGTTGGATGGAGTCTTCCTCAACCTCTCCCTCTCTCCTTGCTGGATCAAGGCGTGGGAGACGTCACCGGGCTGTACGTGTGTTGAACGCGGAGGTGCCGTCCGTTCGGCACTTGATCATCGGTGATCTGAATCACGACGAGTACGACTCCATCAACCCCGTTCACTTGAACGCTTCCGCTTAGCGATCTACAAGGGTATGTAGATGCACTCCCCTTTCTACTCGTTGTTGGTCTCTCCATAGATAGATCTTGGTGTTACGTAGGAAAATTTTGAATTTCTGCTACGTTCCCCAACAGTGGCATCATGAGCTAGGTCTATTGCGTAGATTCTTTGCACGAGTAGAACACAAAGTAGTTGTGGGCGTTGATGTTGTTCAATATGCTTACCGTTACTAGTCCAATCTTGTTTCGACGGTATTGTGGGATGAAGCGGCCCGGACCGACCTTACACGTACTCTTACGTGAGACAGGTTCCACCGATTGACATGCACTTGGTGCATAAGGTGGCTAGCGGGTGCCAGTCTCTCCCACTTTAGTCGGAACGGATTCGATGAAAAGGGTCCTTATGAAGGGTAAATAGCAATTGGCATATCACGTTGTGGTTTTGCGTAGGTAAGAAACTATCTTGCTAGAAACCCATAGCAGCCACGTAAAACATGCAAACAACAATTAGAGGACGTCTAACATGTTTTTGCAGGGTATGCTATGTGATGTGATATGGCCAAAAGGATGTGATGAATGATATATGTGATGTATGAGATTGATCATGTTCTTGTAATAGGATTCACGACTTTCATGTTGATGAGTATGACAACCGGCAGGAGCCATAGGAGTTGTCTTTATTTTTTGTATGACCTGCGTGTCATTGAAGAACGCCATGTAACTTACTTTACTTTATTGCTAAACGCGTTAGCCATAGAAGTAGAAGTAGTCGTTGGCGTGACAACTTCATGAAGACACGATGATGGAGATCATGATGATGAAGATCATGGTGTCATGCCGGAGACAAGATGATCATGGAGCCCCGAAGATGAAGATCAAAGGAGCTTTATGATATTGGCCATATCATGTCACTACTCTATTTGATTGCATGTGATGTTTATCATGTTTATGCATCTTGTTTGCTTAGAACGACGGTAGTAAATAAGATGATCCCTTACAAAATTTCAAGAAGTGTTCTCCCCTAACTATGCACCGTTGCTACAGTTCGTCGCTTCTAAGCACCACGTGATGATCGGGTGTGATGGATTCTTACGTTCACATACAACGGGTGTAAGACAGTTTTACACAGCGAAAACACTTAGGGTTAACTTGACGAGCCTAGCATGTGCAGACATGGCCTCGGAACACGGAGACCGAAAGGTCGAGCATGAGTCGTATGGTAGATACGATCAACATGAAGATGTTCACCGATGTTAACTAGTCCGTCTCACGTGATGATCGGACACGGCCTAGTTTGAGTCGGATCATGTAATCACTTAGATGACTAGAGGGATGTCTATCTGAGTGGGAGTTCATAAGATGAACTTAATTATCCTGAACATAGTCAAAAGGATTTTGCAAATTATGTCGTAGCTCACGCTATAGTTCTACTGTTTAGATATGTTCCTAGAGAAAAATTAGTTGAAAGTTGATAGTAGCAATTATGCGGACTAGGTCCGTAAACTGAGGATTGTCCTCATTGCTTCATAGAAGGCTTATGTCCTTAATGCACCGCTCAGTGTGCTGAACCTCGAACGTTGTCTGTGGATGTTGCGAACATCGGACATACACGTTTTGATAACTACGTGATAGTTCAGTTAAACGGTTTAGAGTTGAGGCACCAAAGACGTTTTTGAAACGTCGCGAAACATATGAGATGTTTTGAGGGCTGAAATTGGGATTTCAGGCTCGTGCCCATGTCAAGAGGTATAAGACCTCCGATGACTTTCTTAACCTGCAAACTAAGGAGAAAAGCTCAATTGTTGAGCTTGTGCTCAGATTGTCTGAGTACAACAATCATTTGAATCGAGTGGGAGTTGATCTTCCAGATAAGACAGTGATGGTTCTCCAAAGTCATTGCCACCAAGCTGTTAGAGCTTCGTGATGAACTATAACATATCAGGGATAGATATGATGATCCTTGAGGTATTCGCGATGTTTGACACCGCGAAAGTAGAAATCAAGAAGGAGCATCAATTGTTGATGGTTGGTGAAACCACTAGTTTCAAGAAGGGCAAGGGCAAGAAGGGATACTTCATGAAACGGCAAATCAGCTGCTGCTCTAGTGAAGAAACCCAAGGTAAAACCCAAACCCGAGACTAAGTGCTTCTGTAATAAGGGGAACAACCACTAGAGCAGAATTACCCTAGATACTTGGTAGATAAGAAGGCTGGCAAGGTCGATGGAAGTATATTGGATATACATTGTGTTAATGTGTACTTTGCTAGTACTCCTAGTAGCACCAGGGTATTAGATACCGGTTCGGTTGCTAAGTGTTAGTAACTCGAAACAAAAGGCTACGGAATAAACGGAGACTAGCTAAAGGTGAGCTGACGATATGTGTTGGAAGTTTTTCCAAGCTTGATATGATCAAGCATCGCACGCTCCCTCTACCAAAGAGATTGGTGTTAAACCTAAATAATTGTTATTTGGTGTTTGCGTTGAGCATAGACATGATTGGATTACGTCTATCGCAATACGGTTATTCATTTAAGGAGAATAATGGTTACTCTGTTTATTTGAATAATACCTTCAATGGTCTTACACCTAAAATGAATGGTTTATTAAATCTCGATCGTAGTGATACACATGTTTATGCCAAAAGATAGTAATGATAGTACCACCTACTTGTGGCACTGCCACGTAAGTCATATCGGTATAAAACGCATGAAGAAGCTCCATATTGATGGATCTTTGGACTCACTCATTTTTGAAAAGTCTGAGACATGCGAACCATGTCTATTGGTGTATACGCATGAAGGAACTCCATGCAGATGGATCGTTTTGACTCACTTGATTTTGAATCACTTGGGACATGCAAATCATACCACATGGGCAAGATGACTGAAAAGCCTCGTTTTCAGTAAGATGGAACAAGATAGCAACTTGTTGGAAGTAACACATTTTGATGTGTGCAGTCCAATGAGTGCTGAGACATGCAGTGAATATCGTTATGTTCTTACTTCACAGATGATTCGAGTAGATGTTGAGAATATTTACTTGATGAAACACAAGTCTGAATTATTGAATGGTTCAAGTAATTTCAGAGTGAAGTAGAAGATCATTGTGACAAGAGGATAAAATGTCTATGATATGATCATAGAGATGAATATCTGAGTTACGAATTTTGGCACACAATTAAGACATTGTGGAAATTGTTTCGCAATTAATACCGCCTGGAACACCATAGTGTGATGGTGTGTCCGAACATCATAGTTGCACCCTATTGGGTATGGTGCGTACCATGATGTCTCTTATCGAATTACCACTATCGTTCATGGGTTAGGCATTAGAGACAACCACATTCACTTTAAATAGGGCACCACGTAATTCCGATGAGATGACACCGTATGAATTATGGTTTAGAGAAACCTAAGTTGTCGTTTCTTAAAAGTTTGGGGCTGCGACGCTTATATGAAAAAGTTTCAGGTTGATAAGCTCGAACCCAAAGCGGATAAAATGCATCTTCATAGGAAACCCAAAACAGTTGGGTATACCTCCTAATTCAGATCCGAAAGCAATATGGATTGTTTCTTGAATCGGGTCCTTTCTCGAGGAAAAGTTTCTCTCGAAAGAGTTGAGTGGGAGGATGGTGGAGACTTGATATGGTTATTGAACCATCACTTCAACCAGTGTGTAGCAGGGCACAGGAAGTTGTTCCCGTGGCACCTACACAAATTGAAGTGGAAGCTTATGATATTGATCATGAAGTTTCGGATCAAATCACTGTCGTACCTCGTAGGGTGACAAGGATATGTACTACTTCAGAGTGGTACGGTAATCCTGTCTTGAAAGTCATGTTGCTGGACAACAATGAACCTACGAGCTATGGAGAAGCGATGGTGGGCCCGGATTCCAATAAATGGCTCGAGGCCATAAAATCCGAGAAAGGATCCATGGACTTTGGTGGACTTGCCCGATGATCGGCAAGCCATGAGATAAATGGATCTTTTAAGAAGAAGACGGACGTGGATGGTAATGTCACCATCTATGAAGATCGACTTGTGGCGAAGTGTTTTCCGACAAGTTCAAGGAGTTGACTACGATGAGATTTTCTCACTCGTAGCGGTGCTTAAAGTCCGTCGGAATCATGTTAGCATTAGCTGCATTTATGAAATCTGGTAGATGGATGTCAAGACGAGTTTCCTTACCAGTTTTCGTGAGGAAAGGTTGTATGTAATACAATCAGAAAGTTTTTTGTCGATCCTAAGGATGCTAAAAAGTATGCTAGCTCCAGCGATCCTTCTAAGGACTGGAGTGAGCATCTCAGAGTTGGAATGTATGCTTTGATGATGATCAAAGATTTTGGGTTTGTACAAAGTTTATGAGAAACTTGTATTTCCAAAGAAGTGAGTGGGAGCACTATAGAATTTCTGATGAGTATATGTTGTTGACATATTGTTGATCAGAAATGACGTAGAATTTCTGGAAAGCATATAGGGTTATTTTGAAAGTGTTTTTCAATGGAAAGCCTAGATTAAGCTGCTTGAGCATTGAGCATCAAGATCTATAAGGATAGATCAAAATGCTTAATAATACTTTCAAATGAGCACATACCTTGACATGATCTTGAAGGTGTTCAAGATGGACCAGTCAAAGAAGGAGTTCTTGCCTGAGTTGTAAGGTACGAAGTTAAGACTTAAAGCTCGACCACGGCAGAATAGAGAGAAAGGACGAAGGTCGTCCCCTATGCTTAAGACGTAGGCTCTTCAGTATGCCATGCTGAGTACCGCACCTGAAGTGTGCCTTGCCATGAGTCAGTCAAGGGGTACAAGAGTGATCCAAGAATGGCTCACAGGACAGCGGTCAAAGTTATCCTTAGAAATTAGTGGACTAAGGAATTTTTCTCGATTATGGAGGTGGTAAAAGAGTTCGTCGTAAAGGGTTACGTCGATGCAAGCTTGACACCTATCCGGATAGCTCTGAGTAGAGATACTGGATACATATAATGGAGCAACAACTTAGAATAGCTCCAAGTAGAACAGTTATTTGGAATAGCTCCAAATAAAGCGTGGTAGCTACATCTAGGAGATGACATAGAGATTTGTAAAGCACACACAGATCTGAAAGGTTCAGACCCGTTGACTAAAACCTCTCTCACAAGCAACATGATCAAACATAAAACTCATTGAGTGTTAATCACATGGTGATGTGAACTAGACTACTGACTCTAGTAAACTCTTGGGTATTAGTCACATGGTGATGTGACCTGTGAGTGTTAATCACATGGCGATGTGAACTAGATTATTGACTCTAGTGCAAGTGGGAGACTGTTGGAAATATGCCCTAGAGGCAATAATAAAAGTATTATTATTATATTTCCTTGTTCATGATAATTGTCTTTTATTCATGCTATAACTGTATTATCCGGAAATCGTAATACACGTGTGAATACATAGACCACAATATGTCCCTAGTGAGCCTCTAGTTGACTAGCTCGTTGTGATCAACAGATAGTCATGGTTTCCTGGCTATGGACATTGGATGTCATTGATAACGGGATCACATCATTAGGAGAATGATGTGATGGACAAGACCCAATCCTAAGCATAGCACAAAGATCGTCTAGTTCGTTTGCTAGAGCTTTGCCAATGTCAAGTATCTCTTCCTTTGACCATGAGATCGTGTAACTCCTGGATACCGTAGGAGTGCTTTGGGTGTATCAAACGTCACAACGTAACTGGGTGACTATAAAGATGCACTACAGGCATCTCCAAAAGTATCTATTGTTTTATGCGGATCGAGACTGGGATTTGTCACTCCGTGTAAACGGAGAGGTATCTCTGGGACCACTCGGTAGGACATCATCATATGCACAATGTGACCAAGGAGTTGATCACGGGATGATGTGTTACGGAACGAGTAAAGTGACTTGCCGGTAACGAGATTGAACAGGGTATTGGATACCGACGATCGAATCTCGGGCAAGTAAAATACCGCTAGACAAAGGGAATTGAATACGGGATTGATTAAGTCCTTGACATCGTGGTTCATCCGATGAGATCATCGTGGAACATGTGGGAGCCAACATGGGTATCCAGATCCCGCTGTTGGTTATTGACCGGAGATCGTCTCGATCATGTCTACATGTCTCCCGAACCCGTAGGGTCTACACACTTAAGGTTCGATGACGCTAGGGTTATATAGGAAGCTTGTATGTGGTTACCGAATGTTGTTCGGAGTCCCGGATGAGATCCCGGACGTCACGAGGAGTTCCGGAATGGTCCGGAGGTAAAGATTTATATATAGGAAGTCCTGTTTCGGCCATCGGGACAAGTTTCGGGGTCATCTGTATTGTACCGGGACCACCGGAAGGGTCCCGGGGGCCCACCGGGTGGGGCCACCTGCCCCGGGGGGCCACATGGGCTGTAGGGGGTGCGCCTTGGCCTACATGGGCCAAGGGAACCAGCCCCTAGAGGCCCATGCGCCAAGATAAAGGAAAAAGGGGAGAGTCCTAAAGGGGGAAGGCACCTCCGAGGTGCCTTGGGGAGGATGGACTCCTCCCCCCTCCTTAGCCGCACCCCTTTCTTGGAGTAGGGGGCAAGGCTGCGCCTCCCCCTTCTCCCCTGCCCCTATATATAGTGGAGGGGAGGGAGGGCATCCATACCTGAGCCCTTGGCGCCTCCCTCCCTCCCGTGACACCTCCTCCTCTTCCGTAGGTGCTTGGCGAAGCCCTGCAGGATTGCCACACTCCTCCATCACCACCACGCCGTTGTGCTGCTGTTGGATGGAGTCTTCCTCAACCTCTCCCTCTCTCCTTGCTGGATCAAGGCGTGGGAGACGTCACCGGGCTGTATGTGTGTTGAACGCGGAGGTGCCGTCCGTTCGGCACTTGATCATCGGTGATCTGAATCACGACGAGTACGACTCCATCAACCCCGTTCACTTGAACGCTTTCGCTTAGCGATCTACAAGGGTATGTAGATGCACTCCCCTTTCTACTCGTTGCTGGTCTCTCCATAGATAGATCTTGGTGTTACGTAGGAAAATTTTGAATTTCTGTTACGTTCCCCAACACTCTCCCCATCTCTTCCGGTGGCGCATGAACGCCACCAGGGCCATCATCATCACCGCAATCTACACCAACAACTTCACCGCCATCATCACCAACTCTCCCCCCTCTATGCAGCGGTATAACCCCTCTTTTACCCGTTGCAATATCTACTTAAACATGGTGCTCAACGCTATATATTATTTCCCAATGATGTATGGCTATCCTATGATGTTTGAGTAGATCCGTTTTGTCCTATGGGTTAATGGATGATCATGATTGGTTTGAGTTGGATGTTTTATTATTGGTGCTATCCTATGGTGCTCTCTGTGTCACGCAAGCGTGAGGGATCACTGTTGTAGGGTTTGCAATATGTTCATGATTTGCTTATGGTGGGTGGCGTGACTGACAGAAGCACAGACCCGAGTAAGTAGGTTGTTTGCGTATGGGAATAAAGAGGACTTGATGCCTTATAATGCTATGTTGGGTTTTACCTTAATAATCTTTAGTAGTTGTGGATGCTTGCTAGAGTTCCAATCATAAGTGCATATGATCCAAGAAGAGAAAGTATGTTAGCTTATGCCTCTCCCTCAAATAAAATTGCAATAATGATTACCGGTCTAGTTATCGATTGCCTAGGGACAAATAACTTTCTTGTGTGACAACAAGCTCTCTACTAAAATTAACTTAGTTACGTCTTTATCTAAACAGCCCCTACTTTTTATTTACGTGCTCTTTATTATCTTGCAAACCTATCCAAAAACACCTACAAAGTACTTCTATTTTCATACTTGTTCTAGGTAAAGCGAACGTTAAGCGTGCGTAGAGTTGTATCGGTGGTCGATAGAACTTGAGGGAATATTTGTTCTACCTTTTGCTCCTCGTTGGGTTCGACACTCTTACTTTCTAAATAGGCTACAATTGATCCCTATACTTGTGGGTTATCAAGACCTTTTTTCTGGCGCCGTTGTCGGGGAGTTATAGCGTGGGTTGAATATTCTTGTGTGTGCTTGTTTGATTTATCACTAAGTAATTTTTATTTGCTGTTCTAAGTTGTTCTGTATCTTTAGTTATGGATATGGAACATGAAATGCCAACAAAATTAGGTTTACTTGCTACTCATGGAGATGGCGAACCCCCTAAAACCCTCGATGCTCTTTATGTGAAAGATATTATGCACTACTTTAATAATCCTGAGAAAACCCCATTCAATTATATAATGGGAGACATGTTGGATCAACGTGAATACTTTAGGGTTATCGCTTGACTCAAAAAGGGAAACTATTATGGGATCAAATTCATATGTTGCATTGCTATGCTCGGGAACTATGCTTGAGATATGATTATACTTGTTTCTCTAGGATGAAGGGTCAACACCTTCCCTTTTCATGCAAATTTAATGATGATAAAACATTGGCTTCTTATGCTAATGGTATGTATGATTACTATGATGTGGAACAAATAGAAGAATTCGTTGCTTTTATGGGTGCTTATGAAATTGAATCTTTGTTTAAAGAGTGTGAAGATTTTGATGATTCAGTTTATAGACCTGAAAATTTAGCTATCCTTAAATATTTCTATGAGAATTATAAATACGATTATGATATTGATGAATTTATTGAGAAAGTCTCTGCTGTCCGAGAAGAGACTAATATTTTGCAGGAGTCTATGGAAGAAGAAATTGATGAAACTATGAGCTCATTGGATGAAAAAGATGATGAGGAGAGCGAAGAACAAAAGGAGGAAGAGCGGATTAGCTACCCGTGCCCACCTTCTAATGAGAGTAACTCTTCAACTCATACATTGTTTAATTTCCCTTCGTGCTTACCGAAGGATGATTGTTATGATCCCGTTGATTCTTTTGAAATATCACTTTTTGATGATGCTTGCTATGCTTGTGGCCAAGATGCCAATATGAATTATGCATATGGAGATCAACTTGCTATAGTTCCTTATGTTAAACATGAAATTTTTGCTATTGCACCCATGCACGATAGTCCTATTATCTATTTGAATTCTCCCGACTACACTATATCAGGAAGTTTGCCCTTATTAAGGATTATATTGATGGGTTGCGTTTTACTTCTACACATGATGATTTTGATAGATATAATATGCATGTGCTTGCTGCTCCTACTTACAATTATTATGAGAGAGGAACTACATCTCCACCTCTCTATGTTTCCAATATTATAAAATTGCAAGAAACTTCTTATACTATGCATTGGCATTTACTATGTGTGCATGAATTGTTCTTTTATGACATGCCGATGCATAGGAAGAGAGTTATACTTCGTTATTGCTTGATATATGTAGCTTTGTGCTCACTACTAAATGCCAAATCATTGTTAATTAAAATTGGCTTTGATATACCTTGGGATCTGGGTGGATTCATTAGTTGAGCACTATATGGCTAGCTTAATGGCTTTAAAGAAAGTGCTGCCAGGGAGACAACCCGGAAGTTTTAGAGAGTCATTTATTTTTGTTGAGTGCTTTTATCCCTCCCTAATAATAAAGCACGGATTGACTTTGTCGGGTTCACCGTCACAATACGCTTTCTTCTTATGTCATAATACGCTTTTATGATTTGTATAGACAAAATCGTAATATAAATGAGGTGGTTCTAATTTGGAGTCCGTCCACCTGGCTCCCATAATTTTCATCCATTGTCTGGGCCTACTGGCTGGACTGCTAGGCCTTCTGTGGGCCGCGAGCCACTTGAGAAAAAAGGTACGTTGGGCTAAAAATATTTTGTGCCTCGTGTATACATCGAACTCCTGACCTACCGGCTGTCCATAGGAGCAGCAACCAACCAGACAACATTGATTCATGTAAAATAGTCCCACATCGGCGTTTTAAAGCTACTCCTACAAGTTTATATAGGAAGTTCGCTGGAATATCAGCAAGACACCTAAAGAAAAACGATGAGATGTTGCATGAACAATTAAACGAGGGATTGAGGGTCTTAGATCTGAGGAAGGATGGATTTCAGATGGATTTAAAGGAAGAATGAATAAAAGGAAGGCTGGAATAAACGGGGGAGATTGAGGGCTGTCAAATAGAGGAAGGAAGAAAGGATGAGCACCGACACCGCCACGTGGCCCCATCAAGCAGCCGCCAAGCGAGGTCGACCCTGAGTAGGCCATCACTGCCGCACCTCTGCCACAGGCCCAGTCAGCCCCGTGCATGGGCCTGGGAAATAAGAAGAGAGAGATCGGGTAAACGGAACAAACACCAAAAGAGGGGATCAGGGGCGGGGAGGACACGGCGCGTGGTTGTGGTGTGGCTGGAGCAGGGATATAGAGAAGAGTAGCGCTGATGGAGTGATGGGGTTCGTGGGCTCGTTGGATGCATGGATAGATAGAAGAGGAGAAGAGCACCGCTGCTCGAGAGGAATGGAGATGCAGAATAAAAGTACACGCGGTGGAGCTTCTCGGTGGGGATTTGTTTTTTTAATGGCTGCATCCTGAAGGTGCTAGCACTAGCACCAAATTGCATTTTTTAAATGAGCACCAATATAAGAGCAACTCCAACGTATTGACGCATACAAAAGCGAAATTTGTGCATGTATTGTCCTTTGGGTCGGTTTTCGGCTTTGTTCACCTTGTTCATATTTCGATTGGTAGCATGCCCAGCGCACTGAGCATTTTCATTCACGCAGTCGGTATCCATTCAACTTTTACTCTTTTTGCGTATATATAAAAAAATTACCCAAAGTTCACATAATTCAATGAAATACAAATATTTTCAAAACCAAAAAAACTCATTGTTTACAAATCATATCAAATAAAATTTAAATTAGTACAAATACATTTGAAAGATAAAATTTAAATCTCATAGTAGTTGCGCTTGGAGCGTTGCTGCTGGCGGCAAAGGTAAGGGGTGGCCTGGACGTTGGGGTGCTACGGCGGCGGCGAAAATAGTCCACCAACGCAGCAAGAACAGTCCTTGGATATGGCGTGCTTCTTGGGGGGGAGTACGTGGGGACAAGCGGCGGCCTGGGCACTGAAACTGGGCGGCAGCGGCGATGGAGGGGCGGCCAGGTTGGTGGTTGTTGGTGGAAGAGAAGGGGAATGGCCAATGTGCCACCGATTGACAGATCAGGGGGAGGACAAGGGAGTGTGTCGCGCGGGTCTGCTTCGTGTCCGCGCCGACGCAAACCCAACCCAAATTTGGCTCTGGAAAAGATCATGAGCGAACAAAAAATGAGCACTCATCCATTTGCATCGGCGTGTGGGGCCGTGATTTATTTCTGTTTCGACCGAAACAGATACACGCAGACAGTTTGTGTCGGCGCTTTCGAATTGCCCTAATTAGTTGCCGTTGGTTGTTGTTAGTGTCATAGTTTAATGTTCATGCCTACCACATCTTATGAATACATTTTCAGATACAATAATTAAAAATGAGTGAAATATTAGAAATAAATATTTCTTAAGGGGGAAGATATTGGGAGCTCACCCAGACTTGCTGACAATTAAGATGTTCCTCAACTCTGGATGTCACCGACATCATTGGTGAGACAGGATGGAGAGAGGGAGGGATGAAGAGTAGAGAGAATGTGACAACGGTGCATCAAGCTGAAACTTTTAGCCGTGATGGGGAGGAAAAGCTTGTTTTTTTGTAGGTGCAATAGCCTTGGAATTGGTTATATTAGAACATGTTGTGACCATGTGACCAAGAGTCTTGAGGAATGTTTATTGGATAGGGGCCTATGATATTCTTCTCCATTGAACTCTCGAATAGTATACAACAATTCCACCATTTGTATATCCTGCTAAAAACCAATTACACCATTTCTTTTTCACTCGATGATAGTGTGCTATGTTGAATGAGGCACCATCAAAGGATATCCCTATGACTTTCTCAACTTAATACTACCTGGTATGGACAATCTTTTTTAAATTGCAAACAATGGGCGTGTTTTTTTTAAGATACAGAGTGTTTCAAACTCTTCTTGCTTTAAAAAATTAATGATTTTAAATACGTTCACGCTTTTTAAAAAATGTTCAAAATTCCCAAAAATGGTTTGAACTTTTTTAAATCAATCACAAAATTTAAAAAATTCTATTTGAAAACATGGTTAAAAAATGTTCATTTTCAAAACATGTTTCAATTATCATAAAAATATTAAAAATTTCAATTTTTAAATTATTTTATCATAAATAAAAATTGTGTTTTTCTGAAATAAAATATAAAACCGATTACTTGACTATTCCATGCACCAGTACTTTTCCATCAAATGAAGGATGCTAGGGTGGCTTCTTTATGGCCACACTGCATACTTCGAAAGGATAACAGTATACACTTATTAGTGATGTTTATCAGAGCTGTATGTAAAAAATGACGCATATTATCACACGGAGCAGGCTTTACAATTTTTTTTGCCCGTTGCAACGCATGGACATTTGTACTAGTATAGTTTAAAAACAAAAAAAATAAAGAGGGGAACCCAAAACTTTTCAAAAAGGAAAGTGAAAGTGAGAGAGACAAGCATTGTTGAAGTGGGGGAGCTCCTTGAACTTTGTTCATGCTCATGGAAACTTTGTGAATCTTGATTACAGAAACTTTTCAACAAAAATAATTATCCCCTTGTACAATTCCATTGTATTATAAAAATAATGTTTAAGATTTGCCTTTAGGATGTTTACATTGCTTGTTGGTTTGTGTGGTGCAGAACAGAAACTTTGGCTGTAGTGCATGATTTTACATTTTTTACTGGAACGTCCAATGGTTATGAAACATTTTGCACTGCCTTTCTATAAAAATTGTTTATTTTTCCTAATTTTTTCAGAAGTTTTGGACTAACATATGTATGGTGAATGTTCAGATTACTACAGACTATCCTGTTTAAGACAGATTCTATTTTTGATGCATAGTTTGCTTGTTTTGATGAAACTATCAATTCCTATCAGTGGATTAAGCCATGGAAAAGTTATATTACAGTAGCTACAATGCAAAACAAAATTATGAATTGGTTTGCAACAGTACTTAGAGTAGTGATTTGCTTTATTATACTAACGGATCTTACCGAGTTTTCTGTTGAGTTTTGTGTGATTGAAGTTTTCAAGTTTTGGGAGAGATCGTGATGGATGAAGGAAGAAGGAGTGGCAAGAGCCTAAGCTTGGGGATGCCCGAGGCACCCCAAGGAAATATTCAAGGACTCCCAAGAAACCAAGCTTGTGGATGCCCCGGAAGGCATCCCCTCTTTCTTCTAACAATCATCGGTAATTTTACTTGGAGCTATATTTTTATTCGTCACATGATATGCGTAAATCTTGGAGCATATTTTGCATTTAGTTTTCATTTTTCTTTTATGCATTATGCTGGCATGAGATAGTCCTTGGTTGATTTATAGAATTCTCATTGCACTTCACTTATATCTTTTGAGTATGGCTTTATAGAATGCTTCATGTGCTTCACCTATATCTTTTGAAGTTTGGATTGCATGTTTCTCTTCACATAGAAAACCGCCATTTGTAGAATGCTCTTTTACTTTAGTTATATTTGTTAGAGCGTGGGCATATCTTTTGTAGAAAGAATTAAACTCTCATGCTTCACATATATCTATTTAGAGAGATGACAGGAATTGGTCATTCACATGGTTAGTCATAAAATCTTACATAAAACTTGTAGATCACTGAATATGATATGTTTGATTCCTTGCAATAGTTTTGCGATATAAAGATGGTGATATTAGAGTCATGCTAGTGGTAGTTGTGGATTGTAGAAATACTTGTGTTGAAGTTTATGATTCCCGTAGCATGCATGTATGGTGAACCATTATGTGATGAAGTCGGAGCATGATTTATTTATTGATTGTCTTCCTTATGAGTGGCGGTCGGGGACGAGCGATGGTCTTTTCCTACCAATCTATCCCCTTAGGATCATGCGCTTACTACTTTGTTTCGATGACTAATAGATTTTTGCAACAAGTATGTGAATTCTTTATGACCAATGTTGAGTCCATGGATTATACGCACTCTCACCTTCCATCATTGCTAGCCTCTTTGGTACCGTGCATTGCCCTTCCTCACCTCGAAAGTTGGTGCAAACTTCGCCGGTGCATCCAAACCCCGTGATACAATACTCTCTATCACACATAAGCCTCCTTATATCTTCCTCAAAACAGCCACCATACCTACCTATCATGGCATTTCCATAGCCATTCCGAGATATATTGCCATGCAACTACCATCATCATCATATACATGACTTGAGCATTCATTGTCATATTGCTTTGCATGATCGTGAGATGGCTAGCATGATATTTTCATGACTTGTTCGTTTTCGATATCTTAGCTATGCTAAATCATCGCACATCCCGGTACACCGCCAGAGGCATTCATATAGAGTCATATCTTTGTTCTAGTATTGAGTTGTAAGTAAATAAAAGTGTGATGATCATCATTATTAGAACATTGTCCCAGGTGAGGTTATCAAAATAAAAGATGCCAAAGAAGCCCAAATAAAAAAAGAGGCCAAAGAAGCCCACCAAAAAAAGATAAAAAATAAAAAAATGAGAGAAAAGAGAGAAGGGACAATGTTACTATCCTTTTACCACACTTGTGCTTCAGAGTAGCACCATGTTCTTCATATAGAGAGTCTCTTGAGTTATCACTTTCATATACTAGTGGGAATTTTCATTATAGAACTTGGCTTGTATATTCCGATGATGGGCTTCCGAAAATGCCCGAGGTCTTGATGAGCAAGCAAGTTGGATGCACACCCACTTAGTTTCTAGTTTGAGCTTTCATACACTTATAGCTCTAGTGCATCCGTTGCATGGCAATCCCTACTCCTCACATTGACATCAATTGATGGGCATCTCCATAGCCCATTGATTAGCCGCGTTGATGTGAGACTTTCTTCCTTTTTTGTCTTCTCCACACAACCTCCACCATCATATTCTATTCCACCTATAGTGCTATGTCCATGGCTCACACTCATGTATTATGTGAAAGTTGAAAAGGTTTAAAAACGTCAAAGGTATGAAACAATTGCTTGGCTTGTCATCGGGGTTGTGCATGATTTGAATGCTTTGTGTGGTGAAGATGGAGCATAGCCAAACCATATGATTTTGTAGGGATAACTTTCTTTGGCCATGTTATTTTGAAAAGACATGATTGCTTTATTAGTATGCTTGAAGTATTATTGTCTTAATGTCAAATGATAGACCATTGCTTTGAATCAGTCGTGTCTTAATATTCATGCCATGATTAGATTACATGATCAGGATTATGCTAGGTAGCATTCCACATCAAAAATTATCTTTTTTATCATTTACCTACTAGAGGACGAGTAGGAATTAAGCTTGGGGATGCTGATATGTCTCCGTCATATCTATAATTTTTTATTGTTCCATGCCAATATTCTACATCTTTCATATACTTTTGGCAACTTTTTATACTATTTTTTGGGACTAAGATATTGATCCAGTGCCCAGTTCTAGTTCATGTTTGTTGCATGTTTTTTGTTTCATAAAAAATCCATATCAAACAGAGTCCAAATGGGATAAAAACTGACGGCGATTTTTTTGGAATATATGTGATTTTTGGTAAGAAGAATCAACGCGAGACGATGCCCGACGGGGCCACGAGGCAGGGGGCGTGCCCCAGGGGGTCAGGCGCGCCCTGGGCCCTCATGGCCACCCCGTAAGGCGGTTCATGCCCTTCTTTCGCCACAAGAAAGCCAATATCCGGATAAAAATCGTGTCCAAAATTCAGCCCAATCGGAGTTACGGATCTCCGACGATTTAAGAAACGGTGAAAGGGCAGAATAAGGAACGCAGAAATAGAGAGAGACAAAGAGACATATCCAATCTCGGAGGGGCTCTCGCCCATCCGATGCCATGGAGGCCATGGACCAGAGGGGAAACCATTCTCCCATCTAGGTAGAAGGTCAACGAAGAAGAAGAAGGGGGGCTCTCTCCCCATCTCTTCCGATGGCGCTGGAACGCCACTGGGGCCATTATCATCACCGCAATCTACACCAACAACTTCACCGCCATCATCACGAACTCTTCCCCCCTCTATGCAATGGTGTAACCCCTCTTTTACCCGCTGTAATCTCTACTTAAACATGGTGCTCAACGCTTTATATTATTTCCCAATGATGTATGGCTATCCTATGATGTTTGAGTAGATCAGTTTTGTCCTATGGGTTAATTGATGATCGTGATTGGTTTGAGTTGCATGTTTTATTATTGGTGCTGTCCTATGGTGCTCTCCGTGTCGCGCAAGCGTGAGGGATCCCCGCTGTAGGGTTTTCAATATGTTCATGATTTGCTGATGGTGGGTGGCGTGAGTGACAGAAGCACAGACCCGAGTAAGTAGGTTGTTTGCGTATGGGAATAAAGAGGACTTGATGCCTTATAATGCCATGGTTGGGTTTTACCTTAATGATCTTTAGTAGTTGCAGATGCTTGCTGGAGTTCCAATCATAAGTGCATATGATCCAAGAAGATAAAGTATGTTAGCTTATGCCTCTCCCTCAAATAGAATTGCAGTAATGATTACCAGTCTAGTTATCAATTGCCTAGGGACAAATAACTTTCTTGTGTGACAACAATCTCTCTACTAAAACTAACCTAGTTGTGTCTTTACCTAAACAGCCCCTACTTTTATTGACGTGCTCTTTATTATCTTGCAAACCTATCCGACAACACCTACAAAGTACTTCTAGTTTCATACTTGTTCTAGGTAAGGCGAACGTTAAGCGTGCGTAGAGTTGTATCGGTGGTCAATAGAACTTGAGGGAATATTTGTTCTACCTTTAGCTCCTCGTTGGGTTCGACACTCTTACTTA
This sequence comes from Triticum dicoccoides, assembly GCF_002162155.2. Lineage (NCBI taxonomy): Eukaryota > Viridiplantae > Streptophyta > Magnoliopsida > Poales > Poaceae > Triticum > Triticum dicoccoides. Next base: position 413,098,204 of record NC_041390.1, on the reverse strand, counting down.
TCGAAAGAGGCTACAATTGATACCCTATACTTGTGGGTTATCATATAGTATCATATATAGATCATATTTATTGCCATGCATGACATAAATTAGCATCGCATTTAACATGATACGGTATCTACCTACTGTATGTTACTCTAACCCTATTTATATATATTTAATTCTTTGCCACATCAGCATACTTGCTATTTCTGAGTGGATGACATCGTCGGCCACTATGGCCAGCCTTATATAGTGGGGAGTATCATATACTATATATATATATAGTATCATGCATATGATACTAGTGTATGATACTACGTACGTACCTTCATAATGCATATATAGTATCATAGAGTAGTACTGGCTCCCTCCATAAACTAATATAAGAGCGTTTAGATTACTAAATAGTGACCTAAACGCTCTTATGTTAGTTTACGGAGAGAGTATATATCATAGATGACCGTATTTATAAATTGAGCCCTATAAGGCTGGTTGTAATGGGGAATATTATATATATACTAGTAATATCATGCATGCATATATATATGATAGTGTAGTTAGGATACTACTTCCGTAATGCATAGTATCATAAGTTAACATCTTAGGTTGCCCTACTAATTGTCATGCATCACACAAAGTAGTAGTACAACATTTAATATGACACAGTATCATGATAAGATACCACATCCTCTCTTGTGTGCCACATCATCCAGAAAGTCTAGTTGGCATGCATGATACCTCTTATGATAATACCAATACAACCAGCCTAAACCGGAAAGGACAGAGTATGAGACTAGCCAGAATGGAGAGTAGTACACTATTAGCATACACATATCCCTAGACTATATATGTTACTACCTTCATAGTTGGTAGTAACATAAGTGTAGTGTCATGCAAAGCTTCATTTCTTAGGTTACAGACTCATATTGCATTGGGACATGTGATGCTACAGTAACTAGCTAAGTTACCGAAACTATCTCTCTCCTCATTAACTTATTGCCACATAAGCAAGTTTGCTGAGTTGGAGTCGGTGTTACTGCTGAAGTTAGTCCTACTGTGGCTAGTCTGATACTAGGTAGTTGTCTATGATATACTAGCTACCTCACTAAGAGCATGCATGATTAATAATACAGCCAAGGGTCGGCTATAAGAAGTTGTCATGTCATATACAGCCAACCTCTTAGCGGGCATGTACAATAATAAAATTTATATACGTACTAGTTTATCAATAGTTAGCCCACCTTACATCCTCACAAAGTGTCTTGGTCTCGTGTTGCAGCTGGCTCTACTAACCAAGAGCCCGCTTCTTTTCTCTTTCCTCCAACTAATAAGCACATATATATTATTCTATTCCTACTACCCACAATGGGAGTAACATAGGTAGTAACATCACACATATCTAGATAAAAATAGATGATGTGGCAAGCAATAAATGAAGAAATGGAGGAAAGTGGATATGTGTGATGTTACTACCTATGTTACTCCCACTTTGGGTATAGTCTTACTATAATATGAGACTACCCACAAGGAGTAACATAGGTAGTAACATCACACATATCTAGATAAATTAAGTAGATGATGTGGCAAGCAATAAATCAAGACGGAGAGGAAAGTAGTAACATAGCTAGTTACTAGTAGTATGAGTAACATCACATGTACATATCAAGGCAAGATGTGTCTATATCCTAATAAATGAAGTGTTGCATGTTACCACATATATATGTTACTCCCCACTATAAAGGTAGTAACATAGACTAGTAACACATGTTACTAATCTATGTTACTACCCATTGTGGCTAGTCTGAGTAACATCACACATCTCAAGGCAAGATGAGTCTATAGCCTAATAAATGAAGTATTGCATGTTGCTACACATATGTTACTCCCCACTATAGAGGTAGTAACATAGACTAGTAACATTCTATGTTACTACCCATTGTCGCTAGTCTTATCTCACTCTATTGTGTACTTACTTGCTCTAATGCATAGTATCATAGAGTAGCTAGTATCATATGTAGTACTTTATTTATATTGTCATGCATGACACATAGTAGCATAACATTTATTATGATACAGTTTCATGATATGATACTTAACCCTCTCTTTCTTCATTTAATTAATTCTATGACAACTCATCAAAATTGCCGAGTTGGCATGCATGATACCAGCTATGATACCCCCTTACTATCAGCCTAGCAAAGGTGTACAAATCATTTGTGCGTCACTTTGTGAGTTTTCATCTGTTTGTTCGAGAAGCGGGGAGAAGTTTCAAACATTTTGGCCGCGAGGTGCGGCCACTGGTGTAGGCCTTGTTGGTATTTTAATTACAAAAAATTCAGATGGAGTTCGGACATCATCAAAATCGATGTGTGCCTGTGGCGTGCTCCCACGACCCCATGGAAAAAATTGGTAAAGTTTGGCAAAAGTTTTGATGACCGCTCCTTCCAAACCGGAGCATGTCACATGAAGGATCATGGTCTTCCAAAAGGAGATGTGTCAATTCAAACTCCTATGGTCGGTGACTTCATCGTTTGGCCTCATAAAAATTTCCACAGTACCCAATCACCATTATACCATGGGTTTGATTTTCTGGCGCATTTCAGGTATCGTTAGCTGTATTTAAGACATTTTTTGAAATTAACGTGCATTTTGTGCATACAAATAAAATTACAACCGGAACTGCATGTGCTATCGAAAGGGATGAGGATTGCCGTTCGATCTGGGAGCATCCAACGGTGCACACGTACGACCATGGGGTTTCGGTTCTGGCCAATCAAAAAGCACGACTCAGATCATGGGTGGGATGGCGGGGTTTGGTCGGCACACGGCTTTCATCAACGAACCATGTGCTATTCGCAAACCGATTGCATATTTTTGTTCACACATACTATAGTGAGATCGATTGAGTGTGCTACCTCTATGATATAATAATAATAGTAATAATAACAATTAATAGTTCATATTCATTGCCTAAGCTGACAGCATATCAAGGTCAACATATTAATGGTTCTTACATCAATAGAAAACAGGGCATAACTCACAAATTCAGTACACGTGACAGTTCTAAATTGAACGAATTAAGTTGCAGGGTAGGCATAAAGACTAGTCTTACGGCTTAATTCCCATGTACATGGGGGAACTGGGATCATTAAGTTGACCCCGAATGAACTTGGGGTTTTTGATGATTTTATGCTTCTCTGTTGCACTAGTGCGTGATCCCTTGGCTGGCAACTCATCAAATTCTTCGTACTCGTCCTGATCGGCAACATCGTCGACACCCAGTACCCTTCTCTTCCCATGCATCGCTAAATGGTCGTTCTTATGCAAGGGGTCTTCCACAAAGAAAATCTGGGTAGCATCGCTAGCAAGAATGAATGGGTCCGTGTGATATGTCATCGTTGTCATGTTAACACAGGTCTTCCTATACTCATCAATCCTTACCTGACCAAGAGGTATCCATGTGCACCTGAATAATGCCGCCTTTACTTTCACATAGCCAAGCTCCCAAATCTCTTTGATGGTTCCATAGTATACCCTTTTATCAGTTTCATTTACAGTCATGCATTCTATTCGAACAGAGTTATTCTTTCTGATATGAGGTCTTCCTATCACGTTCCTCAGTGTAGAACGTGTATCCATTTATGTCATATACTTGGTACGTCAACACCATAGGTGATGCTTTTGTGCCAACCATGTAGCAATGTCATAGATGGATCCTTGTGCCAAATGATTCTTCAGCCATTCGGCGTACTTCTTAGTGTGCTCCTTCATCTCCACTTCTGATGAAGGCACCATTGGTAAGAAGCTTTGGCCTATCTCCGCCAAGTGTTCTTCAGCATAAGTGATGAGAACTGGGTTGTTATGCAGTACCGTCAAATGGGCTTTCTCTGCCAATTCTCCGGGTGCTGCCATTTGCGTGCCAGCAAGGACCAGCTTACCTTTCAGCCTTCCATCGTGATGAGAGAGGGGAAAACCTATAGGTCTTTCTTTCATGTATTCGATGCAAAACTGAACCACCTCCTCCGCGCTATAACCTTGTAGGATGCTTGCCTCTGGATGGTTTCGGTTCCGACAAAAGCGCTTCAGTATTCCCATGAATCACTCGAAGGGATACATGTTGTGAAGAAACGCATGACCATAATACTTTATCTCATCGACAAGGTGCACAGTGAGATGGACCATGACATCAAAGAATGACGATGGGAAAAACATCTCTAGGTTGGACAATATTCTTGCAATATCATCTTGCATATTATCCAACACTTCAGGATCTACAACTTTCTGCCATAGTTTGTTGAAGAAATCACAGAGGTCAATGAGTGTGTTTTTATAACTTTGTCCATCAGATTCCTGATGGCCACCTGGAGGATTTGTGTCAACATTACGTGGCAATCATGTGACTTCATGTGTCCCAACTTCATTTTATCTGAGCTCACATCCACGAGACTTCTGATGTTTGCGCAGTAGGAAGAGGGTGTCTTAACTAACAACAAATAGGTGAAGAACTGTGTTGCTTCTTTTGTACTGAAATTGTAACTCTGGTGAGCTTTGATGAATTTGTCATCATCTTCTGCTTCACTCTTGCGTTGTGATTGATCAGCAAGCATATCGAGTCATGAACCGTCACCATCCTTTATTTTACCTTTAATGTTGAGCAGAGTACCAAGGATGCTTTCACATACGTTCTTCTCTACGTGCATGAGATGGATGCAATGACATACATGTAGAATCTCTTAGTAAGGTAATTTCCAGAAGACCGATTTCTTCTTAAATACTAGATCCTTGGGTGTTAGTTTCACCGTCAAAGGGTGGTTCTTGCCAAGCACAACATTAATTTTTTAGACATGTTGTAGACCACCTCCCCATCATAGGGTCTTGGGGCCACACCTGCCTCTACCGTACCATCAAATTCAGCTTTCATCTTTCGGTATGGGTGATTCATCCGCAAGAACCTACGATGATGCAAATACACTATTTTGCGCGAGTTGGGAAGTATTCTGCTAGCTATCCTATCCATGCATGTGACACACCCTACATCTCCCCTTGTTTTCTACCCCGATGTGTTGCCTAATGCCGTCATATCTTGAATGGTGTGCACCAACATCACATGTAGATCGAAAATCTCCTTTCTGTAAGCATCATAACATTTTACAGCAGGCGCATCTATCCACATTGTGAACAGTTCTTCTACCAGTAGCTGAAAGTAAATGTTGATGTCATTTCCAGGTTGCTTCGGGCCTTGGATAATCATTGACATCATAATGTATTTTTTCTTCATACACAACCAAGGAGCTAGGTTATATATGCATAGAAGCATGTGCTATGATTGGTGCTCATATCGCCAAAAGGATTCATCCTGTCAGTACACTCTCCGAGCCTTATACTTCTAGGATCCTTGGTAAATTTTTCAAACCTGTTGTCGATTAATTCCCACTAATCCCCATCTTTCGGGTGCCTCATAAACCTATCCGCAATTCGCTCATCATGATGCCACCACAACCTCTTTGCCTCTCTAGGGTTTGCAAACAAACACCTCAACCTTGGAATTAAAGGCAAGTACCAAACAACCTTGAACGGGATTCCTGTCTTGATCTCGTCGTCCAGTTTGTACTTGTCCTTTGCTCTCCCATGGTTGTATTGTGCATGCTTGCATGTGGGACATGCACGAAAATCTTTGTACTCACCATGGTACAATATACAATCATTCACACAAGCATGTATCTTCTGTACTTCAAGTTCCTATGGGTAAACAATTTTCTTCGCTTCATTCGTGCTTCTGGGGAGCACATTATCTTCTGGAAGAATATCTTTGAAAATACCTAAGATCTCTGTGAAGCCCTTGTTTGATAGACCATTTGCTGCTTTAAATCTGAGAAGCGCCAGGGTGGCACTCAACCTGGAATATTTATTTTTGCAACCTAGATACAATTCTTTCTTAGAGTCCGCATCAATGGTTGGCAGATCCTTGTACCCAATCATATCCTTTTCTGGGCCCTCAAAACCTGCAATCATAGCAGCAAAATCTGGCATATCAAGATCGTCATCATCTACTTGGACGTCTTGGTTTTCCAGTGGGCGTTTCGGCTTTCCGGTGTTCCATTAGTAGCATGACGCCTTTGCCCCAATGTTAGATTCAACATCCATGTGACACTAATCATGGTTTGGCATCTCGCTACCTTAGGTATGTTCATCCATGACCTCCTCTTCACTGTGTCTGGTCCAATGTGTATATCCATCCATGAATCCCCTAGAGACTCAGTGCGTCTGGACATCTGCAACTTCATGTGACTCTGTATTGGCACAATCAGTACATGGACATAGGGTGTAATCCGCATCACCAATTCTCCTCTTTGTACGTTAAGCCAAATTCATGAACTCTGTCACGCCACTGATAAAATCTACGGTTTTCCGATTCTTCATCCATCAAGATCATTCCATCTGCAGCAGACGAATGGAAATTAAAAAAACAACAACATTAATACATGGATTAACTACTGCACAGAGATGCGTGCATAAATCACAAGGTTTCATTTTAATAATTACTCTGGGCGCTCCATGTTGTTATCCAGACATGCAATGACAAAAATTAATGGCCAATCAACTTACACGCAGAGTGATACGTCTCCAACATATCTATAATTTTTTAGTGTTACATGCTATTATATTATCTGTTTCGGATGTTAATGGGCTATATTGTACACTTTTATATTATTTTTGGGACAAACCTATTAACCCAAGGCCAGTGCAAATTGTTCTTTTTTGCCTATTTCAGTGTTTCGCAGAAAAGGAATATCAAACGGAATGAAACCTTCGGGAACGTGATTTTTGTAACAAACATGATCCAGAGGACTTGGAGTGGACGTCAAGAAACGGACAAGGAGTCCACGAGGCAGGGGGCGCGCCTACCCCCTAGGCGCGCCCTCCCCCCTCATGGGCCCCTCATGGCTCAACTGACCTACTTCTTCCTCCTATATATACTCATATACCCTCAAAACATCCAGGAGCACCACGAAACCCTATTTCCACCGCCGAAACCTTCTGTACCCAAGAGATCCCATCTTGGGGCCTTTTACAGAGCTCCGCCGGAGGGGGCAACAATCATGGAGGGCCTCTACATCAACTCCATGGCCCCTCCGATGATGTGTGAGTAGTTTACTTCAGACCTTCGGGTCCATAGTTATTAGCTAGATGGCTTCTTCTCTCTCTCTTTGAATCTCAATACAAAGTTCTCCTCGTTCTTCTTGGAGATCTATTCGATGTAACTCTTTTTGCAGTGTGTTTGTCGAGATCTGATGAATTGTGGGTTTAAGATCAAGTCTATCTATGAACAATATTTGATTCTTCTCTGAAATCTTTTATGCATGATTGGTTATCTTTGCAAGTCTCTTCGAATTATCAGTTTAGTTTGGCCTACTAAATTGATCTTTCTTGCAATGGGAGAAGTGTTTAACTTTGGGTTCAATCTTGCGGTGCTCGACCCCAGTGACAGAAAGGGAAACGACACGTATTGTATTGTTGCCATCGAGGATAAAAATATGGGGTTTATATCATATTGCTTGAGTTTATCCCTCTACATCATGTCATCTTACCTAATGCGTTACTCTGTTCTTATGAACTTAATACTCTAGATGCATGCTGGATAGCTGTCGATGTGTGGAGTAATAGTAGTAGATGCAGGCAGGAGTTGGTCTACTTGTCACGGACGTGATGCCTATATACATGATCATGCCTAGATATTCTCATAATTATTCGCTTTTCTATCAATTGCTTTACAGTAATTTGTTCACCCACCGTAATACTAATGCTATCTTGAGAGAAGCCACTAGTGAAACCTATGGCCCCCGTGTCTATTTTCCATCATATAAGTTTCCAATCTATTTTATTTTGCAATCTTTACTTTCAATCTGTATCATAAAAATACCAAAAATATTTACCTTATCATTATTATCTCTATCAGATCTCACTCTCGTAAGTGACCGGGAAGGGCTTGGCAACCCCTTTATCGCGTTGGTTGCGAGGTTCTTATTTGTTTGTTTAGGTACGAGGGACTTGCGTGTGGACTCCTACTGGATTGATAACTTGGTTCTCAAAACCTGAGGGAAATACTTACGCTACTTTGCTGCATCACCCTTTCCTCTTCAAGGGAAAACCAACACAGTGCTCAAGAGGTAGCAAGAAGGATTTCTGGGGCCATTGCCAGGGAGTCTACGCACAAGTCAAGAAATAACAAGTACCCATCACAAACTCCTATCCCTGGCATTACATTATTTGCCATTTGCCTCTCGTTTTCCTCTCCCCCACTTCACCCTTGCCGTTTTATTCGCCCTCTTTTTACTTTCGCTTGCTTCGTTGTTATGGCTAGTCCTTTATCTACTCTTTTGTCTCCCGAGAATGAGGTCCTTAATTTTAAACAAAGGGAGGGAGAAAATCTAAAAGATGCTTGGTACAGAATTTGCAATGCGCAAAATAGATCTACTAGGAAGCAATCTACTGCCGTTCTTCTTCGCAATTTCTATGTAGGCATCATTCCTTGGAATAGATATATTCTTGATACCATTACCGGAGGAAATTTCATGGGTAGCCACACTTTTGATTCTTATAATGCTATGATAGATTTGTTTGGCACACCACCTCTATTGGTTAATGGAACTATGTTAACTTTGGAACATGTTATGCAAAGGCTTGATATTATTGAAAATAAAGTTGCCACCATGGAATTGATTGAGAATTTGGATAAAAAGATCCATAACCAAATTACCCAATATGGATCTAAGGTAGGAGTTACTCTGAAAAGTTTTAAAGAAAAAGAACCCGTATTTAATGAAAGAATAGACCAAGACTCCACTAGAATTGATAAACTTGAGGGTATTATTACCAACTTGGGGTCCGCTTTTTCTGCCGTAAGGAATACTTCAAACCCTCCTACCAAAGTTGGCAAACTAATGTACGTTCCTAAAAATAAGGGTGAAACTTCTAGTGAGGAAAATGCGGATCTCAAATCCATAAGTGTTCACCCCAACATTCTTGCTATGATTAAGGAACCTTTTGCTACAAATGATTTTGTTGATTTCTTGCCAAGGAGATTAATCATTAATAGAAAGAAGGAAACTCCTAAGGGTTATAAGTGTTTTATTGAAGAATTGCATACCAAAGATGACAGTACCTAGATCTATCCTTGCTTTTATGCCTAGCTAGGGGCGTTAAACGATAGCGCTTGTTGGGTGGCAACCCAATTTTATTTTTGTTCTTTGCTTTTTGGTTCTATTTAGTAATAAATAATACATATAGCCTATTTTTATATGTGGTTTTATGCTTTTAATTAGTTTTTGTGCCAAGTAATCCTTTGGGAAGACTTGGGGAAAGTCTTTGCGATCTTGCTGTAAAAAACAGAAACTTTAGCACTCACGAGATTTGCCGCCATTTTTTACTGGAGAGTGATATTTAGTTAATTATTTTTGAAGATGATTAATAGATAAATTCCTCACGTCCAGAAATTTATTTTAGAATTTTTGGACTTCCAGAAGTATTCGAAACCTATAGATTACTACAGACTATTCTGTTTTTGACAGATTCTGTTTTTCGTGTGTTGTTTGCTTATTTTGATGAATCTATGGCTAGTAATAAAGTTTAGGAACCATGGAAAAGTTAGAATACAGTAGGTTTAACACCAATATAAATAAATAATGAGTTCATTACAGTACCTTGAAGTGGTGGTTTGTTTTCTTTTACTAACGGAGCTCATGAGATTTTCTTTTAAGTTTTGTGTTGTGAAGTTTTCAAGTTTTGGGTAAAGATTTGATGGATTATGGAACAAGGATAGGCAAGAGCCTAAGCTTGGGGATGACCAAGGCACCCCAAGGTAAAATCCAAGGACAACCAAAAGCCTAAGCTTGGGGATGCCCTGGAAGGCAACCCCTCTTTCGTCTTCATCCATCGGTAACTTTACTTGGAGCTATATCTTTATTCACCACATGATATGTGTTTTGCTTGGAGCGTCTTGTATGATTTGAGTATTTTATTTTTAGTTTACCACAATCATCCTTGCTGTACAAACCTTTTGGGAGAGACACACATGAATCAGAATTTATTAGAATACTCTATGTGCTTCACTTATACCTTTTGATCTAGATAATTTTGCTCTAGTGCTTCGCTTATATCTTTTAGAGCACGGTGGTGGTTTTATTATATAGAAATTATTGATCTCTCATGCTTCACTTATATTATTTTGAGAGTCCCTTAGAACAGCATGGTAATTTGCTTTGGTTATGAATTTAGTCCTAATATGATAGGCATCCAAGATCGGTATAATAAAACTTTCATAAAAAGTGCATTGAGTACTAGGAGAAGTTTGATAATTGACAATTGTTTTGAGATATAAAGGTGGTAATATTAGAGTGTGCTAGTTGAGTAGTTGTGAATTTGAGAAATACTTGTGTTGAAGTTTGCAAGTCCCATAGCATGCACGTATGGTGACCGTTGTGTAACAAATTTGAAACATGAGGTGTTATTTGATTATCTTCCTTATGAGTGGCGGTCGGGGACGAGCGATGGTCTTTTCCTACCAATATATCTCCCTAGGAGCATGCGTGTAATGCTTGGTTTTTGATGACTTGTAAATTTTTGCAATAAGTATGTGACTTCTTTATGACTAATGTTGAGTCCATGGATTATACGCACTCTCACCCTTCCATCATTGCTAGCCTCTTCTGTACCGTGCATTGCCCTTTCTCACCTTGAGAGTTGGTGCAAACTTCTCCGGTGCATCCAAACCCCATGATATGATACGCTCGATCACACATAAACCTCCTTATATCTTCCTCAAAATAGCCACCATACCTACCTATTATGGCATTTCCATAGCCATTCCGAGATATATTGCCATGCAACTTTCCACCGTTCCATTTATCATGACACACATCATCATTGTCATATTGCCTTGCATGGTCATGTAGTTGACATCATATTTGTGGCAAAGCCACCGCTCATAATTTTTCATACATGTCACTCTTGATTCATTGCTCTTCCCGGTACACCGCTGGAGGCATTCATATAGTCATACTTTGTTCTAGTATCGAGTTGTAATCATTGAGTTGTAAATAAATAGAAGTGTGATGATCATCATTAATAGAGAATTGTCCCAAAAAAAGAGAAATGCCAAATAAAAAAGGAAGGCCCAAAAAAAGGGGCAATGCTACTATCCTTTTTTCCACACTTGTGCTTCAAAGTAGCACCATGATCTTTATGATAGAGAGTCTCTTGTTTTGTCACTTTCATATACTAGTGGGAATTTTTCATTATATAACTTGGCTTGTATATTCCAACAATGGGCTTCCTCAAATGCCCTAGGTCTTCGTGAGCAATCAAGTTGGATGCACACCCACTTAGTTTCTTTTGTTGAGCTTTCATACATTTATAGCTCTAGTGCATCCGTTGCATGGCAATCCCTACTCCTTGCATTGACATCAATTGATGGGCATCTCCCTAGCCCATTTATTAGCCTCGTCGATGTGATACTTTCTCCTTTTTTGTCTTCTCCACATAACCCCCATCATCATATTCTATTCCACCCATAGTGCTATATCCATGGCTCGCGCTCATGTATTGCGTGAAAGTTGAAAAAAGTTTGAGATTACTAAAGTGTGAAACAATTGCTTGGCTTTTCATTGGGGTTGTGCATGATGAGAGAATTCTTGTGTGCCGAAACTGGAGCATGACCAAACTATATGATTTTGTAGGGATGAACATTCTTTTGCCATGTTATTTTGAGAAGACATAATTGCTTAGTTAGTATGCTTGAAGTATTATTATTTTTATGTCAATATTAGACTTTTGTCTTGAATCTTTCGGATCTGAATATTCATGCCACGATAAAGAGAATTACATTGAGAATTATGTTAGGTAGCATTCCACATCAAAAATTCTATTTTTATCATTTACCTACTCGAGGACGAGCAGGAATTAAGCTTGGGGATGCTTGATACGTCTCCAACGTATCTATAAATTTTGATTGTTCCACGCTATTATATTCTCTATTTTGAATGTTAATGGGCTATATTTTACACTTTTATATTATTTTTGGGACTAACCTATTAACCCAAGGCCCAGTGCAAATTGCTGTTTTTTTTGCCTATTTCTGTGTTTCACAGAAAAGGAATATCAAACGGAATCCAAATGGAATGAAACCTTCGGGAATGTGATTTTTGCAACAAATTGATCCAGAGGACTTGGAGTGGACGTCAAGAAACGGACGAGGAGTCCACGAGGAAGGGGGCGCACCTTACCCCTGGGCGCGCCCTCCCCCTCGTGGCTCAACCGACCTACTTCTTCCTCCTATATATACTCATATACCCTGAAAACATCCATGAGCACCACAAAACCCTATTTCCACCACCGTAACCTTTTGTACCCAACAGATCCCATCTTGGGGCCTTTTCCTGATCTCCGCCAGAGGGGGCAACGATCACGGAGGGCCTCTACATCAACTCCATGGCCCCTCCGATGATGTGTGAGTAGTTTACTTCAGACCTTCGGGTCCATAGTTATTAGCTAGATGGCTTCTTCTATCTCTTTGAATCTCAATACAAAGTTCACCTTGATCTTCTTGGAGATCTATTCGATGTAACTCTTTTTGCGATGTGTTTGTCGAGATCCGATCAATTGTGGGTTTATGGTCAAGTCTATCTATGAACTATATTTGATTCTTCTCTGAAATCGTTTATGCATGATTGGTTATCTTTGCAAGTATCTTCGAATTATCAGTTTGGTTTGGCCTACTAGATTGATCTTTCTTGCAATGGGAGAAGTGTTTAGCTTTGGGTTCAATCTTGCGGTGCTTGATCCCAGTGACAGAAAAGGGAAACGACACATATTGTATTGTTGCCATCGAGGATAAAAATGTGGGGTTTATATCGTATTGCTTGAGTTTATCCCTCTACATCATGTCATCTTACCTAATGTGTTACTCTGTTATTATGAACTTAATACTCTAGATGCATGCTGGATAGCGGTCAATGTGTGGAGTAATAGTAGTAGATGCAGGCAGGAGTCGGTCTACTTGTCACAGACGTGATGCCTATTGATGACCCACAAGTATAGGGGATCTATCATAGTCCTTTTGATAAGTAAGAGTGTCGAACCGAACGAGGAGGAGAAGGAAATGATAAGCGGTTTTCAGCAAGGTATTCTCTGCAAACACTGAAATTATAGGTAATAGATAGTTTTCTGATAAGATAATTTGTAACGAGCAACAAGTAACAAAAGTAAATAAATTGCAACAAGGTGGCCCAATCCTTTTTGTAGCAAAGGACAAGCCTGGACAAACTCTTATATAGAAGAAAGCGCTCCCGAGGACACATGGGAATTATCATCAAGCTAGTTTTCATCACGTTCATATGATTTGTGTTCGGTACTTTGATAATTTGATATGTGGGTGGACCAGTTCTTGGGTGCTGTCCTTACTTGGACAAGCATCCCACTTATGATTAACCCCCATTGCAAGCATCCACAACTACAACAGAAGTATTAAGGTAAACCTAACCATAGCATGAAACATATGGATCCAAATCAGCCCCTTACAAAGCAACGCATAAACTAGGGTTTAAGCTTTTGTCACTCTAGCAACCCATCATGTACTTATTACTTCCCAATGCCTTACTCTAGGCCCAAATAATGGTGAAGTGTCATGTAGTCGACGTTTACATAACACCACTAGAGGAGAGACAACATATATCTCATCAAAATATCAAACGAATACCAAATTCACATGACTACTAATAGCAAGACTCCTCCCATGTCCTCAGGAACAAACGTAACTACTCACAAAGCATATTCATGTTCATAATCAGAGGGGTATTAATATGCATATAGGATCTGAATATATGATCTTCCACAAAATAAACCAACTAGCATCAACTACAAGGTGTAATTAACACTACTAGCAACCTACACGTACCAATCCCAGACTTAGAGACAAGAATTGGATACAAGAGATGAACTAGGGTTTGAGAGGATATGGTGCTGGTGAATATGTTGATGGAGATTGGCCCCCTCCCATTGAGAGGAGCATTGGTGATGACGACGGCGATGATTTCCCCCTCCCAGAGGGAAGTGTCCCCAGCAGAACAGCTCCGCAGGAGCCCTAGATTGGTTACGCCAAGGTTCCACCTCGTGGCGGCGGAGTCTCGTCCCGAATGCTTGCTTATGATTTTTTTTCCTCAACGAAAGACTCCATATAGCAGAAGATGGGCATCGGAGGGCCACTAGGGGGCCCACAAGGCAGGGGCGCGCCCAGGGGGGTAGGGCGTGCCCCCCACCCTCGTGGCCAAGGTGTGGGCCCCTTCTAGAACTTCTTGCGCTCAGTATTTTTTATATATTCTGAAAATAGCTTCCGTGAAGTTTTAGGACTTTTGGAGTTGTGCAGAATAGGTCCCTAATATTTGCTCATTTCCATCCCAGAATCCCAGCTGCCGACATTCTCCCTCTTTATGTAAACCTTGTAAAATAAGAGAGAATAGGCATAAGTATTGTGACATAGTATGTAATAATAGCCCATAATGCAATAAATATCGATATAAAAGCATGATGCAAAATGGACGTTTCACCTATATACATGATAATGCCTAGATATTCTCATAATTATTCACTTTTCTATCAATTGCTCGACAGTAATTTGTTCACCCACCATAATACTTATGCCATCTTGAGAGAAGCCACTAGTGAAACCTATGGCCCTCGAGTCTATTTTCCATCATATAAGTTTCCAATCTATTTTATTTTGCAATCTTTACTTTCAATCTATATCATAAAAATACCAAAAATATTTACCTTATCATTATTATCTCTATCAGATCTCACTCTCGTAAGTGACCGTGAAGGGCTTGTCAACCCCTTTATCGCATTGGTTGCGAGGTTCTTATTTGTTCGTGTAGGTATGAGGGACTTGCATGTGGCCTCCTACTGGATTGATACCTTGGTTCTCAAAAACTGAGGGAAATACTTACGCTACTTTGCTGCATCACCCTTTCCTCTTCAAGGGAAAATCAACGCAGTGCTCAAGAGGTAGCACAGAGTACTAGTACAACACTACACTTAGGAATTGTAACATCCCAAATTTTCAATTTGGAATGTTATACATTAGGTTATCATGCATATCATATTTTATTTTGCTTTTGGTTTTGATCCTAGAAAATCCTAAGCAACTCAAGGACCCACGGAGAGAGTTGGGGATTTCGTTATTTACATATTTGAGTTTTCTCAAATTATGTAAACAGGATCATTTGATTTTATTTATTTTATCATCAATTATTTCTATTACAAAAATATGAGAGAGGGAATAAAATGACTTTCCCAAAATATAGAAATATTGAGGATTTAATAAATAAATGAAATAAGTTTTATTTCGGAGTTTTTCGGTATTTTTAATTGAATTTAGGAAAAATGCACGTTTTCCAAAGTTGTAGTTTGGGCCCAGATAAATGTTCACTTTATCGGGCTTGATTTTAGAAACCCGGCAAAATTTATTTTGTGATTTTTGGAGTCCGTTTAGTATTTCTTTTTATTTTTCTTCCGAGCGGAATTATTAAAAAAAAACGGAACCGACTACGGGCCGTACTCGGCCAGGACTCCCTGGCCGGGGCCTTTATAAGCCGCCCGAGGCCCGGCCGAGAGAGAGCCCAGCCGCCGCCGAAACCTTACCTAGCCGCCGCCCCAGCCACCGCCGCTGCCGGAGTTGTGCATCGCCCGAGGTTCCCCGCCGCCTCATTTTCCGTGTTGTTTAAAAAAAATTCTGTTTGTCATTTTTCTTTTTCATCGGATTTTTCTCGGTTATTTTCTGATCGCGATTTCTGATCCGATTTTCGTTTTAGTATAACTTTTCGCTCGTTTATCGGAATCAGGCGATTCAAGCTCTTGGAGTTTCATATCGAAACCCTCTTTCCGAATAATCAACTTAAACATGTTTTTGCTACTGTAAAATTTGCCCTAGATCCAGATTACTAGAACGAAGTTGTTTTCTTTCGCCATTTGATTTCTTTTGCTTCGTTTGATTTGATTCTTTTTGCAAACCAGGGTTCTTAAGTTGAACTTTTGGTTAGATCTTCTATTTGCGTTTTACCTGTGCATTAGATGAGTACTTATTGTATGCTTGTTGTTTGTCTGCGATAAAATACCCAGAGTGCGCCGCCTGTTACTTCGAATCTCTAGGTTACGCGGATCATCAGCAAGGCAAGTAACACTTTGATCATACCTTTTCTACAACCCAGTTTTATTGCATTAGATCAATCCTCACACATTGCATGATTAGGATCTAATTAAACTATGGGATGGGAAGTAGATGAGGTACCTATTACCTGTTTATTATCAAACCTTTGGGAGTTACTTCTACGTTTGCTCATTATGCCATGCTATGCTAGTAGACGTGGATTGGGTGAGTGATATCCATGACAGATGTGAGATTGATAATTAAGGGTTTATCTAAGGTGGCAACCTAACACACATCTGGGTGGATTGAGGCACCTGGGGTTTCCAGGACTTGCCTGTTTTTATTTGGACCGCCACCCAGGCCCAAAGGGATCATGAGATTATTCCTAATAGAAACTTCCGTGTGCAGCCACAAGCCATTATGGGCTCTCGCATAGTTGACTAAGTTGTGCGAACTCTTACAGGGTAGACTAGCAGATGTAGAGGAAAGTAGCACTGGTAGAAAAAAAGGCCTATAGTCCCGGTTCGTAAGGGCCTTTAGTCCCGGTTCCAGAACCGGGACTAAAGTGTCGGTACTAATACCTCCCCCCTTTAGTCCCGGTTCAATACAGAACCGGGACTAAAGGCCCTCCACGTGGGCAGTGCGCATAGCCCAGTCAGGAGACCCTTTGGTCCTGGTTGGTGGCACCAACCGGGACCAATAGGCATCCATGCGTCAGCATTTCTATGGCTGGGGTTTTTGTTTTTTT